>NW_028253739.1:0-540507 GCF_964263255.1 Lissotriton vulgaris
CTCCACTTCCGGGCTGCAGTGACCGTCCTGGCGCAGGGCAGGCCGCAGAGCACGCACACACGTGCGTATCCTGGTGACCAATCAGTGTCAGGGTTGGCAGTTAAGCCGGTGTTCTAACTAGATGACCTCCCCTGTCTGTCTGGTCTCCCCCTACGTCAGAGGGGAAATTACAAATACAGCTAGAAGCTAACTATCTCCGCTCCACGGTCGGTTTGGTCTCCCCCTATGTCAGAGGGGAGCTTACCAATACAGCCTTAAGCTAACTAGCTCCGCTACCGTCGGTTTGGTCTCCCCCTACAGGGCTCACAAATACAGCTATAACCTGCTTTATTTATTTATTTATTTTTATGCGTTTTATATAGCGCAGAATTTACCCGAAGGCGTCAGAGCGCTTCACAATAGGAACAGAACTGATAACATGAGAACATTACAAGTGAACAAATTACAAATGACAAAAGCCAACGTTAAGTTACATGAGGCAAAAGTGACAATTGTGAGCAAAATACAAGAGGTAGCAAACGGCGCATTACAGGAGGAAAAAGTGACAAATATGCAGGTTACAAAAGCGTACAAAGTACAAGTAGAGGTATAATACTGCAATAAATGGCAGACACTCAAACACAAGAACAAACGTTACGTAGGCAATGGTGGCACTTGTTCAAGTATCTAAAGCAAACAAAATGTAAGAGGTAGCAAACAGTATGTTACAAGAGAAAAGTGACGTGTGCATGTTACAAAAGAGAACCAAACACAGGTAGAAGGATAATACTGCAATAAATGGCAGACTCTCAAACCACAAGGACACACTGGGAAGGCACTTCCATAGTCATGGAGAACAGAGTTTCCTATAATGGAAGGTCTTCCTTCAGGTAATAGAGAGGGTGTGAATTAAATTTGGAAGTGTCTTTGAAGGAGGAGAACTTTGAGGTCAGTTTTGAAGGCCTGGGAAGAGGTGGCGGTCCGGAGCTGAGGCGTGCCTGGCCATATGTCTATGTGTAAAGTTGGCAAATATTTACTTTTTTAAGCAATAATTGTGAATATATTTTCGTATGTAGCATATGCATACGGTAAAGGAAAATGTTTGTTTTCACCAATTCTTTGGTTTCTAACACATTTTTAGATTTTGACAAAAGAAGTATTTTTTGTTAAAATACCACAATTTTTTATAAATATATTTATACCTACATATACATATATATTACAATACTTATAACAATGAGAAAGATGAATCCAGCAAAGTACAATTAATATGATAAATGTTGATAAATTGAGTATTCCTATTTTTGCACTCCACTGCCTTCAACCTATGTGCTCCAAAAACTAAGGAGGGGGCATTCAAAATATGCAACTACATGTCTGAATCATGGTTGCATGTACTGTTTTGTTGTCCCGCCCTTGACGCTTCCAGAAGACTTCTTTTGAAAACCATTGGGCATATTATCAAGGCGGGTGATATGAGATTATCGCCCTTTTTGCAGCCATTTTTCGGCCTCGAAGCAGCGATAATTTGATCGCCCTATTAGCAAGCTGTCACTAACAGCAGTTAGCAACAGCTTGTTGGCGATAGCGACCGGTTTGGGGCCCGCTTTGCATGTCAGCGATATTTATCACTAATGACATGCAAAGTGGGCGTACCCAACCTGTTAGCGACTGAAAGCACTCGCTAACATCGCTATCACCTATTATCATCACAGGAATAACGATGGAAATATTCTCGCTAAGAACGAATATCGCCAAAACCTAACGCCTACTCAGACCACTTCTTAGCATGTATATCCAATGGGAGGTGGAAATTCAGGCTAAGAACCTATTGGCGTTAATGCCTGAATATCGCTGAATTCCCAGCGATATTCACGCATTTCGACGCTATCGCCGGATATTTTATCGCTTTAGAGATGAACGTTGCTAATAGCACGCTAGTGGTTGATAATATGCCCCCTTATATTTAAAAAGGGGCATCAGTACATCTTGTGAGGCATCTGCTCTCTGCTTTACTTCCCCAGATATTCAAGTGCTTGCATGATCTGGAAAATATGTGAGACTCTTGGACAATCTGCTTTCACCGTCTTCTGTCCGCACCCTATCAGTCCTCCCCCCCCCCAAAAAAAAACTCGCCACCAACTTTATTTGCACTTTGCCAAAGCGTCTCTGTACCAAACAATTTTATCCTTGGTTTCGGAAACCAGTCACAAGATTACAATAGTAACTACAATACTGCTTCGTCACTAATATGTGTATCAATTTAAATATTGATGGTTTGCTTTGTTTATGCTTTTTAACGTAACAGCGCTATGATGACATTTTATTGCATTGGTTTTAATTAACTGTTCTAATTTAATAAACTAGAGTGCCGTTAATTTGATCAATGGATTATTTTTTAAAGCACTTTATAAGTCCAGCGTGAAGCACTATGTACAGATTGTAGCAGTTGTATTTTAACTCCTTTGCTGCTAGGGCCTTTCCCGCCCCGTGCTCAGCCTTATTTTGTTTATTTGTTGTAGTTTGCAC
Source organism: Lissotriton vulgaris (assembly GCF_964263255.1). Taxonomy (NCBI): domain Eukaryota; kingdom Metazoa; phylum Chordata; class Amphibia; order Caudata; family Salamandridae; genus Lissotriton; species Lissotriton vulgaris. Next base: position 2,509 of record NW_028253739.1, read on the forward strand.
TTAGGCCCCTGTACCTTTTTGTCCACATAAGGTTTTTTTGGGATAATCAAGTTTATTGATGTTTTTGAGAACAAATCACAAAAAAGAATGGCAGCACAATCAGACACGATATAGAGATAAATTACATTGGGAAGAAGTACGACTGAGACTCGTACAACACTTTGGGAATGAATAAAGCACTTGCATGTAAACAATCTTATACAAGACGCATTCGCGCCCCTCAGGGCACCAAGTCGAACCACTTGCCCCATATCTTACCAAAAAGCTTGGGACGGCCCCGGGCCTCAAAGAGCGGTTCCTGCTGAGTTCTGCACCAATCCACTCCCCATCTCCATGTCCGCATAGTAGGTGGCTTGGCCTGAGACCAAAGCTCCGCTATATCGCATTTCGCCACCGCCACTGCCGTTCTGAGGCTGCGCTTATCGGTCCGAACACCATAGAGGCCCTCTAACAAACCCAGGTTCAGGCGTAGTGGGTAATGGGGAACCTCCCGTCCAGAGGTCTGTGTAATCTCTGGCGCTACCCCATGTGCAAGAGCGGGGCATTGCCATGTCATGTGGTAGAAGTCTGCAGGAGCGTGGTTGCATCGCACGCAGGATGGGGATGGCCGAATACGGGCGCTGTATAGGCACGCTGGGGTGAGGTATGCCGTGTGGAGGTATTAAAGTTGGACTAGACTCATCTTGGAGGAGGTCGTCAGGGTCTTAAGAGCCATAAGGTCATCCCTCCAGTCAACTTCCTCTAGGGGGCCCAATCATCCATTCCAGCGGGCACGCAGCAGGTCCAGGGATGCGGGGCCATTGTTCACCAGGGAGCGGTAAATCTGCGAACCCCCACCTCTGCCCCGGTTCCCCATCATCACTTGGGCGTCCAGGGGACTGAATTCCAGGTGGGAGATGGAATGTGTGTCCGGAGGGCATGCCTTAGCTGTAAATATTTGTAAAATTGGGAGTGGAGGGACTGGCGGTGTTGTAATTCTGCAAACAATCTAATGTGGTCCCCTACATAGACGTCTTCCAGCAACGAAATCCCGATGTGGTCCCATCAGTGGAAGTCTCGGAGTGACGAGACCTCCTCCAGCTAAACACCACTCAACAGAGGCGTCTGCCTGATGAGCTTCCGGTCCCATTTTGTGTGGCGTAAGGCCATATGCCAGGCCATAAGTACCGTTCGAGTGATGGGGGGAGGGCCTGTGGCACGGGGGTCCCATAGAGGTAGGCTTTGAGCTGTGGGAAATCCATTGACTGCAGTTCCACCCGGTACGCCGGGTCGGACCAGTCTCCCACGAACCAGTCATGGATCACAAGGAACTTCGTGGCCAGGTAGTAAAGGTGGAGATTGGTTACCCCATCTTAGGGAGATATGCGGAAGTGCGCCAGAGACAATCGTGACCTCCCGCCACCCCACAGAAACCGGGTAAGGGCACTGTCTATTTCTCGAAACACCCCCCCCTAGGAGATGAAGGGTCATGTATAAAAACGGGGTAGGACCATCATTTTAAAAAGGGCGCTCCTACCAAGGGGATTGAGGGGGATGGATTGCCACTTCTTGAGGTCCGACTTGGCTTTAATGACCAGGGGCGTGATGTTCAGGGCCCATTCAAGGTCTGTGAGGAAGGCGACCCACACCCCCAAGTACTTAAACGACTACCTGCGCAGGGGGATGGTCGTTTGCCAGTCGAAGCACGCCCGGGATGGATGTAGGGGAACCAATGTGGACTTCACCGGGTTGATCCGGATGCCAGAGACAAGTTCAAAGGCTAGGAGAGCGTCCTAGCATCTGGTCCTGATCTCTCTGGGTCCGCCAGGAAAAGGAGGACGTCATCAGCATGAAAGGCGATCTTATCGATCTGGTATGGGTCCCAAGTCCAGCCTCGGATGAGGGGACCCTGACGGACGAGGGAGGCCAGAGGCTCCATTGCTAAGGCAAATAAGAGCGGTGAGAGCGGACAGCCCTGGCGAGTGCCTCTCCGAATGGGAAACATCTCTGAAAGCATGCCGTTAATGAGGACCCTTGCCCTAGGGTTGGAGTATTGGACCCGGATAAGGCATCGAAACAGAGAGCCGAAACACATCTTCTCCAACACGTCCCCAAGGTTGTTCCAGTCCACCGTATCAAATGCTTTTTTGAAATCAACTAAAAGCAGAGCTAGATACGGGGTGAGCTGGTGACAGTGTGCCTGGGCGAGAAGGAGACGACGTATGCAGTGCTGGGTGCCCCAGGCAGGCATAAAGCTGCATTGGTCCGGGTGAACCAAATCTTGTAAGTGGGGGCAGAGTCTCTGGGCCACTGCAGCGGTGAAATCTTTTACCTCAGTGTTTATGAGGAAGATGGGGCGGTAGTCCGCACAGGCAAGGGAGGGCGGTTGTTTCATTGGAAGGACCACAATCGTGGCCACGTCGGTCTCTGGTGGGAAGGACCGCTTGTCTACTATATGTGCATCCTGCTCAACACCCGCTCCGTCCACAGACACGCAGTCGAGCTCTGGAACCTGCTCGACACAACGTCACCAGACGTCGCCTTCCTCACGGAAACCTGGATGAACGCCTCTTCAGCGCCCGACATAGCCATCGCCATCCCAGACGGCTACAAGATCGTCCGGAGGGACCGCATCAACCACACCGGAGGAGGCATCGCCATCGTCCACAGGAACACCATCCGCATCACGACCAACACCGACGACACCCTCGCTACCGCCGAGCACCTGCACTTTCAGGTCCACATCAACCCCAAGACCACCCTCATCTACAGACCCCCGGGACAACGCACACAATTCAGCGAAGACATCGCCGACTTCATCAGCCCGCACGCCCTCTGCTCCGCTGACTACATCCTCCTCGGGGACCTCAACTTCCACATGGAGAACAACAACGACCGCAACACCACCACCCTGCTGGACAACCTCGCCAACCTGGGACTCAAGCAACTGGTGACCACCCCCACCCACTACGCCGGACACACACTCGACCCCGTCTTCTCATCCAGCAAGGACATCGCCTTCAGCCACGCCACCGGACTCCACTGGACGGACCACAGCTGCGTCCACTTCAGCTTCGCAAGGACCACGATCCACCACCACCAGCAACAGGCTGCACGCAGGAGCTGGAACAAGATCACAGCCGACCAGCTCACGTCCTCCCTGAGCATGAACCCTCCCACCAGCACAACGAACCCTAGCCAGGCGTCCACCAACCTCACGAAATGGATCAGCGACTGCGCAGACGAGCTCGCCCCCCTGAGGACCCCGCCCAGCAGACCCGGGAGCAAGAAAGCCCCATGGTTCACCGACGAACTCAAGAGCTCCAAGAAGAACTGCCGAGCCCTCGAGAGAACCTGGCGCAGAGACCCAACACCGGACAACATGACTGCCCTCAAGCTCGCCACCCGAAAACACCACCAACTCATCCGCGCCACCAAGAAAACTGCATTCAAGGAACGACTGGACAACAACGCACACAACAGCAAAGAACTCTTCAACATCGTCAAAGAGCTCTCCAACCCCAACGCCGGAAACAACGACATCACCCCTTTGCAAGACCTCTGCAACTCCCTCGCCTCCTACTTCCACAACAAGATCGCGGACATACACAACAGCTTCAGCACTCAACCGACGAACACCACGACCGAACCACCGCCCCCCACCACCACCCTCCGCGCCTGGACTCCGATCAGCATCGAAGACACCGTCCACACGATGAACTCCATCCACTCCGGATCTCCGACCGACCCCTGCCCTCACCACGTCTTCAACAAGGCCGACGCTGTCATCGCACCCCACCTGCGGGACATCATCAACACCTCCTTCGACACCGCCACCTTCCCGGAGAGCTGGAAGCACGCCGAACTCAGCGCTCTACTCAAGAAGCCATCGGCGACCCCACCGACCTCAAGAACTACCGCCCAATATTGCTGCTCCCGTTTCCTGCTAAAGTCATCGAGAAGACCGTCAACAAGCAGCTGGCCGCCTTCCTCGAGACGAACGGATCCCTCGACCCCTCGCAGTCTGGCTTCCGGGCGAACCACAGCACCGAGACCGCCCTGATCGCAGCCACCGATGACATCCGAGCGCTGCTCGACAACGGAGAAACAGCGGCCCTCATCTTCCTCGACCTCTCCGCGGCCTTCGACACTGTCTGCCACCGTACCCTAGTACAACGCCTCAGCAACATCGGAGTCCAGGAGAAGGCACTGGAGTGGATCATCTCCTTCCTCACCGGAAGGACATAGAGAGTCCGCCTCCCTCCGTTCAGATCTGAAGCCACCGAAGTCATCTGCGGCGTTCCTCAAGGCTCCTCGCTCAGTCCAACCCTCTTCAACGTCTACATGAGCCCCCTCGCAGACATCGCACGCCAGCACAACCTCAACATCATCTCCTACGCCGACGACACCCAGCTGATCCTCTCCCTTACCAACGACCCCGCCACCGCTAGAGCCAACCTTCACGAAGGGATGAAAGAGGTAGCCGAATGGATGAAGAACAGCCGCCTGAAACTGAACTCAGATAAGACGGAAGTCCTCATCCTGGGATCCTCACCCGCCGCTTGGGACGACTCCTGGTGGCCCCCCGCCCTAGGCAGCGCACCCAAACCAACAGACCACGCACGCAACCTGGGCTTCATCCTGGACTCCTCCCTCTCCATGACCAGACAAGTCAACGCCGTCTCCTCGTCGTGCTTCAACATCCTGCGCATGCTACGTAAGATCTTTCGGTGGATCCCCACCGAGACAAGGAAGACGGTGACCCAGGCCCACGTCACCAGCCGTCTGGACTACGGCAACACCCTCTACGCTGGAACCACCGCCAAACTCCTGAAGAGACTCCAGCGGATCCAGAACGCCTCAGCACGACTCATCCTGGACATCCCCCGTCGCAGCCACATCTCCGGACACCTGAGAGACCTGCACTGGCTCCCGATCAACAAAAGAATCACCTTCCGTCTCCTCACCCACGCACACAAAGCCCTACACAGCCAAGGCCCAGGATACCTCAACAGCCGCCTCAACTTCTACGCTCCCAAACGCCAGCTTCGATCGACCAGCCACGCCCTCGCCGCCGTCCCCCGCATCCGTAGAGCCACCACAGGGGGACGGTCCTTCTCCTACCTCGCCGCCAAGACATGGAACTCCCTCCCCACCCACCTCCGCCTGACCCAGGACCACCTCGCCTTCAGGAAGCAACTCAAGACCTGGTTGTTCGAGCAGTAGCAGATCCCCCTCCCCCAGCACCTTGAGACCCTCTGGGTAAGTAGTGCGCTATATAAATGCGATGATTGATGTTTGAGCAGCTCCACTAAATGTGGGACCAGTGTTTCACGGTAAATCGTGTAGTATTCTTGCGGGTAACCGTCGGGCCCGAGCATTTTGCCGGAGTGCAACAGTGTAATGGCCCCGTGTATCTCTTCTGGGGTGAGGGGGAGATCAAGCTTCTCGGAGACCGTTTAGGAGAGGCAGGGCAGGTGAGTCCCAGTCTCGAATAGCAAGTCAGCGATGTTGGTCCTGGGAGATCGGGCTGCATAAAGGGCAGCATAATAGGCCGCAAAAGTTCAGGAGATAGCTTGGGAGGTGGCTTGGCGAGCCCCGTTTTCGTCACAGATCTCAGGGATAATGCGGTTGGCTTTAGGGTAGGACACTAAATCGTGAAGTAATTTGCAGTTTTTATCGCCCCAGCCATACACGCGTGCCACAGAGGAGCGCCAGAGCATTTTAGCGGACTCCAATGAGATCTGGCAGATCTCTTCCCGGATCAATGTAAGCCAGCAATCAGAGTTATCGCTGTCAGCGCCCGCCAGGGCCCCCTCCAACTGTGCCGCCTGGGCCTCCAGCTGTATGAGTTGGGCGGTCTGCTCCGTGCACTTCGCTTGGATCAAACCTTTAGCCACCGCTCGCATGGTGGCCTTGCCGGCCTCCCATAACGTCCCCGATGAAGAGACCGAGCCTGTGTTAGCCTTAAAGTTATTCCTCAGTTCCTGTTGGAGTGACTCAACAAATTCCGCGTCCTGCATGAACCAGGCGTTCATCCGCCACGCTGTACGAGTATCGTTAGGGGGGTTCCCGAGACGCAGGGAGACGGGGAGTGATCCGAGATGCCTCTGGGCAAAACAGAGGCCCTGGACATCAGTTGACAGTCTGGGGCAGGTAGTAGAAACAGATCAATACAAGAGTGACAGTGGTGGGCCGCTGATGTGTAAGTATATTGTTTTTTGCAGGGGTTCCACACCCTCCAAGCATTGCAAAGACCCAAAGAAGAGGACCAGTCAGACAAGTGCTTAGCGGAGGCAAGGCGGGATGCCGAAGGGGCACCTGTTGTGTCGTGCGAGTGTTGGAGGGTTGCAGAACAGCGTTGAAATCCCATCCGATGACCATCAGACCCTGAGTAAAGGAGGAGACCACGAGTGTGAGATGGCGAAGGGCAGAAGCCATGGTGGTGGAGGAATGTAAGCATACAGGAGATTAACTGGGTTTCCCTCGATCTTACCCGTCAGGGCCACGTAACGGCCTTGTGTGTGCGTCTCGGCCTGCGCCAGGGTAAAGGGAAGGCCATTCCGGAGCAGTATGACAACCCCCCTGGAACTACGCGTAAAACCTGAATGCCAGACCCTGTTGAACCCATACCGGGCGAGGAAATTGCATTGTGTGCCCATAAGGTTTGTTTCTTGTAGGAACAAGACATTGGTGTATGTCGCTGGGCGCTACAAAGGACAGCATTGCGTTTTATGCGCTCTAGGAGGCCGTTGACGTTCCCTGAGAGGATGTGGAGGGGTCTATGTTGGGTGGACGTCATCAGGGTGGAATGTGTGTGGAAGAGGTAATGCAAGCACAGATCGGCCCTGTTCCCAAGGGAAGTAACGTGTCATGGCCGGGGTCTTTGGGTAAAGGTTGTGCGTTCTGGTAAGTCTCATGTCATCGTCAGTAGCATACATGCGTGGGTAGCTACCAAGGAAAACAAGGAACAGTGGCCCATAGGCGGCTAAAAACAACAAACAATCGAGAGACAATGGTCTACCCACCCTCCCTTGCCCCCCAACTCCCCCCACCCTACACTGCTGAAGACAAAGCATCTGTTGTCGCCCTGAAAAGGAAAACATTCAAAACAACAACCCACTAGTGAATCTTAAATGCTAAGCTAAAACAGTTAGCTGAACATGAACGTGGCAGAGATGGACCCCAATCCATATAGCTGGATAAGAGATTCGTCAACAGCTGTAATTACATTTAAACTAATATGCATTGAGAAGTACACATAAGTTCCGGAACTGGAATAGGAAACAGTTCACCGAGCCGTGGTTACAGTGAAGATGGATCGCACCTTCTATAGAGGTTGGCAAATAGTCGTAAGTGTAGGTGCCATATTGGAAACAAAGCAAGAGTTCCTGTTTAGGCCGCAGTTCAAACTCTCCCATCATCTCCGGATCCATGAAGCGCAGGGCTCCTAGACAGGTCTGAGTCTGATAGGGAGGGTGCAAGGCCTTGGAGGGGTCCGGGACACGGCTCAAGTTAATCACAAAGTTAGTAGGACTAGGAGTGGCAGACCTCTGAGTTGAAGCGTGTGAGGGAGGGCGCTGAGACGGCGCACCTGGTGAGCAGGATGCCTCCTCCCGATGGTCGTTTTTCGTACGTGACCTAGTCCGGCATCTTTGGGGTTTAGGCAAGGTTGGGTGGGGCTGCAGGGGGCCAGCCGGGTCGGAGAGGGGGTCGGCCGATTCAGGAGGGGCTGGTCTTCCGTGAGCCAGGTCCATGCCGCCTAATGGTTGTCGAAGAAGAATGCCTGTCTTGAAAGACCACCCTGAGCCGGGAAGACAAGACCCTATCGAAGACCCAGGTTGCGGAGCTTCTGCTTGACCTCATCATAGGCTCAACGCTGTGCTTGTACATCAGGATGATGGGTCTGGCAGGAGCCCCGGGTGGAGGCTTGGGAGCCACAGAGCGATGTGCCCGCTGAACGGCGAACCAGGGTGAAAGGAACTCCTTGGGCATCCATGAACGCACCCAGTCTTCCACAAACGTGTCCGCGTCACCTTGCTCTGTTCCTTCGGGAAAGCCTATGAGGCTCAGATTGTTCCTTCTCGACCTGTTTTCAGCATCCTCAGTCCGTCGGTGGAGCTCCGAGGTCTGGGTCTGGAGGCGGGCCACCTGTGTCTTAAGTTGGCCCATGTCATCCTCCGCCGTGGAAATGCGGGATTCTGCCTCCGTGATTCGTGCCGTGGCATTGCGCAGGTCTTGGTGGATAAGAGCCACATCCACCCTCACCTCGTCAATCTTATTCTCGACGGAGGCTTGCGAGGCGCCTATCTCCTGAAGGATGGTGGAGTGATCGTCCGATGTGGTAAATGTATCCATTGTGGTTTGGGCTGGAGGGGCAGTGTTCTGTAAGGTGCGAGTCCTTCCCATCGCCTCCAAGGATGGGATCTGACCTCGGCCCGGGCAGGGGGAGAAAACAGCGATCCTGCAGTGGAGGAGGGGGTCCCCGGTCACCCTGGTCGTCAATACTCAGGTCAGGGTGCCCAGGTCCCCCCCGAGCCCACTATGAGCAACGAGATACATTTAGTGCCCCAGGGCCGGGTCCGCGCGGAGCACTCCAGTGGAAGGCTGCTGGGCCGGGTCAGTTAGTATCTACAAAGACAAATCCCACGCGCGGACCCCCTGTCCGGCAGAGATGGCCTCTCTCCCGAGAGGGTAGCTTGAAACGAATAGGGGTAGGGAGGAGCCAAGTTCTGTGGTGGGTTCGCCGCCGACACCGGTCAGCCGGAACAGAAGGGCCCCAACTGTTCTCAGGGAGGCACTCTCTGATGAGGAGCATGGCGTATGAAGGGAGGAGAGTAGGCAACGAGGGAGCAGTATGGGCGGCGGAGGCACCGACTGTAGCCCCCTGCGCTGCCACCCGACTTGGTGGCCAGTTCCCACTCCCCAACTCCACTCACCGGTGGACTGGTGGCAGGGGCGACAGGAGGTTCTCGCCCGTCCCCGGGCCCAGTCGCCCCGACAGCAATAGTGAAGCCGTTGTGTCCTCGTGGGGTTAGGTGGTTGAATGGTTCATGCCCAAAGCAGCCTAAGCATCGGTCGGCTACCAGGGGGAGCCCATCAGAGGCCACAATAATGGGGGGCCCACAGCCCCATAAAGGGCTCCAGGCAGTCCAGTAACTACAGGCTAGTGGTCGACAGTGAAGGGGACCTGGAGGAATAGGTCCACAACCGTGGGGGGGTGGTCAGGAGAGTGATGGAGTTTGGGGGTGTGGGGCACCAGGCCACACATCTGCCCTGCTACCCGACAAGATGGCCAGTCACCCACCCCAGGCCCCACTCACCGGTACAGCGCTGCCACTCTCCTTGAAAGTCTCATGTGCCCCCAAGTCAGGCTGCCGCCGAACCCACGTCGGCGCAAGCTAGTGGGTAGGCCCGGACCCAGGATGACCAGGCCCAGGGCGGCCCACACGTCTGGACCAGGAGAGGCCCTGTCAGAGGTCACAGCATCACGGGGCCCACCGCTCCCCAGTCGGCCACAAGAAGGCATAGAAGCAGAACCCCTCACCGGGTCCAGAGGGCATCCTCCACTGGCTTGCAGAGAACAGTCACAGGGGGGGAGAAACACGTGGGGAGACCTGAACATGACCCAGGCCACTGCCCGATAACGGCAGCCGAGGTCTGAGGCGCTTCGCAGCATCTCCAGGGGGGCGAGCAGATCAATTTTGCAGACCAGTCGAGCACCGATCTACGGAGCCCCACACGTGGCGTCAGTTGCCGGCACGGCCTCCCGCGCCGAGGGCTCACCTTCAGGCCGCTGCAGACTTTGGGGGCGAGCAAAGGAGCCCCAGACACCGCCGTCGCCCCACCGCAGGCGGTGACTGGTCCGCACAGGGATATCTTCAGGCCCGGGATCGGGGCAACAGTGGGTCTGCCATTTCGTGTTTCTGAGGCCACCGGCTGAAGAAGAGCCTCCCGGGGCCGCCAAAGCATCAATCCTCCCGGGAAAGGGACCGGAGCTGAGCCAGTGAACTCAGAAGGCACCATGGGCAAATAGAAGAGGTGAGTAGCGGCTGTTGGCGGTGGAAGCGAAGCGGGTGATGGATGGTGGTCCCGCAGCACTCTTAGAGTGCGTTTGCTATCATGACGCCTCAGGCCACGCCCCCCCCCCCCTATTCTCCACATAACATTTGTGCCCTTATTCCCAACACCCTGATGATTTTAAAGGTACCCAGGGTTTGTGTATTCCCCTGGAAAAGAGGCAGACATTTTCAATAATACTTTAAAAAACTTGCCTTTTTCTAAAAACACTTATTCTAAATTGCTGCAGTAGAAAGTGTCTGGTTTGTTTCTTGTATATGGCATCAACAAAATGTTTGTGGTGATAAAATCATCATCATCTCAGATTTTTGGGGAAAGTAGACTTTTGACAGTAAACCAACATTTCATATGAAGTTTGTATTTTTTACAGTGACATAGTCTATTGTTGCATTTATTTTTTCTTTCTACCTCCTTCCAGTTAGTGTTAGGAATTGGTTTCAAAACAATAATGGATCCAAGAAAACTATACATTTTTTAAAACTAAACAAAAATTTGAATTCAGTAATAGGGGCATTTGTCTCAATCCTTTAACGAGTTCCTATAAAAATTTACATTTGATTATAGTAAATATTGCACTAAAGTATTAAAAAAATTGCTGTTTGTGTTGACGTTTTTACCTGTAATTTTTGTAATTTTGCCTAATAATATAACATTGAATCAGCATGATCCTTCTTGTTTTGGGATATATAGGACTCATAGGTTCACCAAGAACCCGAGCAACCCAGATCCAAAAACTGAGCTGCGTCTTGCACTGGGTTTTCATTGTGTACTGTGTTTCTCGCAATTATTTTGGTAAATATAAACAGAGTTAAATAGGTACAAACGAAAGCAATATATTTCTTAAACAAAATATATAGGGGCATATTATCAAGGGGGTTTATCTCCGCTTTTTTGGCTTTAAAAGCCAAGAAAGCGGAGATAAAATTATCTCCCTATTACCTAGCTGTCGCTAACACCAGTTAGCGACAGCTAGTAGGAGATAGCGACCATCTTGGGCCCCACTTTGCATTTCAGTGATATTTATCACTAATGACATGCAAAGTGGGCGTGCCAAGATGTTAGTGACTGAAAACAGTCGCTAACATCGCTATCTCCTATTACCAACTTTTGGAGATATTCGCGCTAAGCGCGAATATCTCCAAAAGCTAACACCTGCCCTGAGCAGTTCTTAGCCATGTTATCCAATGGGAGGTGGATAACATGGCTAAGAGCATTAGCTCGGTAATGCATGAATATCGCTGACTTTTCAGGGATATTCATGCATTGCGGCATTTTTTTATCGCATTTGAGATAAACCTTGGTAATACCAAGGTTTATTTGCGGTAAAAATCGCCGCAGCTCAGCGGTAAATTTTTGTCTCTAACCAAGCAATAGCGATAATTATCGCTATTGCTTGGTAATATGCCCCAGAGTTTATAAGCAGTGTGTTTTCCATATCTCCAAAATTGTGGCTACCCCTGCAAGCATGTGATTTAGATGTAATTTTTTTTAATTACTTCTTATTTCCCAATTTTTTCATTAGGAAGGCTTAACTGCAAAGAAAGTTAATTGGTAATAACAGTTCTTCTACTAATCTGTTTTCTCCTAATTCTCCCTACAAAAATGCTACCTTACTTATGTGTGTAGGCTCAGTGCCCGTGACAGAAATTGGCCCAAAGCGCAACGTGGACCCACCACATTTCTAAAATGAAAACTACCCCTTTTTTGCCTAGCTATGGATTTTGAATCCTCGCTCTTCCGGCCCCCAAGCGAAACCTTGCCAACCTATACATTTTTTTTAAATGATACACTAAGGGCCCCATGAGGATGGTGGGCAGACAACCCTAGTGGTGGTGTTACCGTCTGACAGCTAAGGGAGGTCCCACACTGCCAATTCGTTTGCGACCACTACCGTGGCGGTCGCATCCTGCATCTTTGACTTTGCTTCGTGCGCTTCTGTAAACAGCACCCACCGCAAAGCCTTAGAGGCATGTCGTGCATTGCCATGGACCAAGTGGCAGGCACGGCCCGGTGCCTGCCACCTTCTGGATGGCAATGGGGGGTGGTACCATAGGTACCCCCCAAGTGCAGCCCTCCACCCCTCCAAACTACTTGGGGGCTCGCAAAAGGCCACCAAAGCAATTCCTGTCATCATTTCCATGGCAGCTAAGCCGCCATGGAAAGGCCTTCACATCACACCATTCTAATATGGATGTGGTGCCTGTTAGGCACCGCCACCATACTAGTTCCATGCAGCTGGCAATCGGAATGATTGTCGGCTGAAAAGCGGCGAACGCACTTTGCGTCGCTGTGAAACCCCCCGCCATTGTAATATGAAGGGGGGTTTCAGAGAACAGTCACAGGGGGGGAGACACACGTGGGGAGACCTGAACATGACCCAGGCCACTGCCCGATAACGGCAGCCGAGGTCTGAGGCGCTCCGCAGCAACTCCAGGGGGGCGAGCAGATCAATTTTGCAGACCAGCCGAGCACCGATCTACGGAGCCCCACACGTGGCGTCAGTTGCCGGCACGGCCTCCCGCGCCGAGGGCTCACCTTCAGGCCGCTGCAGACTTTGGGGAGAGCAAAGGAGCCCCAGACACCGCCGTCGCCCCACCGCAGGCGGTGACTGGACCGCACAGGGATATCTTCAGGCCCGGGATCGGGGCAACAGTGGGTCTGCCATTTCGTGTTTCTGAGGCCACCGGCTGAAGAAGAGCCTCCCGGGCCGCCAAAGCAGCAATCCTCAGGGAAAGGGACCGGAGCTGAGCCAGTGAACTCAGAAGGCACCGTGGGCAAATAGAAGAGGTGAGTAGCGGCTGTTGGTGGTGGAAGCGAAGCGGGTGATGGATGGTGGTCCCGCAGCACTCTTAGAGTGCGTTTTGCTATCATGACGCCTCAGGCCACGCCACCCCCCCCCCCATTCTCCACATAACATTTGTGCCCTTATTCCCAACACCCTGATGATTTTAAAGGGTACCCAGGGTTTGTGTATTCCCCTGGAAAAGAGGCAGACATTTTCAATAATACTTTAAAAAACTTGCCTTTTTCTAAAAACACTTATTCTAAATTGCTGCAGTAGAAAGTGTCTGGTTTGTTTCTTGTATATGGCATCAACAAAATGTTTGTGGTGATAAAATCATCATCATCTCAGATTTTTGGGGAAAGTAGACTTTTGACAGTAAACCAACATTTTATATGAAGTTTGTATTTTTTACAGTGACATAGTCTATTGTTGCATTTATTTTTTCTTTCTACCTCCTTACAGTTAGTGTTAGGAATTGGTTTCAAAACAATAATGGATCCAAGTAACTATACATTTTTTAAAACTAAACAAAAATTTGAATTCAGTAATAGGGGCATTTGTCTCAATCCTTTAACGAGTTCCTATAAAAATTTACATTTGATAATAGTAAATATTGCACTAAAGTATAAAAAAAAAATTGCTGTTTGTGTTGACGTTTTCACCTGTAATTTTTGTAATTTTGCCTAATAATATAACATTGAATCAGCATGATCCTTCTTTTTTTGGGATATATAGGACTCATAGGTTCACCAAGAACCCGAGCAACCCAGATCCAAAAACTGAGCTGCGTCTTGCACTGGGTTTTCATTGTGTACTGTGTTTCTCGCAATTATTTTGGTAAATATAAACAGAGTTAAATAGGTACAAACGAAAGCAATATATTTCTTAAACAAAATATATAGGGGCATATTATCAAGGGGGTTTATCTCCGCTTCTTTGGCTTTAAAAGCCAAGAAAGCGGAGATAAAATTATCTCCCTATTACCTAGCTGTCGCTAACACCAGTTAGCGACAGCTAGTAGGAGATAGCGACCATCTTGGGCCCCACTTTGCATTTCAGTGATTTTTATCACTAATGACATGCAAAGTGGGCGTGCCAAGATGTTAGTGACTGAAAACAGTCGCTAACATCGCTATCTCCTATTACCAACTTTTGGAGATATTCGCACTAAGCGCGAATATCTCCAAAAGCTAACACCTGCCCTGAGCAGTTCTTAGCCATGTTATCCAATGGGAGGTGGATAACATGGCTAAGAGCATTAGCTCGGTAATGCATGAATATCGCTGACTTTTCAGCGATATTCATGCATTGCGGCATTTTTTATCGCATTTGAGATAAACCTTGGTAATACCAAGGTTTATTTGCGGTAAAAATCGCCGCAGCTCAGCGGTAAATTTTTGTCTCTAACCAAGCAATAGCGATAATTATCGCTATTGCTTGGTAATATGCCCCAGAGTTTATAAGCAGTGTGTTTTCCATATCTCCAAAATTGTGGCTACCCCTGCAAGCATGTGATTTAGATGTAATTTTTTTTAATTACTTCTTATTTCCCAATTTTTTTATTAGGAAGGCTTAACTGCAAAGAAAGTTAATTGGTAATAACAGTTCTTCTACTAATCTGTTTTCTCCTAATTCTCCCTACAAAAATGCTACCTTACTTATGTGTGTAGGCTCAGTGCCCGTGACAGAAATTGGCCCAAAGCGCAACGTGGACCCACCACATTTCTAAAATGAAAACTACCCCTTTTTTGCCTAGCTATGGATTTTGAATCCTCGCTCTTCCGGCCCCCAAGTGAAACCTTGCCAACCTATACATTTTTTTAAATGATACACTAAGGGCCCCATGAGGATGGTGGGCAGACAACCCTAGTGGTGGTGTTACCGTCTGACAGCTAGGGGAGGTCCCACACTGCCAATTCGTTTGCGACCACTACCGTGGCGGTCGCATCCTGCATCTTTGACTTTGCTTCGTGCGCTTCTGTAAACAGCACCCGCCGCAAAGCCTTAGAGGCATGTCATGCATTGCCATGGACCAAGTGGCAGGCACGGCCCGGTGCCTGCCACCTTCTGGATGGCAATGAGGGGTGGTACCATAGGTACCCCCCAAGTGCAGCCCTCCACCCCTCCAAACTACTTGGGGGCTCGCAAAAGGCCACCAAAGCAATTCCTGCCATCATTTCCATGGCAGCGAAGCCGCCATGGAAAGGCCTTCACATCACACCATTCTAATATGGATGTGGTGCCTGTTAGGCACCACCACCATACTAGTTCCATGCAGCTGGTAATCGGAATGATTGTCGGCTGAAAAGCGGCGAACGCAATTTGCGTCGCTGTGAAACCCCCCGCCATTGTAATATGAAGGGGGGTTTCAATCGTTACGATGTGGTGGCGGTTCGGCGGTGGTGAACGTCACGACATCCTAATGTGCCCCCAAGTGAAATCCAGTATGGGGTCACTTGTGTGGCTCTCTTCAGGTTCTGTGTCCTAGAATCCCTTGCAAACCTCTCATGTCTCCTGATAAAAATGGGAGCTTACTTGTGTGGGTAGGCTTAGTGCCTGCAGCAGGAAACGTCCCAAAATGCAACGTGGACCAACCACATTTTTGCAGTGAAAACTGACCCTTGTTTTTCAAAGTGCATAGCTTCGTATTTCGAATCCTAGCTCTGCAGGCACCTAGCAAAACCGAGCAAACGCATACATTTTTGACAACCAGAAATCTAGGCAATTCCATGATGGGGTGACTTGTATGTCTTTTACCATGTTCTGTTACCCAGAATCCCCTTTTAATCGCAAACTTAAAAAAACAAAAAAACTATTTCCATCACATTCCTGTGATGGAAAGTTCTGCAATCTGCGTTGTTCCACAAACTTCCACCCACCCCTCATTCTCCAAACTCTCCTATTAAAAGTGCTACCTCACTCATGTGGGTGGGTCAATTAACTGTGTCATCCTAAGGCCCAACATTGTATAGAGGAGACATCAAAATGACCTATCACAAAACGGCCTGATTTTTAAAGAGTGTCACCAGGGTTTTTGGCCCCTTGCTCAGTGGCCATCTTTGGAAACCTACCAAACCTACACATTTCTGTAAACTAGACATCTTGGCCAGTACATGGAAGTATGGCTCGCGTCTATCCCCCAAAAACTTTCCTACCCAGAATTCTGTGCAAACCTCATTTTTAGTTTTAAAAATCACATTTTCCACATATTTTGTTTGTCATCCTACCACACACCGTCTTCCTAAGTCTCCAGAAGAAAATGATCCTTCACTTTGTTTAGTGTCCAATAGATATTTGGCTCAAACTTTTTTTGCCGCCTCAAAGCCAGACGGAATGACCGTTTTAAATCCTTTACGACTGCTATCATGAAAATGAGGCACTCGTAAAGTAATCTTGCAGGCATATTATGATGCCGCTGTAAATGCTCTGATCAAGGGTCGGAGACTTTTACAGCTGCATCTTAATCATCCCCTTAATAATCTTATATTTTAAAATATTATTATTTAATTTATAACTTCAACCTGAAATCAAGTTTTATTTATAATATTTTTTTATACATTATCTTTTTATATTTTAAAACATTTTTCTTACATTTTTGAACAGTTGTGTATATCTTTTGTTACAAATAATCAACAACAAATGAATTAAACTAGTATGATTATATAGTTAAAAATGTATGTATATTATATTAATTACTATATATTGTAGAATTTCGTTAAACTATTTTATAACATTTTTAAGAATTGAATATATTTTTGACACATATATTTTTAGAATAATATTGTGTTTTATTGACTTCAAAGGTACACATTATTTTTTTCAATTTTTATTTGGTGTCCAAGTAGATTTTTTCATCTAGCCATGTTATTGTTTGGATGCTTTTGGGGAGAGAAGCTTGCATTTGTTAGCTATGGTTATCGGTTAAGGTAAGTTCAGGTAACATTTCAGTTACTTTAATATTAGAGGGGAGGTAGTTACGTTTTGTATATCGTTTGTATTGTCTTTTTGAAGATTTTGATATGTTGTGTAATACATAGCTACAGTTATATATTTACTACCATGATAACCTTTAAGGCTTAGCAATATGTAGTATATTAGGTAATCATTATGATAGCCATCACATACAGATTTACCCACCGCCTTATTAGCATGGCGGAGGGTAGTTTGGGGGATGCAAAGTCCGTCCTCCACTTTTCAGCTGGTGGCAATCGCACCTATTGCCTGGTAGGCGGCAAAGGGCCATTAATATGTTGGCGGCGCAATATTAGTTTGTGTCCTGTAAGAGGCCTTTCCATGGCGGCGGTGCCGCCATGGAAAGGCTGTCTTTAATTGTACTTGGTGGCTAGTTGCGGGCCCCTCTTGTGGGAGGGGGGGTGGTTGCTGCACTAGGGGCTACCCATGGTACCCCCCTGCATTTCCATGCACCGACTGTCAGGCATTTTGTGGTGCCTGCCACGTGGTGCAGGGAATTGCACCTTTAACATTACAGACGGCGCTGCAGCCCCCAGCACTGCCTGCTATGTTAAAGGCCCAGGATGGGCCCACCAGTTTGGCGAGCGCATCCTGATGGCAGTGGTGGGACCGCTGCATGTCAGGCGGGCGGTACCAATCACCGCTACAGTGGTGGGCGGACAAAGTCCACCCATCCTCGTAACCAGCCACCTAAGTTATGGTCACATTAGTACGTGCAGTTATTTTATTTGTTTTAAGTCTAATATATAGGCCTTCATTATGATCTTTGTATGAAAGTCTCCGACCTTAGGTCGTAGCCTTTCTGACTCAAACCGTCATTTTCCCTTACGACTGGCTGATCATTATACTGCCGGTCTGAAGTGAAACTGGTCGGTTATTCACGCTGGCTTCTGACGGGCTCCAGGAACCTGTTGGCCAATCTGACCTGGCATGTCATTTATATGTATGGTGATTTACGCTGTCTGGATTACGATGCACTATTTCTGGTAGTATTTTTTAATATCCTGCCTTCACACATGGGAAGCATGTTTGAAACCTACGGCCTACGGTTGGTGTTTAATGTGATACCTAGGATGCCCACTTGTTGATCCCTGCACCATGTGGCAAACACCCTGTATTCCCTGGTACACGGTGCATGGATAAACTCCACCTCCTATTTCCCTATGTGACTTTGAGCTAAGGCCAGTTTACGGCTCTAGCACATGTTCCTATAATGGAATTTGAGAATGCGACTGCACCGCACCATGTGTGGTCTTACCGTAATCAGTTGTTCGGGACCGCCGTTTGGTGGTTGGTCGGTCATGTTTCCGCTATGGTGCCGTTCACCATAATAAGTTCACTAATGTTAAATAATATATTTATGTGGGGGAGGTATTTCATTTTTAACTGGTGTAATTATTCCTGATCTTTAGTTCCAGGAAAGATGTGGTTACCATTTTTTTTAATATAATGTGTATTTTTTTTTTATAAATTAATACATATTTTACATTTTCTTGTATTGTTTGCTGTCCTGAAGCTTTTCTTTCTTTTGATCTCTTTTTGATCTTTTTTTTTCTTTAGACGCTAGGTATGATTAGATATTTAACTTAAATTTTTTCTCAGTTGTATTTACCCTTTTTTTTGCAAATGACAAAATAAAACAGCGGAAATAGTGGGCACCCCTGCCTTGTGCTACAAAGGAGAGCAAAAAAAGTGGATGAGAAGCACCCACTGGTCACTCAGGCCGTAGTAGCACTTTATATTCACTGTTCTTTAAGCAAAACACGCGTCCCTTAGGTCCATAATCTCCATCATCCATAAAGGTATGTCCGCTTTATACGTTTGAACCCCTTCTTGCTTTCAAGAGAGACAACCACCTTCTTATTCTCATCATCTGCGTCTCTAACTGTAGATGGCAGTTTATCCTAACATGATTCGCTGAAGTGTGATCATGTATTAACCCTACTTTTGGTGGTTAAATAAGTATGTAATATAGACTTAAAGTTTAGTGTGCAAAACCTTCACCATGATCTTTATATCTGCATTCATGATCGATATTGGTTCGTATTTTTCTAATTGACGCGGGTCACAGCCAGGTTTGTTAAATTACGGTGTTTTCAGACAGACATATGTGTTTTGAAATGTCGCCCCACCGAAATATTGATTTCTAAATATCGTAACTCAGAAATCATGACGTTAAGAATATTGTGTTTAAGAATATGGTTATAAAACAAGAAATATCATTTTAAATAATAGTTTTTAAATGAACTTGTTTTTTACAAAACAAAATGTAATTAGTGTTATGTATTGTAGTATATGTATATTTAAAAAAAAAAAAAATTTAAAACCTTTATTTAGAAAAGTGCACACAGCTATTCAGCCTAACATCCCGGAGGCAAGGCAGCGCATTGAAGCAAAAGAGCAATAGTGCAAGAACGGTTGTCACAGTACGGTGAAGGTTGATTTTATTATTTTGTCATAAAAGGAACATAGAAAGAGAAAAAGAAGAAGACGCCAGAAGGCGCAAAAAGAGTGGCAATGGAATAGAAGAAACCAGCGAGGCGTTGGCAGCGGGGCAGGGGGATCAGCGGGTACACAAACACGGATACAGGAGAACGGATCAGGTTAGAAGGGGGGAAGAAGAGGAAACAGGATTCAGCATTACAGCGTGTCACAGTTGGTGTCACAGGTTATGGCGACAGATGTTCCTCCAAAGAGACAGGTTCCGGGGGCACACAAATATCTCCCCTGTAAGCATTCCAGGCCCCCCACACTTTTGACCACTTTTTGGGCTTACCCCTGGCAACATAGACCGTCTTTTCCCTGAACATACACCAATCCATGTTGGCTTTCCATTGCACCACCAGGGGAGCTGCCGGAGCCCCCCATTTCTGCACGATATCTCGTTTGGCCACCATGTTGCCAAGGGTCACCCACTGCGTCTGAGCCACATTGTGATCGGACGGTCCCCAAATGTTGAGGAGGCATCTCCTAGCCTCCGCCGTCGCCACCACCCCAGTCACCTCGTCCATAATCCGGTGCACACGTCTCCAGTAGGAGGCTATGGCGGGGCACTCCCAAAGAATGTGCATAAAAGTGGCAGGGGCGCCGCAGCCGCGGCGACAAAGCCCATCGATCGAGTAGCCCATATGCACAAGCCGGGGGCCAGTCACGTACACCCTGTGCAGGATTTTGAGCTGCACCAGCCGGAGACGAGAGGAAATGGCGACTTCCTTAGGGGAAGAAACTGCACTCAGCCAATCCTCATCATCGATTTCCAGGCCGCCACGGACCCACTGTTCCCGCACACCCAGGAGGAGGTCAGTGCGAACATTAATAAGTTTCTTGTACGAAAGTGAGATGGCACTGTCAGGCATATGGCCATCCAGTACCCTGTCCTCCAACGGGGAACTTTCTGGAATCGCCCCCTCAGCCGGTTTGGCAGAAAGCAGTGCGTGTCGCAACTGGGCATATCGGAAAGACTCCGAGCTGCCCAGCTGATACTCAGCCTGCAGCTGGGAGAAAGTCTTGATCTCACCCTTCGATATCATATCATCCACCCTGGAGATACCTATGAGGTCCCATTTATCAAATCCCTTGGTGTGCCATAACTTACCCAAAATATCTGAATCATACAATGGGGTGAACCTAGTCAGCCTGCCTTGCCAGCCCTGCGCCTTGGTAATTGTCCGCCAAATATGGACCACAGTTTTCGTTGGACCCGTCATCCGCCTGTCCAGAGACCTCGAATACAGCACCCTGTAGTAATTGCCGCCACTCAAAAGCCACTTATCCATTGCATATCCAGGGTTATTTTCCGGACCATAGAAACCATGATTGATAGCCGCCAATTGGGAGGCCCAGTAGTATCTGCGCACGTCTGGTTGTGCTATACCCCCGTCATACCACGGGAGCGTGAGCTTCGTGATAGCGACGCGGGGACAGCCGTCCCAGAGTAGGGCACGTTGGGGGCCTTCAATTTCTCGAAAGTAACGGGCGGGGACCGGATCTTGGGTGTTCTGCAGGGCGTACAGGAACCTGGGCAAAGACATCATCTTAAATAATGCCGCGAGCAAAGAAAGCGGAAGCTTGCGCCAACCCTCCACGTCTCGCCGGAGTCGCAGGAGAGGGGGAAGCAAATTGTGTTCGTATCGCGCCTTCGCATTACCAGAGATATATATCCCCAAGTATTTAAAGCCCTGGCTGGCCACCTGGATGTTGCAGCCTCTAGGGAGGCGCGGTGTGTCCCCTTTCAGTACGTACAGGGAGGACTTGGTCCAGTTAATAACAAGGCCGGAGTACCGTCCAAAAAGTCTAAGTACATCACATGCCACAATAAGTGACTTGCAGGGGGAAGTGAGGTAGAGCAGAATGTCATCCGCATAGAGAGAGACTCTGTCCTCGAAACCAGGGGCCCAGCTTATGCCGTGCAGATCCGGGTGTGTACGCAACAGGGCCGCAAGCAGCTCAAGAGCGAGCGCAAACAGAAGGGGCGACAAGGGACAGCCCTGTCTGGTGCCTCTATGAAGGGCAAAGGACGCCGAGATGCGGCCATTGACGGCAACGTTAGCCAGTGGGTCGGCATACAGTAGCTTCACCCATCCCACAAACACTGGGCCAAAACCGAGCTTCGCCAACACCGCCCAAAGGTAACTCCACTCGAGAGAGTCAAAAGCCATTGTGGCGTCCAAGGAAGCAAGGACCGCCGGCTCCTCCAGGGTGTGGGCCCTGGCTAGGGCACCGTGGAGTCTACGCAAGTTAAGGGCGGTGTTGCGGTGTGGAATAAAGCCCGACTGGTCCGGATGCACTAAGTCGCCGATAACTCCAATCAATCGATTAGCGAGCAACTTGGCGAGAATCTTAGGCTCAGCATTAAGGAGAGAAATGGGACGATAGGACCGACACAAGTCTCTCGGCTTCCCTTCCTTATGGATGACCAGCCTCTGGTCCTGGGGAAGTAGGCCGGTTTCCCGCGCTTCCAGAAACATGTGACGCAGGTATGGGAAAACCACATCCGGCCTGATCTTATATAGCTCAACCGGGATGCCATTGGGACCAGGCGCCTTGCCCGATCGCAGTGAGCGGATCGCTAGGGCGACCTCATCCACAGAGATGTCCCTGTCTAGGTCGTCGCGCTCCTCGTCCGAAAGACAGGGGAGATCGACAGCCAAAAGAAGCACAGTCGAATCGGTTTCAGACCGGTCCGAAACAGAGGTGTAGACGCCTCGGAAATAGTCAGCGAAGGACTCAGCAATGGCACTTGGATCAGAGACGAGAACTCCGTCCTCCCCCATTATCTCGGGTACAACACGGCTAGCCCTCTCTCTTCTGTCCAACCAGGCCAGCAACTTCCCGGCCTTATCGCCGACGTCGTATATCCGACCCTGCTGTTCTTTAGCTAAAACAAGGGCAGCGTTTGTAGCAAGGTCGCGGTATTCCGACTGTTTGAGGGAGAGGTCATGCAGGAGAGCGGGCTGTCTCCAACTGGGAGTCAAGCTCCATGATCTCCTCCTCGATGCATACCAAATCAGCATCTCTGACTCTACGGGCCTCTGGTATAAGAGCGAAAGCCTCACCCCTCAAAACTGTCTTAAACGCCTCCCATAGAGTCGAGGCCGACGCAACCGATCCCACATTTTCAGTGAAATAGAGGTCGATGGCCTTGGCTAGGAGATTACGAGTCTTGGGATTGCGGAAATACCACGGGTTAACAACCGCCGGTCGGTCCGACATGACATGACATGACAACGTCGAAGTCAAAGGAGACCAACATGTGCAGCCAATGTAAGAACATAGTCTATCCTAGAAAGACTACCATGGGCGCCGGAATGGAAGGAAAAATGACAGAGCGAGGGGTGCATAAGTCGCCAGCTATCTATTAGTCCCATGGTCTCGAGGAAAGACGGCAACCACAATTGGGAGCTACGGAGGTCTCTAGGCGGATGGCAGTCCAAGGAGCCGGAGCAAACCGAATTAAAATCACCTCCCACTACCAGCAAACCAGCAGGCAAATTTAAAATGGCGCCACCAAGGTCCTGGAAAGTGCTAGATTGTAAGCCCGGGGGAACGTAAACTGAAAGTAATGTCAGGGCGCGCCCCTCCCATCGTCCCGCCACAGCGCCGTACCGTCCCCTCTCATCTATCACAGTGACGTCGACCTCAAGCGGAAGGGACGTACGAACAAGAACTCCCGCCCCCCGAGATCCCGAGGAGAACCCCGAGTGGGCCACCATTTTGTACCCTTTACGGTTAAGTGCTTTGCATGTGTTTCCAACCAAATGCGTCTCCTGAAGGAGAACGACATCAGGCATATTGCGTTTAATCAGTTGAATCACTACCCCTCTCTTGATACGGTCACCCAACCCGTTAACATTCCAACTGAGGACTCGTAATTTCCTACCCCCCATCGTCGTGTCCCCGGCCCCACCCAACCCCAACTAGCCTCAACAACAAGTGAAACTGAACATTGTATACATCCCATTGCCTAAGAGATAGAAAAAGAGAAAAATGAACAAACAAACAAACTTCCCCACCACCACCCCCCACCCTGCATCCCTGCAGCAGACTAAGAAGCCCCCCCAACCAGCAGTGTGCCTGTCGCCCCATAAACTAGTCTACAAAAAGTCCCTAGAGGAGTAGGGAATCTCCACAAGCCCCTCCCGCCACCATCCATGTAAGAGACAGGGAAACTATCAAAATCGGAGTAGCATTGGTATTAGCAGTCACAGACATTAGGAACACCAACCGCCACAATCAGCACAGCAGAACCCGGTCCTAGAGATCAGAACCACCAGTTGCGCCTCCGGAATGTTCGTCGTGTTCTTCCCGGCGTTGCGGCAAAGTGTCTAGCCAGTCGCTCACATTCTCCGGCACATCGAAAAACAGGGCCCGGCCCTCGTGCTCAATCCTCAGTTTGGCAGGGAACATCATAGAGTACTTAAAACCCATGTCTCTCAGGCGTCGTTTCACCCCTGCGAAACTCTGGCGTTGCCTCTGAACGGCCCCGGTGAAGTCCGGGTAAAAGTGCACCTCAGAGTTCTGAAATTTGAGCGGCCCATGCCTCCTGGAGGCTTGAAGGATCACATCCCGGTCTCTAAAGTTGAAGAGCCGGGCAATGATGGGTCTAGGCGCAACACCCGACTTCGGCGGTCCGCCCGGTATCCGATGGGCACGCTCCACAGAGAAGAAATTGCTCAGGCCAGAAGGTGCAAGATGCGTCTGTACCAAGTCCTCCACAAAAAGGTCCACTGCCGCCTCCTCCGCTCCTTCCAGAACACCAATAATGCGGACATTCTGCCGCCTGGCACGTCCTTCAAAGTCCTCCAACCTTCTAGAAAATTGGTCGTTGACCGATCTTAAGGTCCGGACCTCCGTCTGCAGGTCCGAAACGTCGGTGGTTAGGCTGGAGGTCTTGAGATCAAGGGATTTCACCCGATCATTGGTCTTCCCCAAGTCGGCCCTGATCAGGTTGAGATCCACGGCCAGAGTGTCCACCTTGTGAGTCAGGACCTCGTGTTGGTTCTGCATTTCAGACCGAATGCCCGCGATGGCCCCCATAATGTCACTCAGAGTAGGCTCAAAACCGTCAGGCGAGCCCGCACGTTGAGGGTCTTTAGATGAGGCCACAACCGTGGGTGAGGTCCGCTGCTGAGCGTATCGGTCAATCTTGTTCAGCTGCGTCTGAGTCGTCCTGCGAGCACCTCTGTTCGACATCTTGTCGGGGTCCCCTCTGCCTGCCATGATGGGTCCAAGGAGAACAAGGGGCTACGCTGCCCGAGCAAGGAAGCAGATGTGTAGAACAGAGGCGAAGGCAGCAAACACACCAGGCCGGTAGCAGGCAACTCCGCAGCCACAAGCACTTCGCCAGCAGGGACCACAGATACCCGCTTCGCATTCCAATCATGCGGAGCGTCGATGCAAGCAGCAGCCACCCATGAGACAATGGCGCGTCACTGGCACGAAGTTCAGCTCGACGTAACTTCGCCTAGGAACCACCAATTTGAAAGCGGAAAGCAGCTCCCGGGTCTGCGACCGTTCACCAAGCAGTATCCACTAACGTGGATCAGGATTTTTGGCAGGATATTTGCGGAGGGTCGGAGGGTCCGCGGAGCTCCGAGCTTACGCGGCCATCTTGGTTGCCCGCGAAGCTCCTCCTGTAGTATATATTTTAAGTGTATGTGATTTTTGCGATTTCTATAATATTTGTTTATGTTTTCTAACATATGTGTTACATATTTAGTAGTTTGTTTTGCATCTTTAATTCCATAGTGCGTAGTGTGTTTATAGTTGAGCACTTTTGGAATTAATTAAATTTTTATAAATTCATGATTATGTATTATTTTTTATTAATTACTTAATTTAGGTTTTATAGTGCTTTTTGTAATTGTCTAACATTTTTAGATGCATGATTGTGTGGTTTCTAGGGGTACAGTGTGTGAAGCATGATTGTGTATTATTTATTATTAATTACTTAATTTAGGTTTTATAGTGCTTTTTGTAATTGTCTAACATTTTTAGATGCATGATTGTGTGGTTTCTAGGGGTACAGTGTGTGAAGCAATTTATTTTTAATTTATTAATAATAAGTTCTTAATGAATATTCACTAATTAATTTCAAATTACATTTGTAAATTGTGTAAGTATTTTTTGGCGTTGATTGTGATGTTTATATGGGCTAAAGTGTGGTAAGTAATTTAAGTTTATTAAGATAATATTTAGTTTATTATTATTATTAATTAATTGATATTTATTTTTGGTTAATTTTGTTGTTTGCATATTACTTTTATAGGGGTAAAGGTTTTGAAGTATATGAATTGTACTTACTTTAAAATCACTATTTGAATACTATTCGCTTTAATAATTTAAAAAAAAGTGAATTCTGTTACTTTTTTTTACATTTTAATTTAAGCTCAGATTTTCACGTTTATAAGTGTGGGAATTTTCATATTTTTTTTATAATTTTGTAATTCATACTATTTCTTTAATTGTTAATTACCTATGGCATTTGGTAAGTACATCTTTTCTTTAATTTCGATGTAGGTTTTGAATTTCGTGGTGTTATAGGGTAAGAAATAAAAATAAGTAAGTCATAATTAATGTATTTTTTTCTAAAACAATTGGAAAGCAAAATTATAAAAAACAATATTTAATATCATTTTTGTTGGTATGGGTCATATGCATTTATCATTAGGATATTTTTTGATCAACATATTATATTTAGGGGCCGATTCCGATATGTGTCAGAAAGCAACCCAACCGAGCCCGATCCGGGGTGTTTTCCGATCGATCCGGACTCCTGCAGTCCGACCGAGCGAGTACGATGCGGCCGTATGCTGTCGGACTTGTTTCGGTCGTTCTCCCATTGAAGTCAATGCGAGCCGGTTGTACAACGCGTACATGGGCTCCCATTGACTGAATGGGTACGTTGCGGACAAGTGCGCCCCCTACAGTGGGTAGGCATCGTGCCATCTGCACCGTGCATGCCTGTGTTGGGGAGACCCATGGATCTCCCCCTATGTCTAAGCCGTAAGGCTGCGAGTAACAGGGGGTCCGATGCAGACCCCCAAAGTCCAGCTCTGGGAACTGTTGCGAGCCGGAAGCTCTGACTCAATCCGGCTGTCCAAATCTAGCATTGTACTGGCTCGGTCAGAATTCGCCTCCATTGCGTGCCACGGTTAGCTTACGGCTGAGACGTACGGACCGGTTTGGACCCGGAAACGATTCGGATGTAGATTTCGCACAAGTTCGCATCGTACTTCGACGACTGGACCCGTGTACCAACCGGACGGAAATTCAGCCTCCGAATCCGACCCGCTAATGCCGAACCCGATTCGGAGCCCTTCCGACCAAGATTGTAATCCGCCCCTAAATATATTTTTTATTTAATTTGTATCATATTTTTTATATACTTTCTTTTTTAAATCAGTTTCATGTTGTTAATATTTTTTAGTTTTTTATTTTTGTACTGACTGTAGTGAGAATCTTAATTCTAATAATTGCTTTAAGTTGGAATAGTACGTTTTATCCCTCTACTATCCAACACTTTCCCTACTGTTGCACTCACTGGAGTTGGAACAATATTTTTTTTTCCTCTGCTAACAAACACTTTTAGACCTTTTGCATTCATTTGACTGGGAATAATAATTTTTACCTGTCCACTATCCAACACTTTTCCATCTGTTTCACTTATTTGATTTGTAATAGTAATTTTTAGCTCTCCGCTATACAACACTTTTCCTACTGTTAGAATTATTGGAGTGGGAATAGTGCATTTTATACCTAGCCTATACAACATTTAAACTACTGTTGCACTCATTCTAGTAAATTGTAAATTCCACCCCGCCACTATCCAACACTTCCACCACTGTTGCACTAACTGTAGTGGGGATAGTAATTTGTTCTCTTCCGATATCCATCACTTTGCCTAATGTTGCACTAATTGGATTGTGAATAGTTTTTTTTTACCAGTACACTATCCAACGCTTTCCCTACTGTTACACTTGCTTGAGTGGGAACAGTCATTTTTACACCTAGGCTCTAGAAAACATTTACTCATTTTGCATTCACTGTATTGAGAATAGTAATTTTAACTCCATTGCTACTCACCATTTTCTCTACTGTTGCACTGACTGGAGTACGAGATTTAAGTTAAAAGATTTTTAATAAAATGTTCCTTTTATTTGATTTTATGTTATTGCTATATATAAATACATATATATACATATATATATATAGCATTTTACAGTCGTTATATAGACGATATCTTTTTAATTTGGAAAGGTAGTGAAACAAGTGCAAGAGAGTTTGCAGAACAGCTCAACCAAAATAGTTTAAACTTGAAATTTACCTGCGAAACAAATAAAAGTGGGATAAATTTCTTAGACTTGGAACTGTTGGTCGTGGATAATTAAATACAAACCAACACCTACCGCAAACCAACTGCAGGAAACACTATCTTGCATGCCTCCAGCTTTCACCCTCCAAATCTAATTGATAGCATACCATATGCAGAATGTCTCCGAATGAAAAGAAATTGTAGCACAACCACAAGCTACAGAAATTCGAAGACTAAATTGTTCAGCAGGTTAAAACTTAGAGGCTACCCAGAACATGTACTGAAAACGGCGGAACAGAAATGTGACCTTAAGGACAGAAAAGATCTATTGTTCTCCGCCAAGACTGAAAAACCCAAATCAGAACAAAACACAGGGACCCCACGCCTTGTCATAGGGTACAATGCATACCACAAACAAGTGAGAAATATAATTTACAGACATTGGCCCATAGTTCGGAATGATCCGATAATAGGCAAAAGTTGTAATAAAATCCCACAACTCACTTTCAGAAAAGCCAAAAGTATGAGGGAAGAGTTGGTAGACAATGCCCCAGTGTTAAAAAAGAAAGAGCCGCCATGGCTAAAAACTAAAAATGTTTTTTTTAAATGTACAAAATGCAAAGCATGTCAGTATGGTACCAATGTTACCAAGGTAAATGTTCCATACAGAAAAACCCCGCTAGAGATACGAGCAAACTACACATGTAAAACAGACTTCGCAGTCTATGTTTTACAGTGTAGTTGCAACAAAAGATACGTGGGGAGTACAATACACCCGGTCCACGTTAGAGTACTCCAGCATCTCAGGGCCATAAAAAACAATGACCCAACGTATCCAGTGGCGAGGCATATAAATATGACACATGAGGGCAATGCAGACAACATCAAATACTTCGTCATAGACCATGTGAAAAAAAGCATCAGAGGGGGAAACAGATAACTAGCCCTCCGAAGATTAGAGTCGGATATATTATTCTCCTAGATAGCAAGGCGCCACAAGGCCTGAATGCAGACGAAGCTCTTAGTGTACATTTATGAGTTCTATACAACTTAACATTAATTAATTCTATGAGTTCTCAAACCATCCCTCCGAAAACAGAGTCCTAGATAATTTTAATATAATAGATATATGTCATCTATCTGAAATAGCAGTATACATGCTCACAGAACCCCCTTTTTTATGGTTTCCTCTAAATACAATGACGTCTTATTGTTAAGAAATTACAGAGTGTATTAATGAAATATGCAGCGTAGAAAATAATTGGTTTTGACAAATCTTTTTGCGATGTGTTACCTTTGCCCACTTGGGCTCAATTCAAAAATATTCAGAAATAATCAAATGTGGTCTCATAGAATGAACCGCACAATGTCAAAGGGTTCACGATTATTAATTGGGCACTAGACCCTATATGACAAAGGTATAACTCTTGAAGAGGTAGTACTTAAAATGCAGATTTACCTGTTTTATTTTCTAACACATTGCGATAACCGAATGCATATGTAAACGCTTGCTAAATTTATAAAAATGTGAAATGCTCTAATTTGCTTTATTTTAATTTTAATAATCGACAATGAAATTAATTGTCTTTTATTCAATGTAAAATGAAAAATGTGTAGTTAACATTAAGAGTGTTGATATAAATTAACAATAGTTGTACCACATAGAAAACGCTGTGAATTTCCAGTGAGTTCTAAACTGGTAGTCATGACTACGGGGAAACCATTCAGAGATCCAATCACACGTTGACATGTTAAAAGTAATGACGAAATGTTGCTCTGTGTTGTGAGCAAGGCGGCTGTGACCGTCGAAACGCGTCAATCCAAGCACTAAGATAATAAAATCTTGTTTCTGAAACGAGACCCCACGGAGTCAGCGCCTGATTTCTAGAAATTGATTGTCAGGATTGGAGAAAATATATATATATATATATATATATATATGTATTTATATATAGCAATAACATAAAATCATATATATACATATATTCTCCACAACTATTTTCTTCACAGAAAAGCTCGCACTAGGGATGAGTTAACCGCAGTTTATTAAAGCAAAGTAACACGTTTCGACAGCAAGAGCTGTCTTGATCACACAATTGCATATTGAAACAGGAAGTCAATACATAGGTATACAACACTAAGAAAGGACTAATAGTTAGATAACTAGTGTCCAATTCTTAACTTGGCGGCCATCTTGTAATGATGTATATACATAAGTGGTATCGCAATCATAATCAGTTTTACATCCCTTTGTACGTGTATAACCAACTTAAAAAAGTATATGTACATGATATTCGTATATACACAGGAATTTCATATATATACATATTGTGCAATATTGCAGACTCGCATAACACATTCTTTCGACATAGTGTCCTAATAATGTCATGAATCCTGTTGTCTGCTTATTCACATCTATATGTACAAAGACTACAAAGGGTATGCTACGTACAGTCTACTTAAAAATTAAAAACAGCTGTACTATATACACAGAGTTCATATATACACTTCTACACGAAAATCATGCATGTTATGCAATATGACAAAATCGGGCAACACCTATCTTCGACATCGTGACTATTTGCATAGCTGCCCAAATGATTGCAAACAGTGTTATAGCTATATTAGGCATAGTGCCCAAGTTCATCCAAAACTATACCCGTGTAATCAAAGCAATTACATGAAAGGTGTCCCACAAAATATATGGTATGTATTCAAAGATGAGCCGTTACATATGCAAAGAATACCCATAAATGCTTCCTGTGTCAATAAAGAGGAGAAAAAGGGGGAGGGGGGGGGAATTCAAGTGCATAATTTAAGAAAAATTCTTTAACTAAAAAAGTGCAAGTTCTTATCTGATAGGCAGGACCCTCGGGAGAAAGGGGTAGGTTATCAGGGACGGATGAAACAGTCCACTAGTCAAGTAACCTGTCCTTTCTTCCTACAAGTGAAATACAAATTACGAATGAAATTTTGAGGTGAAATTCAAAAACACGAAAAACAGATTACAGACTAATACAGTATACAGGCAATTAGCAGATCAATGACATGCAGAAGACCAAACATTAATCTTTTAAATGGTAGGCAAGTTCTTCATCCAGATTATGGCCTTTTGGATATTTGGTCTCAAGATTAATTATCCACTTCGATTCACGTTTCCGAAGGGCAAGAGTTTTGTTACCACCCCTGGGACCAATGTGAACTTGTTCCAATGCAAATAAACTTAACAAATTGCTATTGGAACAATGAAAAAGTTCAAAATGTCTAGCTATGGGGTAGTGAGGGTCATTGTTAGTTATCGCCCGTATATGTTCAAGAACTCTTTTTTGGGTCATAAGTGTAGTACTGCCCACATATTTCATCTTGCAAGGGCACATCAGTACATATACACAAAAGGTGGAACTACATGTCAGAAATTGGTCAATGTTTTTAGGAGTGTCAAAACCAGGAATATAAAAAGATTTGACCATACTGCTGTTACGGCAAGCTTTACAATGCCCGCAGGGGTCGAAGCCCTTAAGCTGGTGATCCTTTATTGTTTCTCTGGGTGTAACATCATTGCGAACAATGATGCCTCTAATGCTTCTCCCTTTTCTGTATGTAATTTGGGGCCTGCGTGGCATACTAGGACCGATGACGGGGTCACTAGTCAATACGTCCCATTTGTCAGCTAGTATTTTAGATATTTCAGTTGAATTACTATTGAAGGTAAATATTGCCCTCAAAGTAGCGTCAGAGTCCTGGTTATGATCTTGTGTGTTGGTATCTTCATTGGGATTCAATAGTGAGTTACGTTCTACACTCATAACTCGTTCTTTTGCTTTATTTCCAGCTAACTATAACTGGTGTGAAACCTATGGTTTTTTCAGTGAATTTAATAGGTTTTTTAAATGCTAATTCCTAACTATAACTGGTGTGAAACCTTTGTTTTTTTCAGTGAATTTCAAAGGTTTTTTAAATGCTAATTCCTAACTATAAGTCTCAGTTTATAAGTAAGACTGTTAGCGCTCTAGTTGTTCTTTAGAACACTCTGGGACATTCTGTCATTGGGCTATATTTGGGCTACATCTGGCTGATATTTGGGCTACATTTGTTTTTTTTGTCTCTGGTGGCCATCTTTGGGCTACATTGGGCTACATTGGGCTACATTTGGGCTCTAACATATATATAGCCCAATGTAGCCCAATATATATTTTTTCAAAGTTAATTTTCGTAAAAACCACTTGAGCATATATCTTGAGACATAGCAAAGGCACATCGGGCTACCAGTGCCTACAATTTTGCCCAATTTTTTTTTGTATATTGTTTAAAAAAAAAAAAAAATGTTTGCCTTGAAGCGCTCCCTGTGCACGCCCCGGTGAGCGCCCCGGAAAGCGTAGTATTATGAAGCGCCCCGGGGCGCCTACCGGGGAGCGTCCCGTTCGCGCCAATATCGTGAACGAAAACATGATTGTGACGTGTCGCGTAGCCGCGTCCGCGTGATACGCACGGCGTAAGCGCCCCCGGAAGCACTTGAGCGAATACGATCGCGCAACATAGGCATCCGACGCGCTTACGCGACTCGCCCCGGGGCACGTAGCGTAAGCGCGTTGGGTCATGTGACCTGAAAATAACACTTTTCATTGGTTCATAACAGTTTTGGTTTCATAATGATAAAGCCCCTGGTCTTGTGACCTGAAAATAACACTTTTCATTGGTTCAATACATTTTTTTTTTTCAAAAGGATGAAAGACCCCACCTTTTTTCCTTATTCTGACTTTGTCCTTTGACTTAGGAAGACCTGTTTGTACCTCTCTGTACCTTTTTGATCTTTATAATGGCTTCAGTAGCAGCAGCAGCTGGTGCATCTGCACCACCACCACCACCACCACAACCACCAAGAGGACCACCACAAGATTTCATTGGTGGTCAACAAGAGGAGGTAGAGGAGGAGGAGGAGGAGGAGGGGAGGAGAAGATGGCTTGAAGAACAAAATACCCCATACCAGCCAAGACCAAGACCACACATTATATGGGAGTTTTTTTCGATCCCAGAGGGGAAGAAAAAAGTAAATGCAGCCAAGGTGACTTGTTTAATCTGTGGCATGGAACTTTCTAGGGGGAACCCTAATAAAAAATATTCATTTGGAAACAACACTATGATTCGCCACATGCAGCGCAAGCATCCAATAAACTATTCTGCTGCAGAGATGAGGGAACTGGCCAGTAACCCTCCCCAATCCACAAGCACCACCTCAAAAAGAAAGCAACCCACTCCGTCGGGACCAGAGGAAAGTGAGTAAGCATGGGCGAATTTTGCGGATCTCGCGTTCGCGAATTTTGCGGATTTGCGGATTCGCAATCCGCAAAATCCGCGAATTTGCGGATTTTTTTTTTTTGTGTTCGCCCGTGTTTCTGCCAGTTCGCGAGGGTTTTTACAATTTCGCAATTTGCGAACTTACCTGTCGGGTCGCAAGTTTTGCGAACTTGTTGTTTCTACGTGTCCAGCCTGTTTGGGACACTCTTCTTCATCACTGCCACTCTCTGTCACCACTGCCACTCTCTGACTACTCATGCCACCCTCTGGCCCACCCATGCCACCCTCTGTTTCATCACCACACCCTCTGGTTGTCCAGTGTACATTATTTTCGGCAAAGCAAAGCACACCTTCCCTGCCTCAAGTGACCTGAATTAATTTGGGGCTGATTAATGTGTCACAGAATATTTTTTTAGCTGGCACCTGCTTCCTTAGTGCGCCCTGATTAGTGATCTTTTGCACTTGCTAAGTGCTTTCATTGTTGCAAAATTAGTTACAACACCTGCCCTGCCCCAACTGACAATAATGAATTAGGGGCTGATTAATGGATTTTAACTTCCAGCCTGGCTCCTGCTTGTCTCCCTTAGCTGTAATTCAGGACCTTTGTGGCATATGTGTAACTATTCTGAGGTTCAGAGCAGGGTCACATAATAGTTTCAACTGGCAACTGAACTCTGGAGGGGCCCCTCAGGAAGCACTACAGGAAATGGCTACTAATGATGAGCCTGAACTTTTGAACCTGGTAAGTAGTTACTTTCAGTTTTGCTAAAATCGTATTTCTGCAATTTTGCACTTATTCGCGGGGCGCGAACTCACGTGAACTCACGCGAACAGTGCGAGCAAAATCCGCTGCTCGCGGATTTGCGGATTTTGCGGGAGATTCGCGAATCTCGCGGATTGCGAATTTCCCGAAAATCCGCAAAATCCGCGAGCGGAACGGATTTTCCGCCCATGCTTAAAAGTGAGACGATGCCTTGCATTCAGCCACGATTTGCAGATTTCCGAATTATCTGTAAATATTGTGGGAAGACCATCTCCTACGGAGAACAGAGCGTAAAGCTCATCGTCCTTGCTGGGGACAACCACAAATGCCCCAAGAAACCCTAATTTTTTCATGTTATTTTTTTTGCTCCAGTTGAGCCATTTTCAATTCCCTGTTTTTTCGTTTCTCCCCATACAAAAAAAAATACAAAATAGTTCATAAAAGTCAAAAAAAGTACGAAATGTTCAAAAAAACATAAAAAAATATAAAACAACAAAAAGAAGAAAAAAACTGTTCTTTTTAGAACTACCTCCAATTTATAAAAAAGGCTTCATTTTTGGAAAAGTCTGTCATTCTTTTTTCCCCATGGTACGCTCCCCGGTCCGCTCCCCGGTGCGCGTACCGGGCGCTCACCCCGCGCAAATCAAAAAAATATATATATATTTTTTGCCCCGCTGGGCCCTTTTATGGCCCCCACATCAAACCTAGGGGGTCAGGGGGGTCTATCCCTGCCCCCTTATGGTCATTTCCCCCTTTGATTTTTCCACCTCTTATGTCTCGATTTTACCGAGACACAAGATGGCAGCCGCTCCGGACTGTTTCGAATGTTTACAGACACCCGAGAGCCAATCAGCTTTCTGTGCGCAAGTCGCGTGGCGCACCCGGAGCGCTCCCCGGTGCGCGTACCGGGGCGCAGCCATAGATATATATATTTTTTTGAACCTAAATTACTCAAAAACCACTGGAGCACATATCTTGAGACATAGCAAAGGCACATCGGGCTACCAGTCCCTACAATTTTGCCAAGTTTGGTGGAAATCCATTCAGCCGTTCGGGCTAAAAGTGAGTTCGACCGCCCTATGGAAATTAACATGGGGAAAACACGTTTTGGGACCCCCCTTTTATCTCGGCCCCCGCTTGACGAATCCCCCCCAAACTTTCAAGGCGCCAAAGTTATTCCCAATAGAATGTTGCGGATTTCCTATGGAAAGTAGATCCTAACTATAACTACCTACTGGCGACCGCCAGTAGGTAATATATATATATATATATATATATATATATATATATATATATATATATATATATATATATATATATATATATATATATATATATATATATATATATATATATATATATTCACTGAAAAAACCATAGGTTAGAGACCATATATAGTTAGCTGGACATTTTATTGACATAAAACCAATGAAATTCCATATATAGTTAGTTGCACTAACTATATATCGCGCACCCGCAATCCACTGCTGATGATGTCACATATTACATCATTCATGACATGGTCAGTGACATCACTGATGACATCACTGATGACATCTCAAATGACATCACTGATGACATCACTGATGACATCTCAAATGACATCATCTAGTGTCTGTGTGTTTTTGTAAAGTTTAAATATGTTTTACATATTGAAGAATGAGTGGATGTATGGAAGACTGAGTGTGTGTGTGGCTGGCTGGGAGGTGTGTAACTCTGTGCATATCAATGTGTACTTGTATCAGTGATTGTATAAGAGAGTAAGTATGTGTTAGTATATGTGTGAAAAGTATGGTGTTCTGTGTTTAACTGTATAGATGAGGAAATCGAAGTGTGATTGATTCTTCACAGGACTGACTAGGTGTATGAGTGCATATGATAGTGTTGTAATAATGAGTGACTGTATGTATGAGTGATTGTATGGGTGAATGAGTGAATGTGTGTGTAGACGTAGGAATCAGTGAGTGCGTATGTAGTAACTGGTATTGGTGTGTCATGATGTCATCAGTGATGTCATTTGAGATGTCATCAGTGATGTCATTTGAGATGTCATCAGTGATGTCATCAGTGATGTCACTGAAGTATGGTGTTCTGTGTTTAACTGTATAGATGAGGAAATGGAAGTGTGATTGATTCTTTACAGGACTGACTAGGTGTGTGAGTAACTCCATGGATGAGTGGCAGTGTGTGAGTGTCTGCATAGGTGTATGAGTGCATATGATAGTGTTGTAATAATGAGTGACTGTATGTATGAGTGATTGTATGGGTGAATGAGTGAATGTGTGTGTAGACGTAGGAATCAGTGAGTGCGTATGTAGTAACTGGTATTGGTGTGTCATGATGTCATCAGTGATGTCATTTGAGATGTCATCAGTGATGTCATCAGTGATGTCATTTGAGATGTCATCAGTGATGTCATCAGTGATGTCACTGACCATGTCATGAATGATGTAATATGTGACATCATCAGCAGTGGATTGCGGGTGCGCGATATATAGTTAGTGCAACTAACTATATATGGAATTTCATTGGTTTTATGTCAATAAAATGTCCAGCTAACTATATATGGTCTCTAACCTATGTTTTTTTCAGTGAATTTTCAAGGTTTTGTAAATGCAAATTCCTAACTATATATGGTCTATAACCTATGGTTTTTTCAGTGAATTTCATTGGTTTTTTAAAAGCTAATATCTATAGCTGTAAAATATATTCTTTATTACGTGACGTATCACGTAGCCACGTGAGACGCCTCATGGCGCATCGCATAACCGTGACGTATCGGCTCTGCAGCGCAAACAAAACCCGTAACGTAAGCGTGCCGGAGCACGCTTACAGATATATATATATTTTTTAACCTTAATTAGACAAAATCCACACGTGCACATATCTTGAGGCCTTGCAAAGGCACATCAAACAAACAGTCCCTACAATTTTGCCAAGTTTGCTGGAAATGTATTCCCTTAAATTTTTTTTTTACTGTTTCTCTTGGTTTTCCCCTTGTTACGCTTACCGGGACGCTACCCGGTACGTGAACCGGACGCTCCAAAAACACAAGATGGCGGACTCCCGTTACGCTGCCGGTTAGCTGCCCTGTTCGCGTACCGGGAAGCGCCTCTACCGCGAAAAATCACGGGGGACTTTAATATCCCCCTCATCAATCCTAGGGGGTCAGGAGGGGTTTACCTTGCCCCCTTTCCTTCATCTCCCCCTTCTTTTTTCACCACATCTTGTCTCTCGAACCTACCGAGAGACAAGATGGCGGCCGCTCCGGACTGTTTACAATGTTGACAGCTACGCTGCCGGTTAGCTGCCCGGTGAGCTGCCCGGTGAGCTGCCCGGTGAGCTGCCCGGTGAGCTGCCCGGTGAGCTGCCCGGTTCGCGTACCGGGACGCGCCTCTACGGCGTAAAATCGCAAAAAAAAAAAAATTTATTTTTTGCCCCGCGGGGCACTTTAATATCCCCCTCATCAATCCTAGGGGGTCAGGAGTGGTCTACCTTGCCCCCTTTCCTTCATTTCCCCCTTCGTTTTTCACCACATCTTGTCTCTCGATCGTACCGAGAGACAAGATGGCGGCCGCTCCGGACTGTTTAGAATGTTGACAGACACCAGAGAGCCAATCAGCTTCGCTTCGCGAAGTTCCGTTACGCGTCAGGTACGCGAACCGGGGCGCTAACCGGACCGCTGTCACAGATATATATATTTTTTTAAACGTTCATTTCTCAAAATCCACTGGAGCACATTTATTGAGACATAGCAAAGGCACGTCGGGCAAACCATATCTACAATTTTGCCAAGTTTCATGTAAATCTATTCAGCCGTTCGAGCTAAAAGTGAGTCCAACCGCCCTATGGAAAAATGAATGGGAAAAACGCGTTTTGGGACCCCCCTTTTTTCTCGGCCCCCCTTGACGAACCCCCCCCAAAATTTTCAGGGGCTGCTCAGAAACAAAATGTGCCATTTTCCTGAAAATTTCAGCCAATTCCGTTCACAAACGCCAAAGTTATTAGACATAGAATTTTCAGAAATCCCATAGAGAAAAAATCCTAACTATATATACCCACTGGCTATCGCCAGTAGGTAATATACATATATAAACATATATAATCTGCATATCTATATAAATATAAATGCATGCATACATATACATATATGCATACATATGCATGTTATTTACATGAAAGTTTTAAAAACACTAATAAAAGCAAAGCTAAAAAGCCACCTCATTACAAACAGAATGGCTTTAACTTAAACGAGGGCGAGATCTATTGCATTTTCAATGCTTGTTTACTTTGGTTCTACCAAGAAGGCATTCAGATGTGTCACACATTTGCCATAAATTCTGAATGTTAGCACTCTAGTTGCTCATTAGATCACTGTAGTAAAGCTAGTGCTCACCAGGGAAGTCTGCTGCTAATCATGGTTTGCAGCCATTTTCCCGCATTTTTTATCCCGCAGACTTTCAGTCTGCATACCATTATCCCGCAAGGTCATTGACCTCGCATACCATTATCCCGCATTGTTTCAAAACGCATGTGCATTTATCGCGCATGCCTTTACAAAGAATTACGTTTTAAAGGCATGTATGGTAAATGCATTTGCGTTGTGAAAACCACGATGACGAGAGAGGTAAGTGGGTTTGTGTTAATTTTTTCGTGGGTTAGTGATTGTGTAGTGTAGTGTAGTGTTGTGTAGTGTAGTGTTGTGTTAGTGTAGTGTAGAGTTGTGGTGGTTGTTTAGTGTAGGGTCATGCTGGGGGTAGTGTTTTAGGGTTTAGGGTTGTGTTGTAGTGTTTGCGTAGTGTAGGGTCATGCTGGGGGTAGTGTTTTAGGGTTTAGGGTTGTGTTGTAGTGTTTGCGTAGTGTAGGGTCATGCTGGGGCTAGTGTTTTAGGGTTTAGGGTAGTGTTGTAGTGTTTGCGTAGTGTAGGGTCATGCTGGGCGTAGTGTTTTAGGGTTTAGGATAGTGTTATAGTGTTTGCGTAGTGTAGGGTCATGCTGGGGGTAGTGTTTTAGGGTTTTGGGTAGTGTTGTAGTGTTTGCGTAGTGTAGGGTCATGCTGGGGTGTAGTATTTTAGGGTTTAGGGTAGTGTTGTAGTGTTTGCGTAGTGTAGGGTCATGCTGGGGGTAGAGTTTTAGGGTTTTGGGTAGTGTTGTAGTGTTTGCGTAGTGTAGGGTCATGCTGGGGTGTAGTGTTTTAGGGTTTTGGGTAGTGTTGTAGTGTTTGCGTAGTGTAGGGTCATGCTGGGGTGTAGTATTTTAGGGTTTTGGGTAGTGTTGTAGTGTTTGCGTAGTGTAGGGTCATGCTGGGGGTAGTGTTTTAGGGTTTTGGGTAGTGTTGTAGTGTTTGCGTAGTGTAGGGCCATGCTGGGGGGTAGTGTTTTAGGGTTTTGGGTAGTGTTGTAGTGTTTGCGTAGTGTAGGGTCATGCTGGGGGGTAGTGTTTTAGGGTTTTGGGTAGTGTTGTAGTGTTTGCTTAGTGTAGGGTCATGCTGGGGGTAGTGTTTTAGGGTTTTGGGTAGTGTTGTAGTGTTTGTGTAGTGTAGGGTCATGCTGGGGGTAGTGTTTTAGGGTTTTGGTTAGTGTTGTAG
This sequence comes from Lissotriton vulgaris, assembly GCF_964263255.1. Taxonomy (NCBI): domain Eukaryota; kingdom Metazoa; phylum Chordata; class Amphibia; order Caudata; family Salamandridae; genus Lissotriton; species Lissotriton vulgaris. The sequence goes on from NW_028253739.1 coordinate 41,782, forward strand.
TGTTTGCGTAGTGTAGGGTCATGCCGGGGGTAGTGTTTTAGGGTTTAGGGTAGTGTTGTAGTGTTTGCGTAGTGTAGGGTCATGCTGGGGGTAGTGTTTTAGGGTTTAGGGTAGTGTTGTAGTGTTTGCGTAGCGTAGGGTCATGCTGGGGGTAGTGTTTTAGGGTTTAGGGTAGTGTTGTAGTGTTTGCGTAGCGTAGGGTCATGCTGGGGTGTAGTGTTTTAGGGTTTTGGGTAGTGTTGTAGTGTTTGCGTAGTGTAGGGTCATGCTGGGGGTAGTGTTTTAGGGTTTAGGGTTGTTTTGTAGTGTTTGCGTAGTGTAGGGTCATGCTGGGGGTAGTGTTTTAGGGTTTAGGGTTGTGTTGTAGTGTTTGCGTAGTGTAGGGTCATGCTGGGGGTAGGGTTTTAGGGTTTAGGGTAGTGTTGTAGTGTTTGCGTAGTGTAGGGTCATGCTGGGGTGTAGTGTTTTAGGGTTTTGGGTAGTGTTGTAGTGTTTGCGTAGTGTAGGGTCATGCTGGGGGTAGTGTTTTAGGGTTTAGGGTAGTGTTGTAGTGTTTGTGTAGTGTAGGGTCATGCTGGGGGTAGTGTTTTAGGGTTTAGGGTAGTGTTGTACTGTTTGTGTAGTGTAGGGTCATGCTGGGGGTAGTGTTTTAGGGTTTAGGGTAGTTTAGTTGTTTAGTGTATGCTAAAGGCATATTCGTTCTAAAAGTTTTCGTTATTTTAATTTGCGGCCTAATAGTACATGCAGGATTTCGTCATATTTTCGCTAATCATACTTTCTATGGCAAAATGAACCCCCTCATTTTGTTCCTTTTTAAATTAAATGTTTTAAGAGTTACCATTTTATTCCAATCAAGATGGCTTCAGGTGTGCCATACCTTTGTAATAAGTAGGACAGTTAGCACTCTAGTTGTTCTTTAGAACACTCTGGGACATTCTGTCATTGGGCTATAGTTGGGCTACATCTGGCTGATATTTGGGCTACATTTGTTTTTTTGTCTCTGGTGGCCATCTTTGGGCTACATTGGGCTACATTGGGCTACATTGGGCTACATTTGGGCTCCAACATATATATAGCCCAATGTAGCCCAATATATATTTTTCAAAGTTAATTTTTGTAAAAACCACTGGAGCCTATATCTTGAGACATAGCAAAGGCACATCGGGCTACCAGTCCCTACAATTTTGCCAAGTTTGGTGTAAATCCATTCAGCCGTTCAGGCTAAAAGTGAGGCCAACCGCCCTATGGAAAATTGCATGGGAAAAACACGTTTTGGGACCCCCCTTTTTTCTCGGCCCCCCCTTGACGAAACCCCCCCAAATTTTCAGGGGCTGCTCAGAAACAAAATGTTCCATTTTCCTGAAAATTTCAGCCAATTCTGTCCTTAAACGCCAAAGTTATTCGACATAGAATTTTCAAAAATCCCATAGGAAAAAAATCCTAACTATATATACCTACTGGCTATCGCCAGTAGGTAATATATATATATATATATATATATATATATATATATATATATATATATATATATATATATATATATAATATATATATATATATATATATATATATATATATATGTATATATATATATATATATATATATATATATATATATTACCTACTGGCGATAGCCAGTAGGTATATATAGTTAGGATTGGCTACCATAGGAAATCCCCAACATTCTATTGGGAATAACTTTGGCCCTGGTTGATGAATCTTCGCAAATTTCTCAAAGAAGATGGCTCGCTCCGCTCCGCTCCTTCCCTAAAAATTTGGGGGGGATTCGTCAAGTGGGGGCTGAGAAAAAAGGGGGGTCCCAAAACGTGTTTTCCCCATGTTAATTTCCATAGGACCTTTAGACTCGGCTACAGCCCGAACGGCTGAACGGAATTATTTGAAATTTGGTAAAATGGAAGAGACTGGTTCGCAGATGACGCTTTTCTTTAAATGGTGTAAATCCGTCCAGTATTTGCTGAGAAAATTGCATTTGAATTCAATTATATATCTATAAGCGCGCACGCGTGGGCGCACTGTCCCCGCCTGCCTGCCTGCCTGAAATTGGGCCGCCGCGCTGCCCGCGGCGACCCGGAAGTGCTGCGTAGCCGGCTGGAAATGTCCGCCCCCGCCGCAAGGGGGAAGAAGGATGATGGCGGCTGACTCTGCAGGGCTCCCGTGATGGGAGGGAGCCCTCCCATTCGCAAGAGAAGTGGCCACCTCGTTTTTGTCTCCGCCTGCCTGCCTAAAATCGGGCCGCCGCGCTACCCGCGGCGACCCGGAAGTGCTGGGGCCGGCCGGCCAATCCCAGCGCGGCCGGCCGGGAATGCCCACCCCCCGCCGCGAGGGGAGAAGAAGGAAGACGGCGGCTGACATGGATTATGAAGATATCATGGAAGTTGCTGCCAAGCAGCAGGACAAGAGCGGTCCACCGGTAAGGACATAAGGACATCTGACTTGAAGTTGTAGGCGAGACAACGGAGTCTTTAGGGAGAGAGGCTGAAACGGGTTTGGAGGAGAGCATGTCATGGTGCAGTGTTTATTGGAAATGTCGGCATTGAGGACGTGAAACCCGAGAACAGCCCCCCTCCCCTCCCCAAAGGCAGAAGAAACTCACTTCCAATGCATTGCCCGTGAGGCAGCCGTGCGCCCCCACCACAGACCGGGAGCAGCACGTCCCGCAGCGCCCACGCTGCCAGATCCTAGCGCCTCTCTCCCCTGTCTGTCTGTCTGTCTGCCCCCTCCCCCGCCTCCCCGCACCAGCGCCGCTATCGTGTTTATCTACCTCCTTACCTGTTGATTAGAAGTCTTGAAGATGGTGGCGCTCTGACCCGAGCCATGAACCGCCTTCTGTTGTTTGCAGAGTTGATCCTGGACGAGGATTTTGGGGGAGAGAGAGAAAGGGTTTCCTGGTCCCCCCAGTGTGTGCTGCGAGGAGGGAAAGGGGGGTCGTGGGGGGTCTTGTGCGGGAGATCTGAAGTAACTTTTCCAATTGCAGCTTGGTGGTGATGTACTCTCTTCCTGGCTGAGCAAATAGGTGCTGAGAGAAAGTGACCGATGAAAGAGATGAGCGGCCGTGACTGCCCGGCGGGGGCTGGGGGGTGTTTGTTGGAGGGTTTATTTCCTAAAAGTTTCTGATTCTTTCAAGGAGGGATTGTTGGAGGGACGGGATGGGGGGCGGAAAATCCGCAGCAAAAGTGAAGGGGCGCTGCTAAGCGCCAGGAAATGTTTTTTACACCCCCAGTGTAAACAGAGTGTAAAGCAGCCAGGCTAGGTTAGGGAGGTCGGATGTGTGCAAGGGGCATTCCAGGACGCATGTGGAGAAACATAAATACCTGCGCATCGCAGGCCTGGCCGTCGTTATTTCAGCCAGTGTTACTTAAACAAATGAAGTTAGGGAGCCTCTACGGTATACAGACAAAATATCGACTCCAAAATATCGACTGGACATAATATCGAGTTTTAAATATAGACTGGACAAAATATCGACTGGACATAATATCGACTACAAAAATATCGTTTTTCAGGTAAGTGAAGTAATATCGACTGTATAAAATATAGATAGCAAAAATATCGAATTTTTAATAATATATAATATTTTATAGTGTATTTTTATGTAATAATATGTGTGAAAAGTGTGTATTAATGTTATAAAATATTTTATTAAATGAATTTTGTTTTTATAATAATTGCGTAATGTAATTCTGTAGCGGGTTGTGGGTTTATAGGGGAATAGGGTGGGAAGTAATTTAATAATAATTAATTAATATATGTTTGTTAATATTTTTAATTAATAATTAATTGATAATTAATTAATATTAATTAGTTAATTAATTAATATAATTTTGAACATATTTTGTATTAGTAATTAATTGGTAATTAATTAATTGTAATTAGTTAATTACATTAATTAGAGTACATTTTTAATATATATAATTTTGTGTTATTTTTAAGTAATTAATTGGGAAAAAATATTATTAATTATTAAAATAATTACAGCTAATGTGCTAATATATTTACTTTATTGTTATTGTTAATTAATAATTAATTGGTAATTAAATAATATTGATACATTTTGGGTAAAGGAGCATTTTTAGGGTTCAGGGTCAGTTTTCAGTTTTAGGGTAAAGGGGTATTTTTGGGGTTCAGGGTCAGTTTTCAGTTTTTGGGTAAAGGGGCATTTTTAGGGTTCAGGGTCAGTTTTCAGTTTTAGGGTAAAGGGGTATTTTTAGGGTTCAGGGTCAGTTTTCAGTTCATGGGTAAAGGGGTATTTTTAGGGTTCAGGGTCAGTTTTCAGTTCATGGGTAAAGGGGTATTTTTAGGGTTCAGGGTCAGTTTTCAGTTCTTGGGTAAAGGGGTATTTTTAGGGTTCAGGGTCAGTTTTCAGTTCATGGGTAAAGGGGTATTTTTAGGGTTCAAGGTCAGTTTTCAGTTCATGGGTAAAGGGGTATTTTTAGGGTTCAGGGTCAGTTTTCAGTTCTTGGGTAAAGGGGTATTTTTAGGGTTCAGGGTCAGTTTTCAGTTTTTGGGTAAAGGGGCATTTTTAGGGTTCAGGGTCAGTTTTCAGTTTTTGGGTAAAGGGGTATTTTTAGGGTTCAGGGTCAGTTTTGGGTTTTTGGGTAAAGGGGTATTTTTAGGGTTCAGGGTCAACAAATAAGATTGTAAATTGTAAGTATTTTTAAGTATATTTTAGTAATTAAAATTTAATATTAATTTAATTTAACACTGTTTTTAATAAAGTCGATATTTTTTACATCTATATTATTGTTAACGATATTTTGTACTCAATATTTTTGTACTTACCTGTTTGTAGATACAAACTCGATATTTTGACTGTCGATATTTTGTCCACGATATTTTGGCAAGTCGATATTTTGTCCCTCGATATTATTTCAGTGATCCAGCCTCTACCAAGCAGCTATGCTGTGACTGCAATGACACGTTCTTGAGCCGCGTTTGATTCAACACGTGCCCTGCCCGACCAGGCCACACTGTACTGTGTTGGTTAGGGCTGCTGTCCGACATATGCGCACTGACCTTGACCTCACAGGACGCTGAAAGGTCATTCCATCCTCCAGACCCACATCAGTGACTAGTTTCCGACCTCTCAATATTGGATCTGGGTGTGTTTATTTTTCTATTTCCAGTCCTAGCCATTTTGGGTGTTGCAGCTAAACAGAGGTAAGGGCACGTCCAGGTCATATCAGAGGTCACTTGGTGCTACTTGAAGGTATTTTTTAAGCGCTAGCCCTCAACATCAAAGTGGTCTCTGGGCGCTATACAGCCGGCTGTGCACCATTCCTTGTTTCTGCACAATGCTCTGTTGCCTTGAAACAAAGTTTGTGCTCTGTAGCTCCACGCGGACTCCCACACGAAGTAAGATAACTATAATAGTAAGGAAGGGGTTCATTCCGCTGTAGAGGCTGCAGTTGAACTGCTTCCTGTGCGCTGCCTGCGACGCTGACAAGACTGTCTGGAAATGATACCTCCTGGTGTATGCCCTGCCTTCAGAGGAAGGAAGGCTGCTTCAGTTGTGCTCATGGTCGAAGCTCCGCCGTGGTGAATCCGGGGAAAGCTACCAGCAGGGGCAAAGCTTCAGTGGGGGTGTTTGTCGTATTACACCTCCCCCCCTAATAAATGTATTTTCTGGTAAATAGTTGCGTACAGGCAGTGGTAAATACAAAAGTTGTATAGTGGTAATTCTTAGTGGAAGAGGGCTAATGTGGCAAAAGGTGCATTTAAAAGTTGAAGTGCAGTGTTATGAATGTAATATGATCCAAAATTGCACTCCAGATGTTTTAGAGACAACATTATCCATGACGCAGAAGCCGAGTGGTTTGTGAATGTCCCTCGAAAATAAGCAAAAATAAATAAATATATATATATATATATATATATATATATATATATATATATATATATATATATTAGCATTTAAAAAACCAATGAAATTCACTGAAAAAACCAAAGGTTATACACTGTATATAGTTAGGAATTAGCCTTTAAAAAACCAATGAAATTCACTAACAAAACCAAAGGTTTTAGGCCTTATATAGTTAGGAATTAACATATAAAAAACCATTGAAATTCCTCCTATATAGTTAGCTGGACATTTTATTGACATAAAACCCAATGAAATTCCATATACAGTTAGTTGCAATAACTATATATCGCGCACCCGCAATCCACTGCTGATGATGTCACATATTACATCATTCATGACATGGTCAGTGACATCACTGATGACATCTCAAATGACATCACTGATGACATAACTGATGACAACTCAAATGACATCACTTATGACATCATAACACGCCAATACCAGTTACTACATACGCACTCACTGATTCCTACGTCTACGCACACATTCACTCATTCACCCATACAATCACTCGTACATACAGTCACTCATTTTTAGAACACTGTCATATGCACTCATACACCTATGCAGACACTCACACACTGCCACTCATCCATGGAGTTACTCACACACCTAGTCAGTCCTGTAAAGAATCAATCACACTTCGATTTCCTCATCTATACAGTTAACACAGAACACCTTACTTTTCAAAACATATACTAACACATACTTACTCTCTTATACAATTACTTATACAAGTACACATTGATCTGCACATAGTCACTCGCCTCCCAGCCAGTTACACACACACTCAGTCTTCCATACAAATACTTGGGCAACCAATCAATAAGCTATATAGCCACTCATATAGCTACTGATCAACACATGGAGCAGCTTGCACAACAACAGACATATTGATGCACACTTTCAGACAGTTTAGTCATTAACCCATGCATTCAGTAAGACACATTCATTCACTCGCTCAGTCAGTCACGCACCTACTAAATCCTTCATCCAGACACTTATACATTCACTCATTCTTCAATATGTAAAACATATTTAAACTTTACAGAAACACACAGTCACTGGATGATGTCATCAGTGATGTCATCAGTGATGTCACTGACCATGTCATGAATGATGTAATATGTGACATCATCAGCAGTGGATTGCGGGTGCGCGATATATAGTTATTGCAACTAACTATATATGGAATTTCATTGGGTTTTATGTCAATAAAATGTCCAGCTAACTATATAGGAGGAATTTCAATGGTTTTTTATATGTTAATTCCTAACTATATAAGGCCTAAAACCTATGTTTTTTTTGGTGAATATATATATATATATATATATATATATATATATATATATATATATATATATATATATATATATATATATGTAAAACAATGCCCTTGAGCTTGCAGAGGGCTCACAATGCTGACCTCACCATCCGGTGCTTGAGCCTCGCAGCTGCTCCCCTGTCAGGTCTCCAAATGATTTACTCCATGCCCGACGCGTTTCGAGGCTTCTACGCCCCGTAGTCATGGGCTGCAGAGGGTGCACACTGAAAGCTTGCCATTTCTTTTTTGAATGCTTTTATTCATTGCAAAAACGCCCCCAGTGGGCGTGGCTCACAAATGATGCCCCAAGGCATGATGGTCGATGTGGTTCTTGAAAACGGCAGGCACATATGTCTCTTAAGTAGAGTCAGTATTTGCACACAAGTTTATAAGATGCTTCAGTGATTCCTTAAGTAGGACGGATTTCCTGGGCGCAACGTTTCTAAAGAAAATACTTGCCCTGGATTTCGACAGTTCTCCCCCTACTTAAGGGAATACAGACTATGGCAAAATTATTCAACAAATCAGGCGACCTACTTAAGGTAACCACTGATACTCTCGGTATGGACTACGACAACCATCATCCTTGGTGGTGAATAGACGATTAAGCCACGCCCACTCAGGGCGGTTCCGGTCCAATGAAATAAAGTTGGTGATAGCAAGCTGAGAGTACTGCCTGTTTATTGAATGAAGCCCCATGAAGAAGAGGCGGCAAGCCTCGAAACGCGTCGGGCGCATGAGGAATGAAAAGGAGAAACGAGAGCTCCAGGGCATGAGAGGCATTAAAGCTGGATGGCCAGAAGCGCTGCGAGTGCCTGCTGGTAAGCGCAGGTGCGCATTTGCTCAAACATATTTTCACGGCTGCCCCTGGCCGTGCAGCAGAGCACCATCACCGGCTGCAGTACATCACTGACACACAGCGCGGAGAAGCCGATTCCTTGCACGATGCAAGTTTCCTGGGCGCAGCGTTTCTAAAGAAAATACTTGCCCTGGATTTCGACAGCTCTCCCCCTACTTAAGGGAATACAGACTATGGCAAAATGATTCAACAAATCAGGCGACCTACTTAAGGTAACCACTGATACTCTCGGTATGGACTCCTACAACCATCATCATTGGTGGTGAATAGACGATTAAGCCACGCCCACTCAGGGCGGTTCCGTCCCAATTAAATAAAGTTGGTGATAACAAGCTGAGAGTACTGCCTGTTTATTGAATGAAGCCCCATGAAGAAGAGGCGGCAAGCCTCGAAACGCGTCGGGCGCATGAGGAATGAAAAAGAGAAACGAGAGCTCCAGGGCATGAGAGGCATTAAAGCTGGATGGCCAGAAGCGCTGCGAGTGCCTGCTGGTAAGCGCAAGGGCGCATTTGCTCAAATATATATATATATATATATATATATATAATATATATATATATATATATATATATATATATATATATATATATATATATATATATATATATATATATATATATATATATATATATATATTTAGTGATGACTGGGAGCACCGAAGCTAAATAAATCACCTTTTTGCACTGAACTTGGGTTCGTGTCCGTACTTGCAGTTTGGAGTAAGCCTGCACCGTGCCGGATTATCCCTGGAATATTTATATATATATATATATATATATATATATATATTACACCAGAAAACGACCCGTATCCTGAAGTCCGGGGCCCGTTGACAGATGGCGAGCAAGAACCGAGCGGGTCAGCTCGGCAATTAATTCTCCACAACTATTTTCTTCACAGAAAAGCTCGCACTAGGGATGAGTTAACCGCAGTTTATTAAAGCAAAGTAACGCGTTTCGACAGCAAGAGCTGTCTTAATCACACAATTGCATATTGAAACAGGAAGTCAATACATAGGTATACAACACTAAGAAAGGACTAATAGTTAGATAACTAGTGTCCAATTCTTAACTTGGCGGCCATCTTGTAATGATTTATATACATAAGTGGTATCGCAATCATAATTAGTTTTACATCCCTTTGTACATGTATAACCAACTTAAAAAAGTATAATATGTACATGATATTCGTATATACACAGGAATTTCATATATATACATATTGTGCAATATTGCAGACTCGCATAACATATTCTTTCAACATAGTCTCCTAATAATGTCATGAATCCTGTTGTCTGCTTAGTCACATCTATATGTACAAAGACTACAAAGGGTATGCTATGTCATGAGTGATGTCACTGACCATGTCATGAGTAATGTAATATGTGTCGTCATCAGCAGTGCATTGCACGCGCAAGTTATAGTGAGTCCAACTAACTATAACGTGGGAATTTCAATGGTTTTATGTCAGTAAAATGTCCAGCTAACTATAACTGGTGTGAAACCTATGGTTTTTTCAGTGAATTTAATAGGTTTTTTAAATGCTAATTCCTAACTATAACTGGTGTGAAACCTATGGTTTTTTCAGTGAATATATATATATACATATATGTGTGTGTTTATATTTATTTATAATTTTAAAAGTATCAAAGCAATCTGTAAAAAAAAAGTAAAGATCTATATATTTAGTAGGTATGTTTGTTTAACTTTTTCATTAAGTTTATTTGGTATATTTCTCTTTTTAACTTTGATTACTTTTAGTTTTCATTTTTTGGTACTGACCAGTTAAAGTATAGGTACAAAATATTTTTGTAATTCAACATTTTTTTAACTATATTATTTCCATATATATTTTTTAAATCAATATTTTGACAGTCATCAAAATAATGAAATAAGCCCCCTTCTGAATAACACAAGAGGAGCTGTGATGCTGGATATGCACAGTATCAGTTTGATTAAAGAAAGGCATTATGATGTTAAGGGATTTTGTTGAATTCAATTGGAAAACTGTTGTCGCCCGGGGCCTTCCCAGTTGTCATCTTGTAAATGACCTGTGCAATTTATTGAATCACCTGTTTTGTGGAAGAATGTTCCGGCATGTTTAACCCCTTGCCTGCTTATGACGAGCACAGCTTGTCATGAGGCACAGTGGAGCTGTGCTCATGACGAGCTGGGCTCGTCCTAGCGGCTGCAGCACTCCCATGCGTAATTAATTCCCCGCCTGTGCGGGACAATCAATTCGTGGGCGGAGTCGTGATGAGCCCAGCTCATCATGAGCACAGCTCGACTGTGCCTCATGACGAGCTGGTCTCGTCACGAGCACCGCGGCACCGCGGCCCCCTCTCCCCCCCACACCTTGGGGGAATTACCCCCGCCGCCAAGGGGTTAAGAAGGCAAGTGCCTTGTTAAAATTTACATTATCCTGCAATATGTCGTACTGGCCAGTGAGTGGCACATCACATGTGGATTTGATTGTCGTTTTCATTGCATGTGACTGGCCCTGACGCAATTGCGCATTAAATCAGCACCCAGCCTTTATCTTTTCTTTAAATTTATTAGCTTTAAGAAAAAAAACATTTTCTCCTATTTCTCCTTGTAAGAACGGATTATATTGATCATGGTGAGGAAAAGTAATATATATGTGCGGGGTGTTGGTGAAGTGTTATGTGCATGAGTCAGGCAAATGATCATGCCCTTTAACCACTTGCATTTTGTCACCCAACAGCATTTGAAGGCTGCTGAGTTTCTCAGCAAATTTCCTCTCATGGATTAGTTTCGGTCTGTGAAGAGTACCTGTTCAGAGGAAACTGATACAGCATTCTCATACCAAATTGCATCACAGTTAGTGGCACAACCGATGATTCTCATCCGGGGCCTTGTACTGTGTTCTGTTCATAGGCCAGGGCGCCTGGTGGTGTTGCAGTAGACAGAGGTCAAGGTATAGCAACACACAGACTTTGTCAGATGTATGCTTCTGTACAAAGGAGGCAGTCAATAGATCTTGTTTTTCAGATAAAATTTGTTACATTAAATACTGCCATGCATAAATATTGCGTATGCAATATTTTCACACAGATATAAAGTGTGCAACATTATCCGAATCGAGAATATCGATTCTGAGGTAAGTAATACAGTTGTTAGTATTATTGAATTTATTACTATATTTTACAGAAATATCACAGTTAAGAATATTGTAGTTAAATCGGTTCTTTCTTTTTAAATATGTTATCCTACTTTATTGGTTATAAAATGTTTGTTTAATTTGGATCTCTTTTATTATTGTTTTTAAAATGTTATTTTTTAAAATAAAATGTGTATTTTTGTAAATTTACAATACACTATGGGGTCGATTCCGATTCTGGAAAATGCGCTCCGATTAGCCGTACGGAGCGTTTTTCCCGTACGAATCGTACATCTCCAACGTCCCCGTACGAACGAGCAAGTACGATCCGAACCCAATGCGCCACTCCGTACGACTCGTACCAAACACCGTACAACTAGAAATTACATACGGATTGTCTACGGGTGACGCTGTACGCTACGTCCGTAAGTAAACTGGCAGCCATTTCCGAACCAGGAAGTACAATCCGTGTTGACGACACTCCGTACGACTCTTTTGCTACGAGAGCTGTAAACAGCCGTAAAATCTGAGTTTGGCCCGAACTGCACCCCGGTACGCGGCATACACGACATGAACCCCCTCGAGTGTGTCATCCCAGCCCTGTACGTCTAAGACCTTGTATATAGAAATCGATGACGGCGCAGACGGTGAGTACAATGTACCACAACAACGGAAGTATACCTGTACGGTCCGGCAAACGCTAGTGCATATTACCATTGCAGCAGTGATACGTGCCGCACATACGCCATTAACGTCGGGGTACGGTGCACCACACGCTAGCGCATATCACCATTGCAATAGTGATACGTGCCGCACATATGCCATCAAAGTGTGGGGGGGCATGGTGCGCCACACGCTAGAGCATATCACTATTGCAATAGTGATACGTGCTGCACACACGTCTGAAATATCGAGTACGGTGCGTCACATCTGAGTGGTGGGTGGCAAAGACCCCCAGCAGTGCCCAGACATAGGAGAGGGATGTGTACAGGACTCCCAGCAGTGCCCGGACATAGGAGAGGGGTGTGTACAGGACCCCCAGCAGTGCCCAGACATAGGAGAGGGGTGTGTAGAGGACTCCGGGCAGCGCCCAGACATAGGAGAGGGGTGTGTACAGGACTCCCAGCAGTGCCCAGACATGACAGGGGTGGGTGCATATGACTCCCAGCAGTGCCCAGACATATGAGAGGGGTGTGTACAGGACTCCTAGCAGTGCCCAGACATGACAGGGGTGGGTGCATATGACTCCCAGCAGGGCCCAGACATAGGAGAGGGGTGTGTACAGGACTCCCAGCAGTGCCCAGACATAGGAGAGGGGTGTGTACAGGACCCCCAGCAGTGCCCAGACATAGGAGAGGGGTGTGTACAGGACTCCCAGCAGTGCCCAGACATAGGAGAGGGGTGTGTACAGGACTTCCAGCAGTGCCCAGACCTAGGAGAGGGGTGTGTACAGGACTCCCAGCAGTGCCCAGACATGACAGGGGTGGGTGCATATGACTCCCAGCAGTGCCCAGACATAGGAGAGGGGTGTGTACAGGACTCCCAGCAGTGCCCAGACATAGGAGAGGGGTGTGTACAGGACCCATAGCAGTGCCCAGACATAGGAGAGGGGTGTGTACAGGACCCCCAGCAGTGCCCAGACATAGGGGAGGGGTGTGTACAGGACCCCCAGCAGTGCCCAGACATAGGAGAGGGGTGTGTACAGGACTCCCAGCAGTGCCCAGACATGACAGAGGTGGGTGCATATGACTCCCAGCAGTGCCCAGACATAGGAGAGGGGTGTGTACAGGACTCCCAGCAGTGTCCATACAGAGGAGAGGGGTGTGTACAGGACCCCCAGCAGTGCCCAGACATAGGAGAGGGGTGTGCAGGACTCCCAGCAGTGCCCAGACATGACAGGGGTGGGTGCATATGACTCCCAGCAGTGCCCAGACATAGGAGAGGGGTGTGTACAGGACTCCCAGCAGTGTCCATACAGAGGAGAGGGGTGTGTACAGGACCCCCAGCAGTGCCCAGACATAGGAGAGGGGTGTGTACAGGACCCCCAGCAGTGCCCAGACATAGGAGAGGGGTGTGTACAGGACTCCCAGCAGTGCCCAGGCATAGGAGAGGGGTATGTACAGGACTCCCAGCAGTGCCCAGACATAGGAGAGGGGTGTGTACAGGACTCCCAGCAGTGCCCAGACATAGGATAGGAGAGGGGTGTGTACAGGACTCCCAGCAGTGCCCAGACATAGGAGAGGGTTGTGTACAGGACTCCCAGCAGTGCCCAGACATAGGAGAGGGGTGTGTACAGGACCCCCAGCAGTGCCCAGGTATAGGAGAGGGGTGTGAACAGTACTCCCAGCAGTGCCCAGACATGACAGGGGTGGGTGGATATGATTCCCTGCAGTGCCCAGACATAAGAGAGGGGTATGTACAGGACTCCCAGCAGTGCCCAGACATAGGAGATGGGTGTGTACAGGACCCCCAGCAGTGCCCAGACATAGGAAAGGGGTGTGTACAGGACACCCAGCAGTGCCCAGACATAGGAGAGGGGTGTGTACAGGACCCCTAGCAGTGCCCAGACATAGGAGAGGGGTGTGTACAGGACTCCCAGCAGTGCCTCGACATAGGAGAGGGGTGTGTACCGGACCCCCAGCAGTGCCCAGACATAGGAGAGGGGTGTGTACAGGACTCCCAGCAGTGCCCAGACATAGGAGAGGGGTGTGCACAGGACCCCCAGCAGTGCCCAGACATGACAGGGGTGAGTGCATATGACTCCCGGCAATGCCCTGACATAGGAGACGGGTGTGTACAGGACTCCCAGCAGTGCCCAGACATAGGAGAGGGGTGTGTACAGGACCCCCAGCAGTGCCAAGACATAGGAGAGGGGTGTGTACAGGACTCCCAGCAGTGCCCAGACATAGGAGAGGGGTGTGTACAGGACCCCCAGCAGTGCTCAGACATTACAGGGGAGGGTGCATATGACTTCCAGCAGTGCCCAGACATATGAGAGGGGTGTGTACAGGACTCCTAGCAGTGCCCAGACATGACAGGGGTGGGTGCATATGACTCCCAGCAGGGCCCAGACATAGGAGAGGGGTGTGTACAGGACTCCCAGCAGTGCCCAGACATAGGAGAGGGGTGTGTACAGGACTCCCAGCAGTGCCCAGACATGACAGGGGTGGGTGCATTTGACTCCCAGCAGTGCCCAGACATAGGAGAGGGGTGTGTACAGGACCCCCAGCAGTGCCCAGACATAGGAGAGGGGTGTGTACAGGACTCCCAGCAGTGCCCAGACAAAGGAGAGGGGTGTGAACAGGACCCCCAGCAGTGCCCAGACACAGGAGAGGGGTGTGTACAGGACTCCCAGCAGTGCCCAGACATGACAGGGGTCGGTGGATATGACTCCCAGCAGTGCCCAGGCATAGGAGAGGGGTGTGTACAGGACTCCCAGCAGTGTCCAGACATAGGGGTGTGTACAGGACCCCCAGCAGTGCCCAGACATAGGAGAGGGGTATGTACTGGACTCCCAGCAGTGCCCAGACATGACAGGGGTGGGTGCATATGACTCCCAGCAGTGCCCAGACATAGGGGAGGGGTGTGTACAGGACACCCAGCAGTGCCCAGACATAGGAGAGGGGTGTGCACAGGACTCCCAGCAGTGCCCAGACCTGACAGGGGTGGGTGCATATGACTCCCAGCAGTGCCCAGACATAGGAGAGGGGTGTGTACAGGACCCCCAGCAGTGCCCAGACATAGGAGAGGGGTGTGTACAGGACTCCCAGCAATGCCCAGACATGACAGGGGTGGGTGCATATGACTCCCAGCAGTGCCCAGCCATAGGAGAGGGGTGTGTACTGGACTCCCAGCAGTGCCCAGACATGACAGGGGTGGGTGCATATGACTCCCAGCAGTGCCCAAACATAGGGGAGGGGTGTGTACAGGACCCCCAGCAGTGCCCAGACATAGGAGAGGGGTGTGTACAGGACTCCCAGCAGTGCCCAGACCTGACAGGGGTGGGTGCATATGACTCCCAGCAGTGCCCAGACATAGGGGTGTGCATGTCCAACAGCAAACCTTAAGTACATGCCTGTATGTGTACATCCCTAACTGGGAATACTCATAATAGTTGCATAGCAACACATCACACACAGCAGTGACCTATTCCACAGAGAATGGTATCCTGTCACACACTGTGTGACACACCACATGTGGGTGTATTGTCAGATCCCACATGTATATCCACCCGTCTAGTTCGCTGGCACCCCCCCCCCCCCCCCGCCCCCCCTCCATCCTGACTCAATAGTGTGCAGTCATGTAACAAACCACCAAACAAATGAAGCACAAATGTAATAATAAAGTGTCATGTACATCCCGGACGTGATGTGAATGCCCAGGTGGTGCAACATGTACTCCCTCATGGATGTAACAGGGTAGAAATCCCCTAGATACAAAGAAACAAATTCTATTTTGTGTTTCCAAAGATTAGAAATGTACAATCTGAATCATAACGTCAAGGCCGACAACATTGTCATGCATAGTCTGATGAAGTATGATGGTCTCCCTGAAGGCATTACTACATACTACAAACCCAAGCACAGTGAGTAGCATGGATAGCACTGACCAATTATCTGAATTCATCTGTCAGCAGGCATGTCCATTGATGAAGTGAAGGTACAAATCTATAGGGAATCAACAGAAACGTCATCACCACTAATGTGTAACTGTCCGTAGTGAACATCACATGTGTCACTGAGGAAGGGACACTCTTTGCGACAATGTCTGCATGCAAACTGCAGACACACCAATCTAGATAGTTTAATGCAACATTAGGATAGCACAAACATACCATGGTCCAGCTCATTACCATCAGGAAATAGACATATGTTACAGTAAGCAAATATGAACATCACAACAACTCGTAGGCACACAGCAGTCAAAGCAATGTCCTGAAATGCAAAAGTTCAGAATGAAAAATGAAAAGCTTTGTTCAGCGCCACAGTTTGAAAAATGAAAGAATGAGTCCAGGCTCACAGAAGGCCAATGGCCAGTCCAAATAAAGTCCCCAACAGTGGTGGTGTAGTGGATGTTGTCACACCCAAACTTCCCTGCACATCGAGATCAGATGTCTGTGGACACATGGGGGGCATCATCGGGGTAATTGTCCGGCACCGCAGGGACAGGAGAGGGAAGGGCAGGTGCAGTGGGTGCAGGTGGAGTGGAATTCTCCACAGTGTCTGGTGCAGCGTCAAAGGATGACAAATATTCTGCGCTGCACACTGCTGCCAGTTCTGACAAACTACCACCTGAACCCGGGGACACAATGGGGGTGGAGGTAGAGGGCTGTGAGTCAGGTGTTGTGTGTCTGTGGATGCGTGTGTGGCGTCTGTCCCCTCTCCCTGTGGGTGTGCCTACATCCCCTTGAGATTGGATGCGTGGAGATTTGCGTTTTGTCTGCCGTGTGGGTGTGCTGGGTGTGTTTGTTGTGGTGTCTGACCTGTGGCGTCTGCGTGTAAATTGGACAGGTATGGGAGAGGGTGATGTGGATGGATCAGAAGGAGGGGGGGTTGACCCTACAGGATGGAGTCCCATGCTCTCCACACCACTGGATTCAAGCAAGCCGGGCTGAAGACGGCTGGAATGCCAGAAACCGGTCCTCGGAAGCTTGTTTCCGGTCCAGGGAAGGCATGGCTTGGCAGTTCGGGCTGGACTGTTCCCATGAGGCACAGGGTCAGACTGATTTGCATATGGCCATGTCTGAACTGGGGTGGTGTGGAGTGCAAAAAAAGGATGGATTTAGGCCCAGATCTCTGTACAGGGGTGAATGTATGACATTGTTCTGCATTCTGTCCATCAACTGTGGTTTTTGCATGTGTCTGTTGTGGTGTCTGACCTGTGGCGTCTGCGTGTAACTTGGACAGGTATGGGAGAGGGTGATGTGGATGGATCAGAAGGAGGGGGGGCTGACGCTGCAGGATGGACAGTGCTGCCGTCAGTGATGACTCTATGGCTGCCAAACTCCGACTTTGGCCAGACATGGCTGCTGAGATGCCCTCCATGTATGACAACAACTGGGTCATGATGTGTGTTTGGCCATGGAGGACAGTCAGCATCGATGTCTGACCAACTTGGATCTGCCGGAGCAGGTCCACAGACTCAGCACTGAGGGCAGTAGGGGAGACCGGGGCAGGGGCTGCGGTGCCGGGGACAAAGGAGACACAGGGGGTAGCACAGCCCCTAGGGACCCTAACAACTGGGAGGGTGGAGATGGTTCCATAGGAGGAGGGTACAGGCATAGTTGTTGTAGATGGCATAGCTGAATCCGAGCTGTCTGCTTGGTAAGAGGTGTCGTGCTCATGAGGTCCGGCCGCCTGACTCCCTCACCCTCTGTGCCACTGTCTCCCTCCGACTCCTCAAAGCTGGTGGCACTGTTGCTGGGTCCCTCTGTCCGGTCCGTGCCTTTGTCTCCTCTAGATTGTGGTGATGATGCTGTTGGCAAGGAGAAAAAGACAAATATATCAGTCGCCTGTACACATCAGCCATCCCTGGACCTAAAACAAGTTTTCACTCACCTCTCACTGGCATCACAGCTGTCTACAGCCAGGCCTGTGTGAAACACAGATGTGAATACAGACAAGCATGGCTGAAGACGGCTGTAATGTCAGAAAGTAGTTCCATTAACCTTGTTCCCAGTCCAGGAAAGGCATGGCTTGACAATAATGGCTGGACTGTTCCCATGAGGCACATGGACAGACAGATTTGCAGATGATCATGTATGAACTTGGGGGGCAGAGTGGGCAACAGAGAGGTGATGGATAAAACCCTGACCTGTTGATTCTGTGTGAGTATATGATTGGTAGAGAGGCTCCCTCCGTCCCCACACACTGTAGTGACACTCCTCACAGGGGCACCTATCACCACACCATACAGTCGCTAGCACAGAATACACACTGGCTGTCAATTTAAGTTGCGCACATGTCCAAAATCTTGAACATGACAAAGCTAATGTGCCTACAATTGTGACTGAAAAACATTGATGCATTCTTGACACACCCGCAACCACATGGGAAATCTGAATACTGTAGTGTGCATACCAAGAAAATACTGTGTTGCACCACCAATCCATACATGTAGCAATAAACGATGTGGAACAATCATCTCTGGAAGCCAATAACATCGCCTGTAAATCCAACAATGACTGCATTGTCCAGCAGCACAGGCTAAGTGCATAGTGACAAGTTCACATCAGAAATAACATACACAGCACACCACTGACAAGGCTAAACAGGCAGGCCCATCACACCTCCCATGCACAACACCCCAATCACTCCGTCAATGTGAGTGATGCAGCTCAAGTAGTGAGAACTCATAATCTGGGTATCATGAACTGGGCAGCTATATCAAGTAAGCCGAGGTCACATTGTGTGGCTGCCCATCCATATTAGTCCCAAACAACCAGCAACATTTCTTGTGAATATGCACACACGCACTGCCCAGTGTGAGTATGCACAAGCCAAATTTTGTATACATGGACAGTGTGCACATATAGCTAACACATGAGATATACAAAGTATACCAGGGACAAAGGCCACTGAGGCAGACTTGTGCTGAACTCCATGTAAAGAATCATGATCAGTGCCAACATATCATGAAGGCCAAACACAGTGCACATGTCGTGCAACAGTTAAGGTACCAACACGTGTCACAGACCTCCCTTCGACATGATGATGTCATAAGCAATATGCATACTAATACATTGCACCCTAGGTGGACATGCGCAAAAATGAAAGACCCAAACCAGGGGACAAATGTGGAGGAGGGGAAGGGATGTAAAAGAGCATCTGCTGAATATGGGGCATTTAAATGACAATGCATAAAGTGCCTGTCTGACCACCCCGCCCCACCTGTGGGAGTGTTACCAGGCTTCGGAGCACTGCAGGTAGCATGTGACACACATGACAACAAACAGACATGTACCTACCCCCTCCTTGCTGCTGTCCCTCCTGCAACTGCCTATGGAGGCCAGGGAAAACCACTTCCAGGACCCGGAGCATGTGGGGGGTGAGGTGACGTCCGCTGCCATGCCGGCGTGGAGGTGACAGCTTCAGCTGGACACGGGCGATACGGCGGGTCCAGCACCGGATGTCCTGCCACCTTTTGCGGATGTTAGATATCCTCCGGCGAGGGCCCCCCTCACTCCTGACAGCCCTGGCTATGGCCAGCCAGATCTCCCCCGACAGCTAACCCACCCATGGTACTTGCAGACCTGGGGGTGCTGGTGTCTCACAATGTTCTGCATCAATCACACACACTGCGGCTTCCATCTGCACTGGTTCCAATGTCTTAATTTGATCATTGGCCGAGCTAGCAACTGGTTCACAACACTCAGCAACGTCATGGTGGCCACCAAGCCCTCAGATCACACTCCCCCTCCTAGTGCTTGGGCCAGCCCTCAGTCCAACCTGCCCATCACTCAGACCACCCTGAACAACCTATTCCACTCCACTTGGCTTTTTGGCTACCCACACACCCCACAGGCCACCACACACAGCACTCCTGTTACGGTACCCTGTGCTTGGGTCACCCAACTCAGCTCTCATACCACCGTACCCAGGTTTCTGGCCAGCGACTAGCCCTCAGACCACCCCACTGACGTTCACACCCAGAACCACGGCAAACCCACCCAGTGCTTGGCTCCTCCACCCCAGCACTGTGGCCACCTGGCCCAGTGTTCGGGCCACCCTACCTAACCCTCGTCCATCCGACCCGCACTAGGGCTACCCACCCATCAGCCCACCCTAACCAACTTCTGGCCACCCAACCTAGACCTCTGACCGCACCCACGAGCCCAGCCTCAAGGTTACAACAATCCGCCTTCGAACCACCCTTCCTAGATCTGTCACAAATGCTGTATTCAATTTCATTTAAAATCATAAAAGCAGAATAGAGTTAACCAGTGATGTGCTTAAAATCAATAAAGAGCTATGCAAATGTAAATTACTTCATTAGTGTCATTAGTTTAAGATGTCGAACTAGACGGTACAACTAATTACTCAGGGGCACATGCGTCAACGAAAATAGTGTTCGCAAACGGGCAGATTCTGCGAATCTGCCCGTTTGCGACTGGTATTTTTGCATTTGGAATGCATCAACCCAAATGCAAATTCGCAATTTAAGTAATCGCAAAATGTGCGATGCATAATGCAATTTCAAATTGCGAATTCGCAATTAGGAATCGCAAATTACTGTCAATTTGAACTTCATGGTAATTTCCAAAAACTTCGAAAAATGCACTAAAGTGCATTTTCCAAAGTTTCATGTTACACACACAGGCCCTTGGGGCATGTATGTGCGCAACATGTGGTAACATCTCAATTGGTACTCGCAAATTGCGCATGCATTTCCTATTCATTCCTATGGGCCTCAAGGCCCATAGGAATGAATGGGAAACCATTCCTTAATTGCATTTGGCAATTTGCGAGTCGCAATTAAGGAATTTGTAGGAATCACAATATTTTTTGCGATTCCTACATGCATAGGGATTTGCGAATCCTAAATAGCGCTTTCTTAAAATTCGATATTTAGGATTCGCTAATCCTGACTTTGATGCATGTGGGCCTAAGAGTCTAAGGCGGCCAGCCCAGACCAGCAGGTAGAACATGTAATGCATTCAAATGCGGCCTTGCACACATGGTAGGAACTTTGTGAAAACTGTCGGGTTAAACCATGTCAGATATAAAAATAAAGTGCTAATGCAGCGCCCTTATGACTATCAGAGCGTTTTCGAGCTAGACAAAGAGCGTGTTCATTAAGAGGCTGTGGGCCTCATTTATTAGAAGTGAAACATCGCTGCGTGAAAGCAGCGGTGCGTCACTTCTCAGTGCGCCCTCTTTGCGACATGATGGATGCGTCATATTTACTGTATGACGCATCATGTCGCAAGGGGTTACAGATACGTCAGTATTTCTGACGTATCTGCAGGCGCAAAAGTGACGCATTGCAGGAGTGTGTCCCAAAAGAGACGCAACTTCAGCAATGTGTCCTTTCACATGGGGCAAGGCCCATGTGAAAGGGCCAGTGTCAGTCTTACGCCTGCTGTGAAGCAGGCTTCAGTTTTTGACGCATTTGCACCCTAGAAGTGACACAGTGAAATCTTGTAGCACAGGGAATTACAAAGTGACGCATCTGCTTAGATGCGTCACTTTGTAAATAGGGCACACCAGGGGGAATGTTTTACGCCACCGATGCGTCACAAAAAGTGACGCAACGGAAGAGCAAAACTGTTGCAAGGCCTCATAAATAAGGCCCTATGTTTCTATGTGAGTTCTATCTTTGGTTTAGGAGACAGCTTATTAGACTGGGGGGTTTCTGTTTGTTGAGTACGCCTCTCTAAATTCTTTTTGCTGATCTGTAACTAGCGAGGGCAGAAATACCTCTTGTGCGTTTGCATTTCAGTCCTTTTGTCTTGTATGACTGCTGTCTTTATTACCTCTTCTTGTGGCGCAAACCGACTCGTTAGTTGAAAACACCTCTTTGCAAGTCTTGTTGTTATTCCTAGACTTTATCTGAGGGGAGCAGTGAGCCTGGGAAAGCAAGATCCCCATAGTAGACGAACTAAATTAATCTTTCTCCTTTTTGTAGCTCCTTTGCTGCTAAACTCAGAAACGTCACTGCCTTACATGCTCGCTGGACTGTTGATCCTACTAGTGATTTTATCACGGCGGATCTACATGTTCTTATTTGCTGTTGCCTCCATGTCGGCGTAATTGATTTTTCCGAAGAGGTAAAAGTGGCCGGCATACACATAGTAGGTGAAGTAACGACTTACTACTGTGTCCACAAAGACGCACTCCTCGTGGCCAAGTGTGCTGCCATTTTGGTGTGAGATCTTTAGACGGATAAACTCCCGTCCTCAGTAACATCAGCTTGTGCTTTTTTAAATCTGAGAAATGTTCCAGCAGATATTGTTGAGGTTTTAAAGCTTTGTATGTTGGCATCGTTCTCACCACCCACGCATGACTGTTGTTCGCCAGGGCTGCTTTGTCTGTTATTGATGATCGCAGTCTAATAGCTTTATTAGTTATTCGTTTGAATTCAGAGTAGGCGGGTATTGTGTGCCATGCCTCACCTAATTTTAGAGATACAAGTGACTGGAGTAGCACCGAGTAAACTGAGGGGCATATTACCAACAAAGTGGCGAAGAGAGGTGTTAGCCGCCCTTGGCTTAACGCCTCTCTTCGCCACTTCGGAAACGCTAGGCTGCACCATATTACCAAGGATAGGGTGCAGCCTAGCGTTTGCCCCAGCGATGGCAATAGGTTTTACAACTTAACGCCAGCGCAGGCAGGGAAGGTTTGTTTATGTGCAGGAAGGAGTTCCTTCCTGCACATAAACAAAGCTTAAATGCCATTTTGTAACTTACATGTGTGCTGCTTCATGCAGCACACATGTAAGTTACAAATTGGCATTTTTAAAAAGAGGTTTGTTTATGTACAGGAAGGGACACCTTCCTGTACATAAACAAACCTTGGCATTTTGCTTTTTCCATGTGTGCTGCACAGGGTAGCACACATGGAAAAAGCAAAAACGAGGAGAAATGAAGCATTTCTCCTCGTTCGCCACCTTAAGAACAGGTCTTTCCTGTTCTTAAATTCGGCGCTGCCACCTATTATTGCCAAGCTTGATAACAGGTGGCAGCGCCGAAGTGAATGGGTATTGCGGTGGAACGCCCACCGCAACATCCACTGCACGCCCCCTTTCACGATGAGTTTATTGTGAAAGGAGTCCTAGTACCAAGGCAGCGTTAAGTCAATTAACGTGGCTTTAAGCCACGTTAATTGACTTAACGCTGCCTTGATAATAGGGCGATGCAAATATCGCCGCGTTATGGGCAGAAAAGTGCTGATAACGTGGCGATAAGGGGCTTGATAATATGCCCCTGAGTTCTTTAGTTCAGATAGTTTTTTCGATTTCCAGCCATCAATGGTGGACGAGGGAGTTTGCCTCGGCTGCCCTCATTCTCCAGTAGAATTTTATTAGGGCACCTTGTCTTGCTGGGGTCTGGTTTTTTAATTCGAACTTCAGCCTGATATATGCTTGTGATATGTGTTGTGGGATCGAAAATAGTTTCTTGAAGAGATTAGATGGAAAGGTGTTCAAGCCTGGTGCATCCTTTGTTTTGAGCAAATACGATCCATTATTTATTTTATTTATTTGAAAGGTTTTATATAGCGCTGGCTAGACCCGGAGGTATTAGAGCGCTTTACATGAGTATCAGATCATAGCTGCAGGTTACATTGTTACAAAGGTTACACAGTTATTAGAACATAGCTACATAGTTACATGTTAGGTCGAGATAAATCCATTCAAGATTGAGGGCATGAATTTTGCTGCTACAACCTTCGGAAGGGGTTTGTTGAGCAATCTCTGAGTTTTTTTTGCAAGATTTTAAATGCAAATAGCAGATGGTTAGCTTTTATTTGCCTTAAGGCCACGTGTTGCTTGTAATTGAAGTGACAATCAAGATGTACCCCCAGATATTTATAAGTTGCAACTTCTTCCAAGATATTACTGTTTGCCGACCAGTTGAATCTGGGTTGTCTTTTGTGGGGACTCGAAAAGCACAGGACTTTTGTTTTTTGGTAGTTGGGTCCAGTTGTGCGGTTGTTGTATAGTCTAGTAGCTGGGTTACTCCATTTCGCATGTAAGTCTAAGAATCTAAGAATGTTTTGAAGTATAATTAATAACTTAGAAAATGGTAATTTTAGAAATACAAGCGCCAATATAGATGAATTAAGTTGGATACATTTTTTTAATAATAAATTAACTTCCCAAAGCCACATGATAAAGGAGCTTGAATGTTCTGACACCAAGTGTGAATCAGAGCCAGGTGAAGAGTGCGACCCTCCCAGCACAAGGGATACACCAGGCTCTAAGATTACTAAGTTATGGTCGGTAGACAAAGTTAAAAAAGTCTTATTTAAAATTAGATCAAATGGAGCACCTGGTCCTAATGGAATGCCGAACGCTATTTTTAAAGCTAAAATTGAGCATTGACCAGAGATATTAACGGCCCTCTTTAATGAAATTCTTAAAACTGGCTGTATCCCGGATTCATGGAGGGGAAGTATAATACAGCCGATCTACAAAAGTGGGCCCCAGGAGAACTCTGCAAATTATCGATTAATTACCCTAACAGACGTAGATGCTAAAATATTCGCAAGTTGTCTGTTAGAGGAGTTGGAGTCTTGGGCGGAAAGAGAAGAATTGATCCCAATCTTTCAAACAGGATTTAGGAAGGGAGAATCGACTCTTACCAATTTGATTTTATTGTCTTTATTAGGAGAAAGAGCCATATGTAGGAAACAAAAATTGTACATCTGTTTTATTGATTTAAAAGCCGCATTTGATTCTTTACCCAGTAATATTCTTTGGAAAAAGCTAATGAATTGGGGTATATCAGAAACCCTAATAAAAATGATTAAATTATTGTACTCAAATACTTGGGTGCAGGTCAAAATTGGCGACGGTAGACATACTACCCGTCGCCTTAAAACAAATCTAGGCTTAAAACAAGGATGTGTGCTTGCTCCTTGTCTTTTTAATTTATTTATGTCTGATCTCCCAATCCATTTTAATGATGTAAATTCACATTCCCCTTCTGTAATGGGTAAAGAAATCAAATACTTACAGTATGAGGATGATACTATTTTGCTTAGCCAAACTATGATAGGACTAAAAAGATTAATAAATTCTTTTAATATATATGTAACCCAAAATGGTTTAACAATTAATATTAAAAAAACAAAAATAATGTTAATAGGGAAAGGCAAACTTGGAGTAAAGGAATTGAATATTAATGGTTTGTCTGTGGACTGTGTAAAAACTTATAAATATTTGGGAATTACATTTGATGATCGACTATCATTTAGACAGCATTTTAATAACTTAGAGGCTAAAGGTACCTCACTTGCTTTCGCATTTCGTAAATTAAGAGATACATTAGTATGCCCCAATTATGACCACCTACTTAAAGTCATGAAAGCAAAACTTATCCCTTCCCTGGACTATGGATCCATTATTTTTAAGGGTAGAGACGTGAAAGTATTGGAGGCCATAGTTGCAAGGACATATAAATCAGTATTTAGGATTCCTAGGCAGATTTCTCGTGCCAATTTAAGATTGGAATTTGGCTTACGGCAATAGCTCTTGGTACGTAAAGCTGCATTTGTTAAAACACTATTGGCATTATCTCTAGCCGAGGAGGGCACGTTGGCCAATATGTGTTGGATCGAGATTTCAACAAGCGAATATTCTAGAAGCTGGCAGGATTATTTAGCCGAGTGTCTCCTAAAATTCAAATGTCCCAAACTGGAAGACGAAACAAGGAGTAAAATGGTTTATAAAAAATTAATTAATTCAACCGTTGCCTTGCTGTCAGAAGTGTTGGATAAATATGAGTTGGGGAAAAAAAAACACTTTTGGACCATTGCCAATTGCTTCGACAAAATGATGGTCCAACCCTATTTATTTTTTCATTAAAAACCCTTAATTAAGAATAAATTCATGTTATTAAGGTTTGGAATTTATCCAACCAAAGATGGAACCCCCAAATGGAAGTCCAAATGGGCATCAAATATTTGTTGGCTATGTGGGCAATACGATGAAACCTTGCTGCATATGGTAACACTATGCCCAAAAATGATGAAGGAACGGAAAACAATTTTAAAACCTATTTTTATAGAAATGGGAATTAGGACATGTAGATCGGCATTAATATTTTGCTTAAGTGGTGTCAACGTCCATATAATACACCAATGTGTAACATTTATGCTTACAGTGGAAATTAAATTAGGTAAGGTTGACACCAAAAGTATATGTTACATTTGTTACGGCTGTGAAATGAGGTGGTTGCTATTTCTTTAGGTTATAATGAATTATTTCTATGGCTCTTTTTAATGTATTAATTGTTTGCTTTTAGAGTACTACTTTTTAGATAAAGTTCTATTTATTATGGTAATTATTTTTATTGAACGATATACGTGCACTTTATCCCCGAAAAATGCCAAGCCCTATAGTCTATTTTAAAAATGAAATAATAATTTTAAATGATCTCGATCTGGAAAAAGTTAATTGATTGTGGTCAACATTATGCATTGTATCCTGGAATATTTAATCTGGTAATGTGTTGTCTTACTATTTATTTCTGTTCTTTGTTGTAATGGTTTTAATTAATCAACAAATAAATCAATCAATCACTGCAATCACTAGTAGCTGGGTTATCAGCCGCTGTAAGCCTAGAGGGGTTTTATTGAGCAAGACGATATAGAACTCATTTGGCATGATAAAATGTTGGGGGTCAACCAATGTGCCTCAGACCATGATCATTTCAACTAAAGTGCAGCCGCAAATGTAAGAAGAGCTAAACCTCTTACACGTCAATTCATAATTTCATCGGCTTCATTTTGAGTGAGGTGTTAGTTAGTATCAACCCTGGTCCAATTCCGATTGCACACGATCTTGGGGGCACATTTACTAATATTTTGTGCAGTGTTTGCACAGGCACACTGGTGCAAAATGTTTCTTTGGGAATTACTTTCCTCAAATTTGTTTTGGGTGAAAGATGCCTGGAAATAACACAACTGCAAAAACAGCAAGGTGATACTTGGAATGCTAGAATTAATCTCAGCCACTGGCATTCATTCGGGCTTCGTCCCAATCCATCATTTTTCACCCACCATGCCACCTCAGTTTGGACCCAGTGAGCAATGTTGGGTAAGATGCGTTTCAGGTAACGTGTACTCCAACAAGACCACACAGGGACAGTCCGTGGAACACCAAATCCTCGTTCATAAATGAATAGTGCACTCACGGATCACTAGAACAGAATGCTCGTTTTAAAATGTGCCTCCAAACTAGAAACCTAATCTAGTGCTTATGATATGAGTTGTTACCTCAATGAAGATAAACAAAGGCAGCAAGGAGGTTTATGAGCACAGTGAAGAGTAGAAATAACTATGTATTCTATAGCACTAACTCCTTCTAGTTGCTGTAATAAATCTACCACATTATTAGCACATTCATAATAAAAAGCCTAATACATACCCTGGGGATCTGCGATGCCTGGAGAATCTGGCACCCCCAGAACACACAATTGACACACATATGCAGCACACCAAACAAATGCACGGTTGGGCTATATTTTCATGCCTGGTCTTGACTGTCACAACGTCCGAGACATCACTATCCTCCCAAGGGGTATATCTGACCACACGCCCTTGCTTCTGGTAGTAGGAGACCCCCCCGACATACTGAGCCCGATGTGGAGGATGAATGCGTGGTTCCTCTAGGACAAGGACTTTAAAACAACTGTAGGTAAGGAACTCAAAAAATACTTTCTCAATAACCAAGACTCCTTCTTCTCTCCGGGCACCTTGAAGGAAGCGGGTAAGGTCTCCATCCACGGCTTTGCCAATGGTCAGCTCAAGTGTAAGCGGCTAGCCCAGAACTCCCATATCACTCTCCTGGAGGCCCAGGCTACTCTCCTTGAAAGCCAAATGTCATGTCAGAACGGAGAGACGAGCCGCAAGACAGACGGCTAGCATTCCTACGAGATGAAATCAAACAAGCCTCCATGGAAGCCGCTGAACTATTGTGAAGATCCTCCGTAGCTAGGGTGTATGGGTGAGGGAACAAAAATGGGAACATTTTACACCAACTGGCCACATACCCCATGGCTAATCGCATAATTCCGGAGATTAATGATGTAGATGATGTGGTTCATTCCTCGCCCGCGGCGATGGCCTAAAGTTTCACCACCTACTATTCTGGGCTTTACTCTAGCCTTTTCCTCCCAGAACGGGTCCACCAAGAGTGTGTCCATCTCCCCACCTTAGCAAGATTGAAAAAGCCGACCTTGACCTTCCCATTACCTGCAAAGAAATTAACGAGGCCATCTCACGTACCGCGGCCGGCAAAACTCCAGGCCCTTACGGGCTTCCGCAGGAATGCTACGCAGCTTATCAGGAAACACTTATCCCCCATCTCTTGGATGTATATGCAGAGGCTGTCCAAAATGGCTCGTTTCGACCAGAAATGGACACCGCCACCAAAGTGGTGATCCTAAATCCCAACCCCCCTCAGTGCAATGCTGCAACTACCGCCCTATTTCTCTCATTAACGCAGAAGTTAAAATATTTGCATCGGTTCTAGCTAACCGGCTGCGATCCCATCTTGCCAAACTGGTCCACCCCGACCAATGCGGATTCATGCAGTCTCAAGGCACTAGGACCTTAGCAAACCGCCAGCTACGGAACCCTTACTTAGCACTTCTTCTCATTGATTTTGAGGTTTCCGATTCTGTGGACTGGCGGTACCTAGAGGACGTACTGATTGAGATGGGCATGGGGCAACACTTTTGTACTTTAGTCAAAGTACTATACACCAGACCACAAGCATGGGTACTTGTCAACGGGGCAATATCAGGGCTGTTCCCCATTAAGAAAGGGACAAGGCAAGGATGTCCCCTCTCACCGCTCTTATTCGCCCTGGCGATGGAACCCTTAGCATGTCTCGTTAGATCTAACGCCCGAATTAGGGGATGGCCAGGTTCGGACGAGGACAAATTCGCCCTGTATGCGGACGACGTTCTGCTCTTTTTGGCTTAGCCGGCCCAGTTCGGACTCCACTGCCTTAGGGCATTGCATCTTTTTGGAAGAGTCTGCGGCCTATGCTTACATCCCACTAAGTCAGTCCTAGTTCCTCTCCACCTCTCTCTCTCTCTCTCTCTCGTGCTTCGATTGGTAATCCACAATACCTATTAGGAGGCTATTCTTTAAATACCTCGGAATTGGGGTGGCCCTGTTGCCCGATCCTGAATGGTCACTTAACATGGCTCCACTGATGAAAAAATCCCGGGCCGACCTCCACAGATGGCAGACGTCACCGTTGAACCCTCTGGGGAGAGTCGCTTTCTTCAAAATGATGATACTCCACAGCTTTTTATTCATAATTCACAACACGCCATTCGACATCCCATGAGCCTGGTTTAAGGAGTTATATAGCCTGACACTAAATTCCTTTGGAGCGGCCAAAGACCTCGATTGGCCCTGTCCCAATGCCGGATCCCCTCCTTCGATGGTGGAATGGGCATGAATAATCTATACCTGTACTATTTGGCAACCCGCCTACTCACAATACATGATTGGTTCAACGGTGGCTGGTCAGACCCAGCATACAAGATAGAGCTGAATATGTTGGGCTTACCCAAGATCCAGGAGATGGTGTATGGGGAACCTATCTCCAGACTCTTACCTACGGCAACACAGGAGTTCTTTTGGCCCGGCGCGCCTCTCTGCGCCACACCCAATGGTCGAATAAACTAACCCAGTACACACTACTCTGGCAGGGATCCTGGCTCCGGGAAGTCAGCAGCTTAAACGGATTCAAAGCCTGGGATCTTATTGGTATCTCGCAACTTGGTGACATATGGGGAGGGGATCACATGCGCACTTTTCAAGACCTACAAGCCCAATATTCCCTACACTCCTCTCAGTTTTATAGATACCTGCAGCTGCGACATGCACTCCACACCCACATATCCAACGGCACCGCACTAACAGAATATAGCCCAGCCGAGGCTCAAACCATGACAGGTAACCTGGGGAAGGGAGGGATCTCCCGTATTTACTGAACTCTCACAAACAATACTCTCAACACGTTGCACCGACTTAGGCACAAATGGGAGGGTTGGATTGGACCTCTGGAGAAAGAGGACTGGAGCGACGCATTGATGGCAAGCAAAACGATTACCATTTCTGCTAGGCTCCCCCTGGTTCAACTGTATTATTTACATACCGCATACCTCACACCAAAGCGCCTTCACAGGGCAGGGTTTAGACCAACTGCATCATGCACACGCTACAGCCAAGAACAAGCAGACTTCTTCCACGTGGTATGGTCCTGCCCCCTCTTCACAAGCTACTGGAACTCAATAGAGAGCGAAGTTACGGAGATTCTAGGCTGGGAGTTTCCGAAGAGGCCACTAACCGCGCTCCTGAGAATTACAGACGGGTTGGATGGGTCCAGATCCGATAAATTATTTCTAAACACAGCTCTGATAGTGGCCAAGAGATATTTTTGCTAACTGGCTAAATACTGATCCCCCTAACATAGCCAAATGGCGAAGAGGGGTGGGCTGGTGCGCAGCACAGGAGAAACTCATGTATGCGGGTAAAGGGTGCCCGGCGAAGTATCGCAAAGTATGGGGCAAATAGTTGGGATTACAGCATGCCTTCTACAGGGACTGTGTATCAAGTGCAAGGTCATACGTTGTTTTCCCTTCATAATTATGTACTCCAGGGGGCGGATCTACAAGAAAGTGTCGCAGCGCGGCACCGCAAGCCCTTTGGCTGCGCCACACTGCTGCTCTTTCAGAGCACAGGAATGCAACATATTTACAATAATATATTGCATTCCTGTGCTCTCCCTTGCGCTGGCGATCAAACTGCAGCCATGCGCTGGCGCAGGCACCCTTCCACCATGGTGCAAGGATGCCTGCGCCATGGGGAGATTGCTTTTGTGAAGGAAGGGGCCCCTTCCTGCACAAAAGCAATCGCTGCAGGAATTTTCCTCTTTCAATGCGTGCTGTAGAATGCAGCACGCATTGAAAGAGGAAAAAACGAGGAGAAATGAAAACATTTCTCCTCGTTTCGCTTGGCTACGCCACCCCTATGGTGGCGCAGCAAACTGATGCATTTCCAGGTTTACGATTTCTCGTAAATCTGGAAATGCATCAGTGGACATGGGTGTTGCGTGGGAACACCCACAGCAGCACCCATATCCCGCCCCTAACACGCAAAGTGTTGCGTGAACAGGGACGATATTTACAAGCACAGGTTAAGTCACGCAGGGTGACTTTGCCTGTGCTTGTAAATATCCCTTAGCAGGCTGCGCCAACGGTGTGTCACACAACGTGATGCACCGGTGGCGCATGGGGCTTGTAAATCTGCCCCCAGGTGCCTTGTCTATATGGGTAATGTGATGCCTTTTTACAATATCTGTCCCATGCATCACCTGTTTATGGCTGGTTTTCCCTGTTTAAAAACCAATAAAGTTGATTATCAAAATAAAAAAAAGATTTAGCAGAGTGGGGCTCAGTGCGGCCCCAGAGGCACTCCCCTCTGCAGCAGGATATTTTCTGAGGAGTATGGCTTCTGGATGACCTGAAACAAGCGCTTATGAAGAGAGTCGGCAATCCAATCAAAGGCTCCACCCCTAATACCCTGTGTCCACAGTCGATCCAGTAACACATATGTGAAACAGTATTGAAAGCTGCGCTGAGATCTGACATGAGCGCCCCTGATTTCCCTTCGTCAGCAACCCTACGTAGTGTCTCCGTAGCCAAAAGCAGGGCAGATTCTGTACTATACTGTGGCCTGAAACCTGACTGGGTCTGGTGTACGTTGTTCTTCTCTGCAATGAACTCTGTCAATTGTGAGTTGATGTGACTTTCAGCCAGTTTCACGACAAATGGAAGGAGAGAACTGGGGCGGAAATTCTCTAGTTTACAGGGATCAAGAGAAGGTTTTTTCAGGAGCAGGATCACCATGGCATGTTTCCACTCAACTGGAAGTCGGCCGGCCTCAAACGACATGTTGAGCACTGAACATAGCCTGGGTGTCAGTGCGGGCAACCCCAGTTTCCAAATAGCTGGAGGTGCCGGGTCTAGTTGAAAGCCAGATTTGATTTAAGCCACTAGTGCGTCCCGTTTTTCCAATCTTGAAAGCACCATCAGGGAGGGGGTTCAGAATTCCTTATGGAGGGGAGGCCAGAGTTATTAACAACCACTGGAAAGGAGGCATATATCGCCGAGATTTCATCTGCATAGAAGTGGGCAATCTTATTAAAGCTGCTCCTACTAGAGTCAATGCCCGCAGATAGGGCATCCAGGGAGGTAATACAATTTTAAAGATCTCCCGCTGGGTGTTCTTGGCCTCGCCAATCTTTCATGTATAAAATTCCATCCGCGCCACCCTGATCTTTTGATGGCATTCATTTAGCAAACGTTGGTAAGAAAATGCACCCCGTTTTACCTGTTGGAGTGGCACTTAATGGGACCCTGAATAGTAAGCGTAGTCACGTTGACTACAGTATGGTGTTTACTCCACCTACAGATGAGGCCTTTGTAGGTGACAAACCTGAGTGTGATGCCCCGTTCGATCTGTCGAGTTCGGGAGACATGACATCATTGAAGTCTCCCCTCCAGGATGTGTCCGGAGGAGGGAGGTCTCTAATATTATATCTGTAAGTTTAGTCAAAGTATAGCCTTGGAGGCGGGGAGGGGCATATGCACTGATGATAGTAACATTACGTCTGTCCCAAGGCCCTGAACTGCAGTATACGTGCCCAGGGTGTGTACCCATGTTTTTAACACTCGGAAAGGGGGGGATTTCTTGATCAATATCGCCACCCCTGGGATCCTGAAATGAACCCCATCTGTGCCAGATTAATGCACGCCACCCTGGCCAGAAAGAGACAGCGGTTGCCCATGAGATGTGTCTCCTTGATTTTGTAGCCCATCCCGTTCACGTTCCAAGTGAAGATGGAGTATTGCCTAGAGTCCCAATCTGTGAGACTCATTAGCTTGGATGGGTATTGGAGGATACCCAATCCCTTCCGGGATCACCTCTTTGTCAATATCGTCAGCTGCAACGTTCTACTGAAGATCAATGTATAAAGTGTAACACACAAAACAATCCAATCTACAACTCCTCCCACCCCATCCCACCATCACCGCATCTGTAGTCTTCAGCAAAGGGCCAAGGAGACATATCGCAGGCCCAACTCGGGTGATCTGTTGTCCTTCCCATTACCAACCATCAAATTATAAAAAGAGGAAGAAGGGGTGATTTGTGGAGAATGAAGATATTAAAAACCAAGGAGGGGCGGGGGCAAGGAGTAATGAACGAAGAAGAGAAAAATGAAACCGAGTGAGAGAGTAGAACACAAGTGATCACACCCTGCTGGCAGCTGGAAACACAATAAAGTCAACGAGAAGAGTGTTGTCTTAAACGTCCAGGTGGGGTGGCTCTAAGGAGTGGTCATGAGCTTTGCTGGTTATTTAGTGGTCCCCACCGCTTCTTGTTGTCCTGCATCCATAGCTTGAGATTGTAGCTGTGGGGTTGTCATCATGGAGCCCTGATCAAGTGCCCTGATGTCACTGGCCAGGAGATGGATGCTGTCCACATCCGAAGGACTGGGGTCATCCAGTGGTGGACGCAATGAGCTGTTTGACGCTAAGCCACGGGGCGGATGCACATTCAGCGTTTCCTCCAGTTCATTTTCGGACATCGACTGCAGGAGCTTCTGTCGTGGACTAGGTGGGTAAAAAGTATTTCAGCCGGTCAGCACCTTTTTTCTGTTCTGTTTTCAAGGCTTGATCTAAGGTCTGACATTCGCAGGGTATAACAACTGGAGATCTGCATTATCTGTAAGACCAGTTCGAACTCTTGGTCTTTCCTCCAGCCAGGTTCAGGCCTCCTCCAGGGAGTGAAAGAGGAAGGAAATTTCCAGGTAGAGGCCTTTCAGTTTGCAGGGAAGAGGAGCATATATATAGAAGATGCAGGGCAGAGTTTCATCTTTATTGATTCGAATAGTCATCGCTGGCATTGTACATCCAGGCTATAGTCTGGAAAGATCATTATCCCGGAGCCTTTATGTCATAGTTCTCCCTTTTTTCAGGCTTCCCGGAGGACAGTGTCTCCATCTAAGAAGTTGAGGAATTTTGCGATGATGGGACGTGGAGTAGCCCCTGGGGGCAGGTGGCTTGCATCCCAGGGCCCTATGCGCTCGGTCTATCACAAAGCATGCGAAGAAGAGTTTACTTGAGAAGGTAGTCTTCAGCCAAGAGGTAAGAAAGGTGCCAGTATTATCTCCTTCCACACCCTCTGGAAAGCCACTGAATCAGAGGTTATTGAGGCGGGCACTAATTTCAGCATCTTCAATTCACCCGAAGACATATGCATTGATTTTACTCTGTTCCTCAGTACATTTATCTACTCCCTGGACTATGTCCTCCGCTTCGGATATTCTTGTCTCCGCTGCAGTCACTCTGTCTGTGACTTTGCGGAGGTCCTGATGCAAGAGGGAAACCTTTGATCGTACTTTGACGATTTTAGTCTCCAGTGCCGATGCGGAGCCATGTATGGCTTGCAGTATGTCTGCATATTGCTGGGGCCAGGGATGGCAGTTTCTACCTGTACTGCTGGAGGGGTAACGACTCTGGAATAGTAGTCCAGTTTGCCCTGTTGAGCTGGTGTGGGTTCCTTGTCCTTAGCACTGAGAAGTTGCCCCTGTGCGACCACTGGTGATTGTATTGAATTTGTCCGCACAGGTAGAAGTAGGCCCTGAGATTGGTGAGGAAAGAGCAGAATAAGAGGGCACGCTGGGCATCAGGTCGGAGGAGCAGTTCTAAAGTGCGCAGCGTCTGCACTCTCCTTTATTCCGGTAGGGTCCCAGAAAAACCCAGCGAGTCACACAGCTCCTTAGTGTGGATCTCGGGTTACAGCATGCACCATTCTCAGAGCAACAGCCTTTGGGTGGGCTTCCATAAAGAGGGCTCTCCACAATCCGGTAGTGGGGGCACCCTCCAAGATACCCTCCCCCCCCAGGCAGCAGATCTCAGGGACCATCCTTAGTGCATCAGCTCAGGACAAGCACTGCATTCTCGTTGGA
This sequence comes from Lissotriton vulgaris, assembly GCF_964263255.1. Classification (NCBI taxonomy): domain Eukaryota; kingdom Metazoa; phylum Chordata; class Amphibia; order Caudata; family Salamandridae; genus Lissotriton; species Lissotriton vulgaris. The sequence goes on from NW_028253739.1 coordinate 76,684, forward strand.
GCAGCTGGTGTCGCATAGGCCTGGAAGCCTCCCCTGCCTATGGCGTGGTGTTTGGGCCCTTAATGTTAGTAGCAAGCCTTCTCAGTGCCCTCAGTTCACATGGGGAAAAAGGGACAGGAGGCACTCAGACTTCAGGAGCATGGCAGGTGTTTGTCATTCTGCTCCCCCCAGGTCTCCCATCACCCACCTCATGGCTGCAGCAGGCCTCCGTTCCGAGGCTGACCTCGGTCCTGGGCCGGTCGCCGCAGTAGGCCTTCAGGGGTCATCCAACTCTCTCAACCAACAGTAGAGGGTGGGGACTTTCCCCCGATCATGGCTCCCCAGATGGCCACCACTCATCTGGGCCTCTCTGGCTGTGCCCAAGGCAGTGACAGGACTGGGCTCCAGCGGTTACACCTGCACATTACCAAGGTCCGGAGTACTGGGAGGCTGCAGGTGACCAGCAAAGCTGCCGGTGCTCTCATGGCTCAGTCCATCGGGTCTCGGGCCAGGGGTACCGATTCCTAGGGAGCCGCTTTCTCCCAGGACCACGCCAGCGAGCCGGCCTCCCTGCCCCTCCGCTCCATCCTCAGATGACGCACAGCACAACTGCCATTAAGCAATTCAGCACGGCCGGTCCTCTCGCTCCCCAGCACGCTCCAGGACTCCTCACTTAGTGTATATAGCTCTACAAAGTTTATTTAGGAGAAGTAAGGATCCTTAAGGGGGTGGCTCTTTCACTCTAATTCTCCATGCCCATATACATCAAAAATTGAGAAGTAGCAAACACCATCTGTTCTCTTGTAAGCTTTTCGTGATCCTTAAGGCCTTCCAATAGTACCGGATGCCAATCAGGCTGCACACTGGAATACTCCATTTAGTATGGGCCTTATGTACCTTGGGCAAAAGAAGACTCTTCTGCATGTAGCTTTCCCTATACGCTCTTTCCCACTCCCTCTCTCTTTCAAGCCTAGTGCCCGGGAGCATCCCCACCTCCTCTTCTGGCAACTATCATCCTTTCCAGTCGCAGCGCTACATGTGTCCTCCCTTAGGCCTTCTCCTAACATATGTTGAGAGCAACTCGATGGTGTTACTTGCTCACTGCTCCTTGGAAGAGATGCCAGGAGCTCACAATGTTGCTGTAAGTGAAGGGCACTCATGCCTTTTTGTTCAAGATGGGAATTGTTGTCCAAAAGAAGAAAAAAAAAGAGAAAGAAACCCGCACAATAACACGGCTGCTAGTGGTGGCTGCATCATTCCGTAATGCGTGCAGGCATGAAGCATGATCATGCCTGAGCCACCACGCACGTGCACAAAATGACACTATCCCAAGATGGATTGGTAAATAACAATAGGAAACTTAACTTGCATGAAGGCACTTTTTGTATTGTGGCATGGCCTGGCAGCAAATGGGAGCTACCAGGCTGTCAAAACAAAAAGAAAAGAAAGCGATTTAAAGGACTATGGGGTGGCGAGCTATGGATAAGTGGCTGGAGGAAGCGAGGATGAATGGAGTATCTGGGAGTAGAGGCAAAGGTGCAACATAGGCACTTGACGTAGGCCCTGAGTGGGAGGAAGAAGAAAAAAAGAAAAAAGAAAAGCCAGGGAGGGGTTGGGAAATCGATAAATGAGCCCATGGGAGGGTGAGTGAGCCAGACAGAGAATGTACAAGTCAAACAAACTACCTACACTTCAGGAAAGCGCTGAAGAATATGGGCCATATTTATGGCAAAGTCATGCACCGTGCTGCACTGCGCAGTAGGAAAAGGGCAGGAGTATGCCGTATTTTTGAAAAAATACAGCGCAATCCTGCCTTTGCACCTGCACTGGCGCCGTTTTGGCTGCCTAGTTCCAACACAGGCTCCCTTGCACCATGGTGCAAGGTTACCGGTGTGATTTAAGGAGGATTGTTTAAATCATCTATGGATGTTGCATGAGAACACCCACAAAACACCCATGGAACACCTCCCTGGCTCAGAGTAATGCAATGATGTGTGCTGCGTTACATTACTCTGGATTTACAAAGCCACTCTGGGCCAAGCTAGGTGGCCTTGCTTGGCTTCATAAATCGCATTTTGGGCTTGCATCGCACATGCACCACATTGCATATACCCCTATGTTCTTCTGGAAAGTGTTTGACTAGGAAATCTGATCACTAACCACCCTCTCAGCGACCTCCATAACCACTCTCCCCACAGGGATTAGTGAGCTAGATGCCAGTTAGGCCATCAGGCCCATTGCGACTGACCGTCGAAGTACACAAACCATTCACCATCTGATTGTTGACCACAAGTAAATTGTGGAATCAACACTCATCCGCAGATCGTGAAACAGAACCATAAGTGGACAGGATCAACCATTTAATCAACAAAACACTGTGGTCCCCAGGACTGAGGGAGTAGTGAAGAAGGCGTTATCAACATTTGTAGTGTGTTGCAAAACACCTCAATTCTAATCAGAGCCTCTGTGCACGTCAAGAGTTTAGATGTAGTGACATTTTCTGACTGCACCTTTAACCCCATGTGCTCCAGGCCGGTGTGCTAATGGCCACATGCAACACCCCGCGTGTGTGAATTACGGCGAGTATTGTTTGCTTGAATTGGAGACACATGGAGTGAATAAGACCCTCAGAGCTGGTTCTATCTACCAGATTCAAGAAGGAAGATTCGACCCAGGGAAGAGTTAACAGTAGGAAACCTTCTAAGCCTCAGGGACCTCCAAGCTGAGTCCCCTTTGGGTTCTGCACTCAATAAATCCACTGCACTATCGCAGGTGTTGTGCCCGGTACAGGCAGGGCCAGGACAGACCTTCAGCAATCTCTGGTACAGGAGGAAGTTCTTCAGGCACATAATTACATCACTCTGCACAAGAGTCAGCAGATCCTCAGGTGAGTGCTCGGCTTGAGTCGACCAGCCCATGTCCACACTGTGGTCCAGGGCGCGCAGAGGTCAGCTCTTCACTCAGGTGCTTGGAAGTCTCCAAGCGATCCTCTAAAGCCGAGACTTTCCTTTCACCAATGTAGTTTGGATTCTCCAGCAGACTGTAGGAGACTTGATAAAAGAAAAATCACTCTCCAATATTGTCTAAAAATCACTGTCAACTATTGTCAAAGTGAAACGTTCCTTGTATAACTTTGTATTTGGTTTCTCAATTTAAGTCCTATTTGCAGTGTCAGCTGCTTCAGAATTATTCGCTCTCTGTGTTTGTTTCTCTCTGCACTGACCCTGCGAACACCCTCACCTGTTCTAATATCATTTATAAAACTGTGGGCCACGTCTATCCCAGAATGCAGCACTGGTCATCGGTAGCAGTTATATACCCCGGGTCTTGCCAATGACCTGCAGACCTGGGACCTTACAATGACCTTTACAATTAGTCCTCTTATGCTAATTATGAAATAATAATAATAGTTTGTTGTTGCTGTTTTGTTATTACTACTGCTGCTGCTCTTACACAGTACAAATAGACCGCGTGTCTGGTCCACAGAACTGAAACGTTTCTCTCAGATTTATTATTTTTTGCAGAAAGAGAATAGTGCAGCGCAGAGGAAATGACGTGCTGCTGCCGTCATCCCCTGCGCTGCGGTCCTCCAGGCTGCGCTGTGCGACATACAACCTTTACACGCGGTGCGTGTGCGCGCGCCCTGCCTAGCATAGCCTTGCACTGGACGCATACCCTTCCAGTGATGAATCCTGTGCCCAGTCACATTCGGACACATTCGCACGCTGAGGCAGATTAGGGAAGGCTTTGCAGTGGTGCAAATAGTGCTTTGTGATTCACGGTCAGGGCATGTTCCATGAGCCTGTCAGACCTTGCTTGTACCTGTTTGAGGCAGACGCAAAGTCAGAGGAATGGTTCAATTTCTCCTCATTTTTAACGTGTTGCTCGTGTGCTGCAGCCTTCATAACACATTCATTGTGTGAAAAGTTAGTCTCAGCATCGGATTTGTGCTGGGGTCATACCTCCCAGTACACACCATATGCCAGACGTTGTACACACAACCTCGCACTACGGCACAAAGGAGGGTGTGTGGTGCTCGGCAGCCTGAAGCGGCGCAGATGAGGGGAGCAGTTAAAGGCCAAAGTTAGCACATGTAGCTCAGCACAGCTTCGTGCCCCAGGGAAAAACAGTGAAGAAACGTTGGTGCAAGTACTGCTTTGAGCTATGATAAATGAACCCCGGTATGTGTGCCCCCCTTTCTCCCCCCCAGCGCCTTGAGACCCTCACGGGTAAGTAGTGCGCTCTACAAATTCTTGATTGATGGATGTGTGCTGTGCGGTGCCGCACACATGCAATGTGAACATATTCGTGCCTTATTCAAGGACTCGTTCGTTTTTTATAAAAGCACAGCCTGGCTATCTTGGTAGATCAGGTTTTGCTCTAACATCTATGGGAGGTCCTCTGATCTGCCCAAGTAACTCCCCCTGACCACCTCCATTTCGAAGCAGCGCAAAGCACAGTTTGTGCTGGGTCGGCTTCTTTCCAGTGGATAATATCTTTTGTGCTGGAAAATAAATATTTACAGCAAGGGGTGGTGAGGGACAGAGTCTCTGAATTAAACAGAAAGCTCTCACCCAGTCAAGAGATCAGGGCTAGATCCAACACCGTTTTTTAGCTCACTGCACCATCCCAGTTTCAGAACCTGGCTGTATGCAAATTAGTCTGTTCCTGTCCCAGTGCATGATGGGAACAGGGCAAACCAAACTACAAAAGCCAATTCTTACACTGGGAAGGAAACAAGCTCCCGGGGACCGGTTTCTGGCATTACAGCCGTCTTCGGCCCGGTTTGCTTGAATCCTGATGGTGCAATGAGCAAGGGTCTCACATCTGAGAATAAATAGCAATGCAAGATTTGCTACTCCTTTGCATCCGTTTGCACCAGGTTTGCTGGTGCCTTTCAGCGTTTCACCCTTTCATGGATCATACAATGACGATCATTGGGGTAATAGAAGCTGTATTGCGCAAGGCTCATGACACAATTCCATATGTGGTGCAAGATATGTAACACCATATCATTAATCCGGTTTACAAAAGCAAATTGTGTTGAACCTGTTTGTTTAAGGCTACCACTTTCAAATGTCACCAGCCGCCACTGCCTTTGTCTTTGCTATTAGTGACGTCCCAGACCAAGATGATGGTACTATGCATTGTATGGAAAATACTGCATGGTCTGACGCCTTTTTTACCTTTCTAAATATTTTACTCTAACAATACCACAGAGATGGTTACATCTGCAGCAAATTCAAAACTTGCTCTCCATAAGTGCCACTTTTATAAGATGGTAGTGAGATGGCAAGCACTTGCGGGTAGCTGGGGTCATGTTATTGATCTAGTTGCCGGTATCACTTTGTTCTGTCTCAAGTTTTCTTGGTTTTCAGCATGCGCTTTAAAGATTATTACCTGAGCCAGAAATATCTTTTCTATCTTTTTAGATTTTATTTATTCTTTTTCGCAAGGTGTTACTGCATGGATTCTCATAAAGCGCACTTACTTTAGAGACTGACCTCATGATTTCTTGACCAGCGATATTAAACAGGTGCAGTGTATTAAAAGAATTAAGTAAGGTGAAATGATTGCTCAAAGAGCTGGGTTTTGAGCCTTCCTTTCAACAGTCAGAGCTCCAAAATCCCTAATAGGCAGCAGAAAGGCTTTCCATTCCAGGTCACAGAAAATGAAAATGTATATCCACTCTGCCTAGTTGGTCTGAATCTTCACACACAGGGCAACATGTTTTTCGCGGCCTGTAGTGCTTTCTGAGGTTTATTCATTTTAAAAGGAGGAAAAAAAGGAAACAATTGACCCAGATGGCAATGTGTACGATACAGAGTGATTCCTTTAATAATAGCTGTGGCTAATTGGAAGAAATTATGTGAGCGGCTGCATTATGGAGTTGTTGCAACTTATCAAGCAAGTAGCTGCATACATTAGTGAAGACTTAACAGGAGAGGGCTGAAAACTGAGAACTGTGAAGCTCTTATTTAACAAATGATTAGATGATAAAATCACTTGCAATTGATAAAGATCCGTTCACACAGAGTAGCTGACAGGGTTAATTCTGCCATCACAAGCACCTGATAGTTATCGTTGTCTTTTATATATTGTTAACACACCTAGTATCAAATCTGTGCAAAAGTCAATGTGTGTGGCCTCAGGAGTCATGTTTCTGCAGCCCAAAGCTGTTCCCTAAGCAGTAGTGCTCAACAACACAGTGGATATCGAAGCAAGACGTTTAATACATAAACAGGAAACCCCTTCATCAGCCTGAAAGAGTTCCTTTTTATGTGGATTTGAATACTTATCACAGTAGATAATAGCCTGTTTTCCATGGTATAGTGTGCCAATCTGAGCTCTATCAGCATTAGGACTGCACTGTCGTCTAAAAACGCTTTTGTAGCAAAGTCCACCATAATGCTTTTTGTTTTCATTCATACCTCTGCTCTGCCATCGTCTGCTGAGCAGTATTCCTACTACACCCCTCAAGAACGAACTAAAACGGGCCTGTAGGAGGTACACCATAACCAGGGGTATATACAGCTTCACTGGCTCCTGATTAACGGAAGACATTGATGGACCCCCTTAAAATGAAGGGGTGACACCCACTGAGCAATACTGCTGCACACTCGATCAATCCGTGCAAAGAGCAGTGAGGGTAGCAGGGGGCCCAGCAAATGCTGTCACTGGCCCATTATCATTCTGCATGTGATAATTAGGCCGACATACAGAATGATAACGGGCCGATAGCAGCCTCTGCCAGGTCAGGCAGGGGCTGCTGCAGGCCCCTTTTCACAGCAGGAGTGCGAGCTGGCCCCTGCAGTCAGAGTTACAGAACTCTCAGCCGGCTTGCTGGGGGCAGCTCGCTGGAATGTCTGGAATTACGGACAAAAGGCGTCCGTGGAAGAAACCCTGCCGGACAACGGACAAGAGGCCCACGTTACCGGCAGTCCGTGAAATTTACGGACGGTTGGTCACCCTACCCAGCGGTCCTGCCCCAGCGTGTCCTCTTCCCTCAGCCCTGCACACACTCCACTTCCGGGCTGCAGTGACCGTCCTGGCGCAGGGCAGGCCGCGGAGCACGCACGCACGTGCGTATCCTGGTGACCAATCAGTGTCAGGGTTGGCAGTTAAGCCGGTGTTCTAACTAGATGATCTCCCCTGTCTGTCTGGTCTCCCCCTATGTCAGAGGGAAGATTACAAATACAGCTAGAAGCTAACTATCTCCGCTCCACGGTCGGTTTGGTCTCCCCCTATGTCAGAGGGGAGCTTACCAATACAGCCTTAAGCTAACTAGCTCCGCTACCGTCGGTTTGGTCTCCCCCTACAGGGCTCACAGCTATAACCTGCTTTATTTATTAATTTATTTTTATGCGTTTTATATAGCGCAGACTTTACCCGAAGGCGTCAGAGCGCTTCACAATAGGAACAGAACTGATAACATGAGAACATTACAAGTGAACAAATTACAAATGACAAAAGCCAACGTTAAGTTACATGAGGCAAAAGTGACAATTGTGAGCAAAATACAAGAGGTAGCAAACGGCGCATTACAGGAGGAAAAAGTGACAAATATGCAGGTTACAAAAGCGTACAAAGTACAAGTAGAGGTATAATACTGCAATAAATGGCAGACACTCAAACACAAGAACAAACGTTACGTAGGCAATGGTGGCACTTGTTCAAGTATCTAAAGCAAACAAAATGTAAGAGGTAGCAAACAGTATGTTACAAGAGAAAAGTGACGTGTGCATGTTACAAAAGAGAACCAAACACAGGTAGAAGGATAATACTGCAATAAATGGCAGACTCTCAAACCACAAGGACACACTGGGAAGGCACTTCCATAGTCATGGAGAACAGAGTTTCCTATAATGGAAGGTCTTCCTTCAGGTAATAGAGAGGGTGTGAATTAAATTTGGAAGTGTCTTTGAAGGAGGAGAACTTTGAGGTCAGTTTTGAAGGCCTGGGAAGAGGTGGCGGTCCGGAGCTGAGGCGTGCCTGGCCATATGTCTATGTGTAAAGTTGGCAAATATTTACTTTTTTAAGCAATAATTGTGAATATATTTTCGTATGTAGCATATGCATACGGTAAAGGAAAATGTTTGTTTTCACAATTCTTTGGTTTCTAACACATTTTTAGATTTTGACAAAAGAAGTATTTTTTGTTAAAATACCACAGTTTTTTATAAATATATTTATACCTACATATACATATATATTACAATACTTATAACAATGAGAAAGATGAATCCAGCAAAGTACAATTAATATGCTATTTGTTGATAAATTGAGTACTCCTATGTTTGCACTCCACTGCCTTCAACCTATGTGTTCCAAAAACTAAGGAGGGGGCATTCAAAATATGCAACTACATGTCTGAATCATGGTTGCATCTACTGTTTTGTTGTCCCGCCCTTGACGCTTCCAGAAGACTTCTTTTGAAAACCATTGGGCATATTATCAAGGCGGGTGATATGAGATTATCGCCCTTTTTGCAGCCGTTTTTCGGCCTCGAAGCAGCGATAATTTGATCGCCCTATTAGCAAGCTGTCACTAACAGCAGTTAGCAACAGCTTGTTGGCGATAGCGACCGGTTTGGGGCCCGCTTTGCATGTCAGCGATATTTATCACTAATGACATGCAAAGTGGGCGTACCCAATCTGTTAGCAACTGAAAGCACTCGCTAACATCGCTATCACCTATTATGACCACAGGAATAACGATGGAAATATTCGCGCTAAGCGCGAATATCGCCAAAACGTAACGCCTACTTCTTAGCATGTATATCCAATGGGAGGTGGAAATTCAGGCTAAGAACCTATTGGCGTTAATGCCTGAATATCGCTGGATTCCCAGCGATATTCACGCATTTCGACGCTATCGCCGGATATTTTATCGCTTTAGAGATGAACGTTGCTAATAGCACGTTATCTCTGCGATAAAATCCGTCGATCCACGGCGTTAAAAAATATTGCTAATCCCATTTAGCGATAAATATCGCTAGTGGTTGATAATATGCCCCCTTATATTTAAAAAGGGGCATCAGTACATCTTGTGAGGCATCTACTCTCTGCTTTACTTCCCCAGAAATTCAAGTGCTTGCATGATCTGGAAAATATGTGAGACTCCTGGACAATCTGCTTTCACCGTCTTCTGTCCGCACCCTATCAGTCCTCCCCCCCCCCCCCAAAAAAAAACTCGGCACCAACTTTATTTGCACTTTGCCAAAGCGTCTCTGTACCAAACAATTTTATCCTTGGTTTCGGAAACCAGTCACAAGATTACAATAGTAACTACAATACTGCTTCGTCACTAATATGTGTATCAATTTAAATATTGATGGTTTGCTTTGTTTATGCTTTTTAACGTAACAGCGCTATGATGACATTTTATTGCTTTGGTTTTAATTAACTGTTCTAATTTAATAAACTAGAGTGCCATTAATTTTATCAATTGAATTTTTTTTAAAGCACTTTATAAGTCCAGCGTGAAGCACTATGTACAGATTGTAGCAGTTGTATTTTAACTCCTTTGCTGCTAGAGCCTTTCCCGCCCCGTGCTCAGCCTTATTTTGTTTATTTGTTGTAGTTTGCACTTAGGCCCCTGTACCTTTTTGTCCACATAAGGTTTTTTTGGGATAATCAAGTTTATTGATGTTTTTGAGAACAAATCACAAAAAAGAATGGCAGCACAATCAGACACAATATAGAGATAAATTACATTGGGAAGAAGTACGACTGAGACTCGTACAACACTTTGGGAATGAATAAAGCACTTGCATGTAAACAATCTTATACAAGACGCATTCGCGCCCCTCAGGGCACCAAGTCGAACCACTTGCCCCATATCTTACCAAAAAGCTTGGGACGGCCCCGGGCCTCAAAGAGCGGTTCCTGCTGAGTTCTGCACCAATCCACTCCCCATCTCCATGTCCGCATAGTAGGTGGCTTGGCCTGAGACCAAAGCTCCGCTATATCGCATTTCGCCACCGCCACTGCCGTTCTGAGGCTGCGCTTATCGGTCCGAACACCATAGAGGCCCTCTAACAAACCCAGGTTCAGGCGTAGTGGGTAATGGGGAACCTCCCGTCCCGAGGTCTGTGTAATCTCTGGCGCTACCCCATGTGCAAGAGCGGGGCATTGCCATGTCATGTGGTAGAAGTCTGCAGGAGCGTGGTTGCATCGCACGCAGGATGGAGATGGCCGAATTTGGGCGCTGTATAGGCACGCTGGGGTGAGGTATGCCGTGTGGAGGTATTAAAGTTGGACTAGACTCATCTTGGAGGAGGTCGTCAGGGTCTTAAGAGCCATAAGGTCATCCCTCCAGTCAACTTCCTCTAGGGGGCCCAATCATCCATCCCAGCGGGTATGCAGCAGGTCCAGGGATGCGGGCCATTGTTCACCAGGGAGCGGTAAATCCGCGAACCCCCACCTCTGCCCCGGTTCCCCATCATCACTTGGGCATCCAGGGGACTGAATTCCAGGTGGGAGATGGAATGTGTGTCCGGAGGGCATGCCTTAGCTGTAAATATTTGTAAAATTGGGAGTGGAGGGACTGGCGGTGTTGTAATTCTGCAAACAATCTAATGTGGTCCCCTACATAGACGTCTCCCAGCAACTAAATCCCGATGTGGTCCCATCAGTGGAAGTCTCGGAGTGACGAGACCTCCTCCAGCCAAACACCACTCAACAGAGGCGTCTGCCTGATGAGCTTCCGGTCCCATTTTGTGTGGCGTAAGGCCATATGCCAGGCCATAAGTACCGTTCGAGTGATGGGGGGAGGGCCTGTGGCACGGGGGTCCCATAGAGGTAGGCTTTGAGCTGTGGGAAATCCATTGACTGGAGTTCCACCCGGTACGCCGGGTCGGACCAGTCTCCCACGAACCAGTCATGGATCACAAGGAACTTCGTGGCCAGGTAGTAAAGGTGGAGATTGGTTACCCCATCTTAGGGAGATATGCGGAAGTGCGCCAGAGACAATCGTGACCTCCCGCCACCCCACAGAGACCGGGTAAGGGCACTGTCTATTTCTCGAAACAACCCCCCTAGGATATGAAGGGTCATGTATAAAAACGGGGTAGGACCATCATTTTAAAAAGGGCGCTCCTGCCAAGGGGATTGAGGGGGATGGATTGCCACTTCTTGAGGTCCGACTTGGCTTTAATGACCAGGGGCGTGATGTTCAGGGCCCATTCAAGGTCTGTGAGGAAGGCGACCCACACCCCCAAGTACTTAAATGACTGCCTGCGCAGGGGGATGGTCGTTTGCCAGTCGAAGCACGCCCGGGATGGATGTAGGGGAACCAATGTGGACTTCACCGGGTTGATCCGGATGCCAGAGACAAGTTCAAAGGCTAGGAGAGCGTCCTAGCATCTGGTCCTGATCTCTCTGGGTCCGCCAGGAAAAGGAGGACGTCATCAGCATGAAAGGCGATCTTATCGATCTGGTATGGGTCCCAAGTCCAGCCTCGGATGAGGGGATCCTGACGGACGAGGGAGGCCAGAGGCTCCATTGCTAAGGCAAATAAGAGCGGTGAGAGCGGACAGCCCTGGCGAGTGCCTCTCCGAATGGGAAACATCTCTGAAAGCATGCCGTTAATGAGGACCCTTGCCCTAGGGTTGGAGTATTGGACCCGGATAAGGCATCGAAACAGAGAGCCGAAACACATCTTCTCCAACACGTCCCCAAGGTTGTTCCAGTCCACCGTATCAAATGCTTTTTTGAAATCAACTAAAAGCAGAGCTAGATACGGGGTGAGCTGGTGACAGTGTGCCTGGGCGAGAAGGAGACGACGTATGCAGTGCTGGGTGCCCCAGGCAGGCATAAAGCTGCATTGGTCCGGGTGAACCAAATCTTGTAAGTGGGGGCAGAGTCTCTGGGCCACTGCAGCGGTGAAATCTTTTACCTCAGTGTTTATGAGGAAGATGGGGCGGTAGTCCGCACAGGCAAGGGAGGGCGGTTGTTTCATTGGAAGGACCACAATCGTGGCCATGTCGGTCTCTGGTGGGAAGCACCGCTTGTCTACTATATGTGCATCCTGCTCAACACCCGCTCCGTCCATAGACACGCAGTCGAGCTCTGGAACCTGCTCGACACAACGTCACCAGACGTCGCCTTCCTCACGGAAACCTGGATGAACGCCTCTTCAGCGCCCGACATAGCCATCGCCATCCCAGACGGCTACAAGATCGTCCGGAGGGACCGCATCAACCACACCGGAGGAGGCATCGCCATCGTCCACAGGAACACCATCCGCACCACGACCAACACCGACGACACCCTCGCTACCGCCGAGCACCTGCACTTTCAGGTCCACATCAACCCCAAGACCACCCTCAGTGGCACCCTCATCTACAGACCCCCGGGACAACGCACACAATTCAGCGAAGACATCGCCGACTTCATCAGCCCGCACGCCCTCTGCTCCGCTGACTACATCCTCCTCGGGGACCTCAACTTCCACATGGAGAACAACAACAACCGCAACACCACCACCCTGCTGGACAACCTCGCCAACCTGGGACTCAAGCAACTGGTGACCACCCCCACCCACTACGCCGGACACACACTCGACCCCGTCTTCTCATCCAGCAAGGACATCGCCTTCAGCCACGCCACCGGACTCCACTGGACGGACCACAGCTGCGTCCACTTCAGCTTCGCAAGGACCACGATCCATCACCACCAGCAACAGGCTGCACGCAGGAGCTGGAACAAGATCACAGCCGACCAGCTCGCGTCCTCCCTGAGCATGAACCCTCCCACCAGCACAACGAACCCTAGCCAGGCGGCCACCAACCTCACGAAATGGATCAGCGACTGCGCAGACGAGCTCGCCCCCCTGAGGACCCCGCCCAGCAGACCCGGGAGCAAGAAAGCCCCATGGTTCACCGATGAACTCAAGAGCTCCAAGAAGAACTGCCGAGCCCTCGAGAGAGCCTGGCGCAGAGACCCAACACCGGACAACATGACTGCCCTCAAGCTCGCCACCCGAAAACACCACCAACTCATCCGCACCACCAAGAAAACTGCATTCAAGGAACGACTGGACAACAACGCACACAACAGCAAAGAACTCTTCAACATCGTCAAAGAGCTCTCCAACCCCAACGCCGGAAACAACGACATCACCCCTTCGCAAGACCTCTGCAACTCCCTCGCCTCCTACTTCCACAACAAGATCGCGGACATACACAACAGCTTCAGCACTCAACCGACGAACACCACGACCGAACCACCGCCCCCCACCACCACCCTCCACGCCTGGACTCTGATCAGCATCGAAGACACCGTCCGCACGATGAACTCCATCCACTCCGGATCTCCGACCGACCCCTGCCCTCACCACGTCTTCAACAAGGCCGACGCTGTCATCGCACCCCACCTGCGGGACATCATCAACACCTCCTTCGACACCGCCACCTTCCCGGAGAGCTGGAAGCACGCCGAACTCAGCGCTCTACTCAAGAAGCCATCGGCGACCCCACCGACCTCAAGAACTACTGCCCCATATTGCTGCTCCCGTTTCCTGCTAAAGTCATCGAGAAGACCGTCAACAAGCAGCTGGCCGCCTTCCTCGAGACGAACGGATCCCTCGACCCCTCGCAGTCTGGCTTCCGGGCGAACCACAGCACCGAGACCGCCCTGATCGCAGCCACCGATGACATCCGAGCGCTGCTCGACAACGGAGAAACAGCGGCCCTCATCTTCCTCGACCTCTCCGCGGCCTTCGACACTGTCTGCCACCGTACCCTAGTACAACGCCTCAGCAACATCGGAGTCCAGGAGAAGGCACTGGAGTGGATCATCTCCTTCCTCGCCGGAAGGACACAGAGAGTCCGCCTCCCTCCGTTCAGATCTGAAGCCACCGAAGTCATCTGCGGCGTTCCTCAAGGCTCCTCGCTCAGTCCAACCCTCTTCAACGTCTACATGAGCCCCCTCGCAGACATCGCACGCCAGCACAACCTCAACATCATCTCCTACGCCGACGACACCCAGCTGATCCTCTCCCTTACCAACGACCCCGCCACCGCTAGAGCCAACCTTCACGAAGGGATGAAAGAGGTAGCCGAATGGATGAAGAACAGCCGCCTGAAACTGAACTCAGATAAGACGGAAGTCCTCATCCTGGGATCCTCACCCGCCGCTTGGGACGACTCCTGGTGGCCCCCCGCCCTAGGCAGCGCACCCAAACCAACAGACCACGCACGCAACCTGGGCTTCATCCTGGACTCCTCCCTCTCCATGACCAGACAAGTCAACGCCGTCTCCTCGTCGTGCTTCAACATCCTGCGCATGCTACGTAAGATCTTTCGGTGGATCCCCACCGAGACAAGGAAGACGGTGACCCAGGCCCTCGTCACTAGCCGTCTGGACTACGGCAACACCCTCTACGCCGGAACCACCGCCAAACTCCAGAAGAGACTCCAGCGGATCCAGAACGCCTCAGCACGACTCATCCTGGACATCCCCCGTCGCAGCCACATCTCCGGACACCTGAGAGACCTGCACTGGCTCCCGGTCAACAAAAGAATCACCTTCCGTCTCCTCACCCACGCACACAAAGCCCTACACAGCCAAGGCCCAGGATACCTCAACAGCCGCCTCAACTTCTACACTCCCAAACGCCAGCTTCGATCGACCAGCCACGCCCTCGCCGCCGTCCCCCGCATCCGTAGAGCCACCACAGGGGGACGGTCCTTCTCCTACCTCGCCGCCAAGACATGGAACTATGGAACTCCCTCCCCACCCACCTCCGCCTGACCCAGGACCACCTTGCCTTCAGGAAGCAACTCAAGACCTGGTTGTTCGAGCAGTAGCAGATCCCCCTCCCCCAGCGCCTTGAGACCCTCTGGGTAAGTAGTGCGCTATATAAATGCGATGATTGATGTTTGAACAGCTCCACTAAATGTGGGACCAGTGTTTCACGGTAAATCGCGTAGTATTCTTGCGGGTAACCGTCGGGCCCGAGCATTTTGCCGGAGTGCAACAGTGTAATGGCCCCGTGTATCTCTTTCGGGGTGAGGGGGAGATCAAGCTTCTCGGAGACCGTTTAGGAGAGGCAGGGCAGGTGAGTCCCAGTCTCGAATAGCAAGTCAGCGATGTTGGTCCTGGGAGATCGGGCTGCATAAAGGGCAGCATAATAGGCCGCAAAAGTTCAGGAGATAGCTTGGGAGGTGGCGTGGCGAGCCCTGGTTTCGTCATAGATCTCAGGGATAATGCGGTAGGCTTTAGGGTAGGACACTAAATCGTGAAGTAATTTGCAGTTTTTATCGCCCCAGCCATACACGCGTGCCACAGAGGAGCGCCAGAGCATTTTAGCGGACTCCAATGAGATCCAGCAGATCTCTTCCCGGATCAATGTAAGCCAGCAATCAGAGTTATCGCTGTCAGCGCCCGCCAGGGCCCCCTCCAACTGGGCCTCCAGCTGTATGAGTTGGGCGGTCTGCTCCGTGCACTTCGCTTGGATCAAACCTTTAGCCACCGCTCGCATGGTGGCCTTGCCGGCCTCCCATAACGTCCCCGATGAAGAGACCGAGCCCGTGTTAGCCTTAAAGTTATTCCTCAGTTCCTGTTGGAGTGACTCAACAAATTCCGCGTCCTGCATGAACCAGGCGTTCATCCGCCACGCTGTACGAGTATCGTTAGGGGGGTTCCCGAGACGCAGGGAGACGGGGAGTGATCCGAGATGCCTCTGGGCAAAACAGAGGCCCTGGACATCAGTTGACAGTCTGGGGCAGGTAGTAGAAACAGATCAATACAAGAGTGACAGTGGTGGGCCGCTGATGTGTAAGTATATTGTTTTTTGCAGGGGTTCCACACCCTCCAAGCATTGCAAAGACCCAAAGAAGAGGACCAGTCAGACAAGTGCTTAGCGGTGGCAAGGCGGGATGCCGAAGGGGCACCTGTTGTGTCGTGCGAGGGTTGGAGGGTTGCAGAACAGCGTTGAAATCCCATCCGATGACCATCAGACCCTGAGTAAAGGAGGAGACCACGAGTGTGAGATGGCGAAGGGCAGAAGCCATGGTGGTGGAGGAATGTAAGTATACAGGAGATTAACTGGGTTTCCCTCGATCTTACCCGTCAGGGCCACGTAACGGCCTTGTGTGTGCGTCTCGGCCTGCGCCAGGGTAAAGGGAAGGCCATTCCGGAGCAGTATGACAACCCCCCTGGAACTACGCGTAAAACCTGAATGCCAGACCCTGTTGAACCCATACCGGGCGAGGAAATTGCATTGTGTGCCCATAAGGTTTGTTTCTTGTAGGAACAAGACATTGGTGTATGTCGCTGGGCGCTACAAAGGACAGCATTGCGTTTTATGCGCTCTAGGAGGCCGTTGACGTTCCCTGAGAGGATGTGGAGGGGTCTATGTTGGGTGGACGTCATCAGGGTGGAATGTGTGTGGAAGAGGTAATGCAAGCACAGATCGGCCCTGTTCCCAAGGGAAGTAACGTGTCATGGCCGGGGTCTTTGGGTAAAGGTTGTGCGTTCTGGTAAGTTTCATGTCATCGTCAGTAGCATACATGCGTGGGTAGCTACCAAGGAAAACAAGGAACAGTGGCCCATATGCGGCTAAAAACAACAAACAATCGAGAGACAATGGTCTACCCACCCTCCCTTGCCCCCCAACTCCCCCCACCCTACACTGCTGAAGACAAAGCATCTGTCGTCGCCCTGAAAAGGAAAACATTCAAAACAACAACCCACTAGTGAATCTTAAATGCTAAGCTAAAACAGTTAGCTGAACATGAACGTGGCAGAGATGGACCCCAATCCATATAGCTGGATAAGAGATTCGTCAACAGCTGTAATTACATTTAAACTAATATGCATCGAGAAGTACACATAAGTTCCGGAACTGGAATAGGAAACAGTTCACCGAGCCGTGGTTACAGCGAAGATGGATCGCACCTTCTATAGAGGTTGGCAAACAGTCGTAAGTGTAGGTGCCATATTGGAAACAAAGCAAGAGTTCCTGTTTAGGCCGCAGTTCAAGCTCTCCCATCATCTCCGGATCCATGAAGCGCAGGGCTCCTAGACAGGTCTGAGTCTGATAGGGAGGGGTGCAAGGCCTTGGAGGGGTCCGGGACACGGCTCAAGTTAATCACAAAGTTAGTAGGACTAGGAGTGGCAGACCTCTGAGTTGAAGCGTGTGAGGGAGGGCGCTGAGACGGTGCACCTGGTGAGCAGGATGCCTCCTCCCGATGGTCGTTTTTCGTACGTGACCTAGTCCGGCATCTTTGGGGTTTAGGCAAGGTTGGGTGGGGCTGCGGGGGGCCAGCCGGGTCGGAGAGGGGGTCGGCCGATTCAGGAGGGGCTGGTCTTCCGTGAGCCAGGTCCATGCCGCCTAATGGTTGTCGAAGAAGAATGCCTGTCTTGAAAGACCACCCTGAGCCGGGAAGACAAGACCCTATCGAAGACCCAGGTTGCGGAGCTTCGGCTTGACCTCATCATAGGCTCAACGCTGTGCTTGTACATCAGGATGATGGGTCTGGCAGGAGCCCCGGGTGGAGGCTTGGGAGCCACAGAGCGATGTGCCCGCTGAACGGCGAACCAGGGTGAAAGGAACTCCTTGGGCATCCATGAACGCACCCAGTCTTCCACAAACGTGTCCGCGTCACCTTGCTCTGTTCCTTCGGGAAAGCCTATGAGGCTCAGATTGTTCCTTCTCGACCTGTTTTCAGCATCCTCAGTCCGTCGGTGGAGCTCCGAGGTCTGGGTCTGGAGGCGGGCCACCTGTGTCTTAAGTTGGCCCATCTCATCCTCCGCCGTGGAAATGCGGGATTCTGCCTCCGTGATTCGTGCCGTGGCATTGCGCAGGTCTTGGTGGATAAGAGCCACATCCACCCTCACCTCGTCAATCTTATTCTCGACGGAGGCCTGCGAGGCGCCTATCTCCTGAAGGATGGTGGAGTGATCGTCCACGGTGGTGGCAGGGACCTTGGATGCCCCACCTCCAGGATCCCGGTCCGATGTGGTAAATGTATCCATTGTGGTTTGGGCTGGAGGGGCAGTGTTCTGTAAGGTGCGAGTCCTTCCCATCGCCTCCAAGGATGGGATCTGACCTCGGCCCGGGCAGGGAGAGAAAACAGCGATCCTGCAGTGGAGGAGGGGGTCCCCGGTCACCCTGGTCGTCAATACTCAGGTCAGGGTGCCCAGGTCCCCCCCGAGCCCACTATGAGCATCGAGATACATTTAGTGCCCCAGGGCCGGGTCCGCGCGGAGCACTCCAGTGGAAGGCTGCTGGGCCGGATCAGTTAGTATCTACAAAGACAAATCCCACGCGCGGACCCCCTGTCCGGCAGAGATGGCCTCTCTCCCGAGAGGGTAGCTTGAAACGAATAGGGGTAGGGAGGAGCCAAGTTCTGTGGTGGGTTCGCCGCCGACACCGGTCAGCCGGAACAGAAGGGCCCCAACTGTTCTCAGGGAGGCACTCTCTGATGAGGAGCATGGCGTATGAAGGGAGGAGAGTAGGCAACGAGGGAGCAGTATGGGCGGCGGAGGCACCGACTGTAGCCCCCTGCGCTGCCACCCGACTTGGTGGCCAGTTCCCACTCCCCAACTCCACTCACCGGTGGACTGGTGGCAGGGGCGACAGGAGGTTCTCGCCCGTCCCCGGGCCCAGTCGCCCCGACAGCAATAGTGAAGCCGTTGTGTCCTCGTGGGGTTAGGTGGTTGAATGGTTCATGCCCAAAGCAGCCTAAGCATCGGTCGGCTACCAGGGGGAACCCATCAGAGGCCACAATAATGGGGGGCCCACAGCCCCATGAAGGGCTCCAGGCAGTCCAGTAACTACAGGCTAGTGGTCGACAGTGAAGGGGACCTGGAGGAATAGGTCCACAACCGTGGGGGGGGGGGTCAGGAGAGTGATGGAGTTTGGGGGGGTGGGGCACCAGGCCACCCATCTGCCCTGCTACCCGACAAGATGGCCAGTCACCCACCCCAGGCCCGACTCACCGGTACAGCGCTGCCACTCTCCTTGAAAGTCGCATGTGCCCCCAAGTCAGGCTGCCGCCGAACCCACGTCGGCGCAAGCTAGTGGGTAGGCCCGGACCCAGGATGACCAGGCCCAGGGCGGCCCACACGTCTGGACCAGGAGAGGCCCTGTCAGAGGTCACAGCATCACGGGGCCCACCGCTCCCCAGGCGGCCACAAGAAGGCCTAGAAGCAGCACCCCTCACCGGGTCCAGAGGGCATCCGCCACTGGCTTGCAGAGAACAGTCACAGGGGGGGAGAAACACGTGGGGAGACCTGAACATGACCCAGGCCACTGCCCGATAACGGCAGCCGAGGTCTGAGGCGCTCCGCAGCAACTCCAGGGGGGCGAGCAGATCAATTTTGCAGACTAGTCGAGCACCGATCTACGGAGCCCCACACGTGGCGTCAGTTGCCGGCACGGCCTCCCGCGCCGAGGGCTCACCTTCAGGCCGCTGCAGACTTTGGGGGCAAGCAAAGGAGCCCCAGACACCGCCGTCGCCCCACCGCAGGCGGTGACTGGTCCGCACAGGGATATCTTCAGGCCCGGGATCGGGGCAACAGTGGGTCTGCCATTTCGTGTTTCTGAGGCCACCGGCTGAAGAAGAGCCTCCCGGGGGCGCCAAAGCATCAATCCTCCCGGGAAAGGGACCGGAGCTGAGCCAGTGAACTCAGAAGGCACCGTGGGCAAATAGAAGAGGTGAGTAGCGGCTGTTGGCGGTGGAAGCGAAGCGGGTGATGGATGGTGGTCCCGCAGCACTCTTAGAGTGCGTTTGCTATCATGACGCCTCAGGCCACGCCACCCCCCCCCCATTCTCCACATAACATTTGTGCCCTTATTCCCAACACCCTGATGATTTTAAAGGTACCCAGGGTTTGTGTATTCCCCTGGAAAAGAGGCAGACATTTTCAATAATACTTTAAAAAACTTGCCTTTTTCTAAAAACACTTATTCTAAATTGCTGCAGTAGAAAGTTTCTGGTTTGTTTCTTGTATATGGCATCAACAAAATGTTTGTGGTGATAAAATCATCATCATCTCAGATTTTTGGGGAAAGTAGACTTTTGACAGTAAACCAACATTTTATATGAAGTTTGTATTTTTTTACAGTGACATAGTCTATTGTTGCATTTATTTTTTCTTTCTACCTCCTTCCAGTTAGTGTTAGGAATTGGTTTCAAAACAATAATGGATCCAAGAAAACTATACATTTTTTAAAACTAAACAAAAATTTGAATTCAGTAATAGGGGCATTTGTCTCAATCCTTTACCGAGTTCCTATAAAAATTTACTTTTGATTATAGTAAATATTGCACTAAAGTATAAAATAAATTGCTGTTTGTGTTGACGTTTTTACCTGTAATTTTTGTAATTTTGCCTAATAATATAACATTGAATCAGCATGATCCTTCTTGTTTTGGGATATATAGGACTCATAGGTTCACCAAGAACCCGAGCAACCCAGATCCAAAAACTGAGCTGCGTCTTGCACTGGGTTTTCATTGTGTACTGTGTTTCTCGCAATTATTTTGGTAAATATAAACAGAGTTAAATAGGTACAAACGAAAGCAATATATTTCTTAAACAAAATATATAGGGGCATATTATCAAGGGGGTTTATCTCCGCTTTTTTGGCTTTAAAAGCCAAGAAAGCGGAGATAAAATTATCTCCCTATTACCTAGCTGTCGCTAACACCAGTTAGCGACAGCTAGTAGGAGATAGCGACCATCTTGGGCCCCACTTTGCATTTCAGTGATATTTATCACTAATGACATGCAAAGTGGGCGTGCCAAGATGTTAGTGACTGAAAACAGTCGCTAACATTGCTATCTCCTATTACCAACTTTTGGAGATATTCGCGCTAAGCGCGAATATCTCCAAAAGCTAACACCTGCCCTGAGCAGTTCTTAGCCATGTTATCCAATGGGAGGTGGATAACATGGCTAAGAGCATTAGCTCGGTAATGCATGAATATCGCTGACTTTTCAGCGATATTCATGCATTGCGGCATTTTTTTATCGCATTTGAGATAAACCTTGGTAATACCAAGGTTTATTTGCGGTAAAAATCGCCGCAGCTCAGCGGTAAATTTTTGTCTCTAACCAAGCAATAGCGATAATTATCGCTATTGCTTGGTAATATGCCCCAGAGTTTATAAGCAGTGTGTTTTCCATATCTCCAAAATTGTGGCTACCCCTGCAAGCATGTGATTTAGATGTAATTTTTTTTAATTACTTCTTATTTCCCAATTTTTTCATTAGGAAGGCTTAACTGCAAAGAAAGTTAATTGGTAATAACAGTTCTTCTACTAATCTGTTTTCTCCTAATTCTCCCTACAAAAATTCTACCTTACTTATGTGTGTAGGCTCAGTGCCCGTGACAGAAATTGGCCCAAAGCGCAACGTGGACCCACCACATTTCTAAAATGAAAACTACCCCTTTTTTGCCTAGCTATGGATTTTGAATCCTCGCTCTTCCGGCCCCCAAGCGAAACCTTGTCAACCTATACATTTTTTTAAATGATACACTAAGGGCCCCATGAGGATGGTGGGCAGACAACCCTAGTGGTGGTGTTACCGTCTGACAGCTAAGGGAGGTCCCACACTGCCAATTCGTTTGCGACCACTACCGTGGCGGTCGAATCCTGCATCTTTGACTTTGCTTTGTGCGCTTCTGTAAACAGCACCCACCGCAAAGCCTTAGAGGCATGTCGTGCATTGCCATGGACCAAGTGGCAGGCACGGCCCGGTGCCTGCCACCTTCTGGATGGCAATGGGGGGTGGTACCATAGGTACCCCCCAAGTGCAGCCCTCCACCCCTCCAAACTACTTGGGGGCTCGCAAAAGGCCACCAAAGCAATTCCTGCCATCATTTCCATGGCAGCGAAGCCGCCATGGAAAGGCCTTCACATCACACCATTCTAATATGGATGTGGTGCCTGTTAGGCACCGCCACCATACTAGTTCCATGCAGCTGGCAATCGGAATGATTGTCGGCTGAAAAGCGGCGAACGCACTTTGCGTCGCTGTGAAACCCCCCGCCATTGTAATATGAAGGGGGGTTTCAGAGAACAGTCACAGGGGGGGAGACACACGTGGGGAGACCTGAACATGACCCAGGCCACTGCCCGATAACGGCAGCCGAGGTCTGAGGCGCTCCGCAGCAACTCCAGGGGGGCGAGCAGATCAATTTTGCAGACCAGTCGAGCACCGATCTACGGAGCCCCACACGTGGCGTCAGTTGCCGGCACGGCCTCCCGCGCCGAGGGCTCACCTTCAGGCCGCTGCAGACTTTGGGGCGAGCAAAGGAGCCCCAGACACCGCCGTCGCCCCACCGCAGGCGGTGACTGGTCCGCACAGGGATATCTTCAGGCCCGGGATCGGGGCAACAGTGGGTCTGCCATTTCGTGTTTTTGAGGCCACCGGCTGAAGAAGAGCCTCCCGGGGCCGCCAAAGCAGCAATCCTCCCGGGAAAGGGACCGGAGCTGAGCCAGTGAACTCAGAAGGCACCGTGGGCAAATAGAAGAGGTGAGTAGCGGCTGTTGGCGGTGGAAGCGAAGCGGGTGATGGATGGTGGTCCCGCAGCACTCTTAGAGTGCGTTTTGCTATCATGACGCCTCAGGCCACGCCCCCCCCCCCCCCATTCTCCACATAACATTTGTGCCCTTATTCCCAACACCCTGATGATTTTAAAGGTACCCAGGGTTTGTGTATT
Source organism: Lissotriton vulgaris (assembly GCF_964263255.1). Classification (NCBI taxonomy): domain Eukaryota; kingdom Metazoa; phylum Chordata; class Amphibia; order Caudata; family Salamandridae; genus Lissotriton; species Lissotriton vulgaris. The sequence goes on from NW_028253739.1 coordinate 99,346, forward strand.
CCCCTGGAAAAGAGGCAGACATTTTCAATAATACTTTAAAAAACTTGCCTTTTTCTAAAAACACTTATTCTAAATTGCTGCAGTAGAAAGTGTCTGGTTTGTTTCTTGTATATGGCATCAACAAAATGTTTGTGGTGATAAAATCATCATCATCTCAGATTTTTGGGGAAAGTAGACTTTTGACAGTAAACCAACATTTTATATGAAGTTTGTATTTTTTACAGTGACATAGTCTATTGTTGCATTTATTTTTTCTTTCTACCTCCTTCCAGTTAGTGTTAGGAATTGGTTTCAAAACAATAATGGATCCAAGTAACTATACATTTTTTAAAACTAAACAAAAATTTGAATTCAGTAATAGGGGCATTTGTCTCAATCCTTTAACGAGTTCCTATAAAAATTTACATTTGATAATAGTAAATATTGCACTAAAGTATAAAAAAAAATTGCTTTTTGTGTTGACGTTTTCACCTGTAATTTTTGTAATTTTGCCTAATAATATAACATTGAATCAGCATGATCCTTCTTTTTTTGGGATATATAGGACTCATAGGTTCACCAAGAACCCGAGCAACCCAGATCCAAAAACTGAGCTGGGTCTTGCACTGGGATTTCATTGTGTACTGTGTTTCTCGCAATTATTTTGGTAAATATAAACAGAGTTAAATAGGTACAAATGAAAGCAATATATTTCTTAAACAAAATATATAGGGGCATATTATCAAGGGGGTTTATCTCCGCTTCTTTGGCTTTAAAATCCAAGAAAGCGGAGATAAAATTATCTCCCTATTACCTAGCTGTCGCTAACACCAGTTAGCGACAGCTAGTAGGAGATAGCGACCATCTTGGGCCCCACTTTGCATTTCAGTGATATTTATCACTAATGACATGCAAAGTGGGTGTGCCAAGATGTTAGTGACTGAAAACAGTCGCTAACATCGCTATCTCCTATTACCAACTTTTGGAGATATTCGCGCTAAGCGCGAATATCTCCAAAAGCTAACACCTGCCCTGAGCAGTTCTTAGCCATGTTATCCAATGGGAGGTGGATAACATGGCTAAGAGCATTAGCTCGGTAATGCATGAATATCGCATGAATATCGCTGACTTTTCAGCGATATTCATGCATTGCGGCATTTTTTATCGCATTTGAGATAAACCTTGGTAATACCAAGGTTTATTTGCGGTAAAAATCGCCGCAGCTCAGCGGTAAATTTTTGTCTCTAACCAAGCAATAGCGATAATTATCGCTATTGCTTGGTAATATGCCCCAGAGTTTATAAGCAGTGTGTTTTCCATATCTCCAAAATTGTGGCTACCCCTGCAAGCATGTGATTTAGATGTAATTTTTTTAATTACTTCTTATTTCCCAATTTTTTCATTAGGAAGGCTTAACTGCAAAGAAAGTTAATTGGTAATAACAGTTCTTCTACTAATCTGTTTTCGCCTAATTCTCCCTACAAAAATGCTACCTTACTTATGTGTGTAGGCTCAGTGCCCGTGACAGAAATTGGCCCAAAGCGCAACGTGGACCCACCATATTTCTAAAATGAAAACTACCCCTTTTTTGCCTAGCTATGGATTTTGAATCCTCGCTCTTCCGGCCCCCAAGTGAAACCTTGCCAACCTATACATTTTTTTAAATGATACACTAAGGGCCCCATGAGGATGGTGGGCAGACAACCCTAGTGGTGGTGTTACCGTCTGACAGCTAAGGGAGGTCCCACACTGCCAATTCGTTTGCGACCACTACCGTGGCGGTCGCATCCTGCATCTTTGACTTTGCTTCGTGCGCTTCTGTAAACAGCACCCGCCGCAAAGCCTTAGAGGCATGTCGTGCATTGCCATGGACCAAGTGGCAGGCACGGCCCGGTGCCTGCCACCTTCTGGATGGCAATGGGGGGTGGTACCATAGGTACCCCCCAAGTGCAGCCCTCCACCCCTCCAAACTACTTGGGGGCTCACAAAAGGCCACCAAAGCAATTCCTGCCATCATTTCCATGGCAGCGAAGCCGCCATGGAAAGGCATTCACATCACACCATTCAAATTGGATGTGGTGCCTGTTAGGCACCGCCACCATACTAGTTCCATGCAGCTGGCAATCGGAATGATTGTCGGCTGAAAAGCGGCGAACGCAATTTGCGTCGCTGTGAAACCCCCCGCCATTGTAATATGAAGGGGGGTTTCAATCGTTACGATGTGGTGGCGGTTCGGCGGTGGTGAACGTCACGACTTCCTAATGTGCCCCCAAGTGAAATCCAGTATGGGGTCACTTGTGTGGCTCTCTTCAGGTTCTGTGTCCTAGAATCCCTTGCAAACCTCTCATGTCTCCTGATAAAAATGGTAGCTTACTTGTGTGGGTAGGCTTAGTGCCTGCAGCAGGAAACGCCCCAAAATGCAACGTGGACCCCCCACATTTTTGCAGTGAAAACTGACCCTTGTTTTTCAAAGTGCATAGCTTCGTATTTCGAATCCTAGCTCTGCAGGCACCTAGCAAAACCGAGCAAACGCATACATTTTTGACAACCAGAAATCTAGGCAATTCCATGATGGGGTGACTTGTATGTCTTTTACCATGTTCTGTTACCCAGAATCCCCTTTTAATCGCAAACTTAAAAAAACAAAAAAACTATTTCCATCACATTCCTGTGATGGAAAGTTCTGCAATCTGCGTTGTTCCACAAACTTCCACCCACCCCTCATTCTCCAAACTCTCCTATTAAAAGTGCTACCTCACTCATGTGGGTGTGCCAATTAACTGTGTCATCCTAAGGCCCAACATTGTATAGAGGAGACATCAAAATGACCTCTCATAAAATGGCCTGCTTTTTAAAGAGTGTCACCAGGGTTTTTGGCCCCTTGCTCAGTGGCCATCTTTGGAAACCTACCAAACCTACACATTTCTGTAAACTAGACATCTTGGCCAGTACATGGAGGTATGGCTTGCGTCTATCCCCCAAAAACTTTCCTACCCAGAATTCTGTGCAAACCTCATTTTTAGTTTTAAAAATCACATTTTCCACATATTTTGTTTGTCATCCTACCACACACCGTCTTCCTAAGTCTCCAGAAGAAAATGATCCTTCACTTTGTTTAGTGTCCAATACATATTTGGCTCAAACTTTTTTTGCCGCCTCAAAGCCAGACGGAATGACCGTTTGAAATCCTTTACGACTGCTATCATGAAAATGAGGCACTCGTAAAGTAATCTTGCAAGCATATTATGATGCCGCTGTAAATGCTCTGATCAAGGTCGGAGACTTTTACAGCTGCATCTTAATCATCCCCTTAATAATCTTATATTTTAAAATATTATTATTTAATTTATAACTTCAACCTGAAATCAAGTTTTATTTATAATATTTTTTTATACATTATCTTTTTATATTTTAAATTTTTTTTCTTACATTTTTGAACAGTTGTGTATATCTTTTGTTACAAATAATCAACAACAAATTAATTAAACTAGTATGATTATATAGTTAAAAATGTATGTATATTATATTAATTACTATATATTGTAGAATTTCATTAAACTATTTTATAACATTTTTAAGAATTGAATATATTTTTGACACATATATTTTTAGAATAATATTGTGTTATATTGACTTCAAAGGTACACATTATTTTTTTCAATTTTTATTTGGTGTCCAAGTAGATTTTTTCATCTAGCCATGTTATTGTTTGGACGCTTTTGGGGAGAGAAGCTTGCATTTGTTAGCTACGGTTATCGGTTAAGGTAAGCTCAGGTAACATTTCAGTTACTTTAATATTAGAGGGGAGGTAGTTACGTTTTGTATATCGTTTGTATTGTCTTTTTGATGATTTTGATATGTTGTGTAATACATAGCTACAGTTATATATTTACTACCATGATAACCTTTAAGGCTAAGCAATATGTAGTATATTAGGTAATCATTATGATAGCCATCACATATAGATTTACCCACCGCCTTATTAGCATGGCGGAGGGTATTTTGGAGGATGCAAAGTCCGTCCTCCACTTTTCAGCTGGTGGCAATCGCACCTATTGCCTGGTGGGCGGCAAAGGGCCATTAATATGTTGGTGGCGCAATATTAGTTTGTGTCCTGTAAGAGGCCTTTCCATGGCGGCGGTGCCGCCATGGAAAGGCTGTCTTTAATTGGACTTGGTGGCTAGTTGCGGGCCCCTCTTGTGGGGGGGGGGTGGTTGCTGCTCTAGGGGCTACCCATGGTACCCCCCTGCATTTCCATGCACCGACTGTCAGGCATTTTGTGGTGCCTGCCACGTGGTGCAGGGAATTGCACCTTTAACATTACAGACGGCGCTGCAGCCCCCAGCACTGCCTTCTATGTTAAAGGCCCAGGATGCGCCCACCAGTTTGGCGAGCGCATCCTGATGGTAGTGGTGGGACCGCTGCATGTCTGGCGGGCGGTACCAATCACCGCTACAGTGGTGGGCGGACAAAGTCCACCCATCCTCGTAATCAGCCACCTAAGTTATGGTCACATTAGTATGTGTAGTTATTTTATTTGTTTTAAGTCTAATATATAGGCCTTCATTATGATCTTTGTATGAAAGTCTCCGACCTTAGGTCGTAGCCTTTCTGACTCAAACCGTCATTTTCACTTACGACTGGCTGATCATTATACTGCCGGTCTGAAGTGAAACTGGTCGGTTATTCACGCTGGCTTCTGACGGGCTCCAGGAACCTGTTGGCCAATCTGACCTGGCATGTCATTTATATGTATGGCGATTTACGCTGTCTGGATTACGATGCACTATTTCTGGTAGTATTTTTTAATATCCTTCTTTCACACATGGGAAGCATGTTTGAAACCTACTTCACCCTGCGGCCTACGGTTGGTGTTTAATGTGATAACTAGGATGCCCACTTGTTGATCCCTGCACCATGTGGCAAACACCCTTTATTCCCTGGTACACGGTGCATGGATAAACTTCACCTCCTATTTCCCTATGTGACTTTGAGCTAAGGCCAGTTTACGGCTCTAGCACATGTTCCTATAATGGAATTTGAGAATGCGACTGCACCGCACCATGTGTGGTCTTACCGTAATCAGTTGTTCGGGACCGCCGTTTGGAGGTTGGTCGGTCATGTTTCCGCTATGGTGCCGTTCACCATAATAAGTTCACTAATGTTAAATAATATATTTATGTGGGGGAGGTATTTCATTTTTAACTGGTGTAATTATTCCTGATCTTCAGTTCCAGGAAAGATGTGGTTACCATTTTTTTTTATATAATGTGTATTTTTTTTTTATAAATTAATACATATTTTACATTTTCTTGTATTGTTTGCTGTCCTGAAGCTTTTCTTTCTTTTGATCTCTTTTTGATCTTTTTTTTTCTTTAGACGCTAGGTATGATTAGATATTTAACTTAAATTTTTTCTCAGTTGTATTTACCCTTTTTTTTGCAAATGACAAAATAAAACAGCGGAAATAGTGGGCACCCCTGCCTTGTGCTACAAAGGAGAGCAAAAAAAGTGGATGAGAAGCACCCACTGGTCACTCAGGCCGTAGTAGCACTTTATATTCACTGTTCTTTAAGCAAAACACGCGTCCCTTAGGTCCATGATCTCCATCATCCATAAAGGTATGTCCGCTTTATACGTTTGAACCCCTTCTTGCTTTCAAGAGAGACAACCACCTTCTTATTCTCATCATCTGCGTCTCTAACTGTAGATGGCAGTTTATCCTAACATGATTCGCTGAAGTGTGATCATGTATTAACCCTACTTTTGGTGGTTAAATAAGTATGTAATATAGACTTAAAGTTTGGTGTGCAAAACCTTCACCATGATCTTTATATCTGCATTCATGATCGATATTGGTTCGTATTTTGCTAATTGACGCGGGTCACAGCCAGGTTTGTTAAATTACGGTGTTTTCAGACAGACATATGTGTTTTGAAATGTCGCCCCACCGAAATATTGATTTCTAAATATCGTAACTCAGAAATCATGACGTTAAGAATATTGTGTTTAAGAATATCGGTTATAAAACAAGAAATATCATTTTAAATAATAGTTTTTAAATGAACTTGTTTTTTACAAAAAAAAATGTAATTAGTGTTATGTATTGTAGTATATATATTTTTTTTAAAAAAAAATTTTTAAAACCTTTATTTAGAAAAGTGCACACAGCTATTCAGCCTAACATCCCGGAGGCAAGGCAGCGCATTGAAGCAAAAGAGCAATAGTGCAAGAACGGTTGTCACAGTACGGTGAAGGTTGATTTTATTATTTTGTCATAAAAGGAACATAGAAAGAGAAAAAGAAGAAGACGCCAGAAGGCGCAAAAAGAGTGGCAATGGAATAGAAGAAACCAGCGAGGCGTTGGCAGCGGGGCAGGGGGATCAGCGGGTACACAAACACGGATACAGGAGAACGGATCAGGATAGAAGGGGGGAAGAAGAGGAAACAGGATTCAGCATTACAGCGTGTCACAGTTGGTGTCACAGGTTATGGCGACAGATGTTCCTCCAAAGAGACAGGTTCCGGGGGCACACAAATATCTCCCCTGTAAGCATTCCAGGCCCCCCACACTTTTGACCACTTTTTTGGCTTACCCCTGGCAACATAGACCGTCTTTTCCCTGAACATACACCAATCCATGTTGGCTTTCCATTGCACCACCAGGGGAGCTGCCGGAGCCCCCCATTTCTGCGCGATATCTCGTTTGGCCACCATGTTGCCAAGGGTCACCCACTGCGTCTGAGCCACATTGTGATCGGACGGTCCCCAAATGTTGAGGAGGCATCTCCTAGCCTCCGCCGTCGCCACCACCCCAGTCACCTCGTCCATAATCCGGTGCACACGTCTCCAGTAGGAGGCTATGGCGGGGCACTCCCAAAGAATGTGCATAAAAGTGGCAGGGGCGCCGCAGCCGCGGCGACAAAGCCCATCGATCGAGTAGCCCATATGCACAAGCCGGGGGCCAGTCACGTACACCCTGTGCAGGATTTTGAGCTGCACCAGCCGGAGACGAGAGGAAATGGCGACTTCCTTAGGGGAAGAAACTGCACTCTGCCAATCCTCATCATCGATTTCCAGGCCGTCACGCACCCACTGTTCCCGCACACCCAGGAGGAGGTCAGTGCGAACATTAATAAGTTTCTTGTATGAAAGTGAGATGGCACTGTCAGGCATATGGCCATCCAGTACCCTGTCCTCCAACGGGGAACTTTCTGGAATCGCCCCCTCAGCCGGTTTGGCAGAAAGCAGTGCGTGTCGCAACTGGGCATATCGGAAAGACTCCGAGCTGCCCAGCTGATACTCAGCCTGCAGCTGGGAGAAAGTCTTGATCTCACCCTTCGATATCATATCATCCACCCTGGAGATACCTATGAGGTCCCATTTATCAAATCCCTTGGTGTGCCATAACTTACCCAAAATATCTGAATCATACAATGGGGTGAACCTAGTCAGCCTGCCTTGCCAGCCCTGCGCCTTGGTAATTGTCCGCCAAATATGGACCACAGTTTTCGTTGGACCCGTCATCCGCCTGTCCAGAGACCTCGAATACAGCGCCCTGTAGTAATTGCCGCCACTCAAAAGCCACTTATCCATTGCATATCCAGGGTTATTTTCCGGACCATAGAAACCATGATTGATAGCCGCCAATTGGGAGGCCCAGTAGTATCTGCGCACGTCTGGTAGTGCTATACCCCCGTCATACCACGGGAGCGTGAGCTTCGTGATAGCGACGCGGGGACGGCCGTCCCAGAGTAGGGCACGTTGGAGGCCTTCAATTTCTCGAAAGTAACGGGCGGGGACCGGATCTTGGGTGTTCTGCAGGGCGTACAGGAACCTGGGCAAAGACCTCATCTTAAATAATGCCGCGAGCAAAGAAAGCGGAAGCTTGCGCCAACCCTCCACGTCTCGCCGGAGTCGCAGGAGAGGGGGAAGCAAATTGTGTTCGTATCGCGCCTTCGCATTACCAGAGATATATATCCCCAAGTATTTAAAGCCCTGGCTGGCCACCTGGATGTTGCAGCCTCTAGGGAGGCGCGGTGTGTCCCCTTTCAGTACGTACAGGGAGGACTTGGTCCAGTTAATAACAAGGCCAGAGTACCGTCCAAAAAGTCTAAGTACATCACATGCCACAATAAGTGACTTGCAGGGGGAAGTGAGGTAGAGCAGAATGTCATCCGCATAGAGAGAGACTCTGTCCTCGAAACCAGGGGCCCAGCTTATGCCGTGCAGATCCGGGTGTGTACGCAACAGGGCCACAAGCAGCTCAAGAGCGAGCGCAAACAGAAGGGGCGACAAGGGACAGCCCTGTCTGGTGCCTCTATGAAGGGCAAAGGACGCCGAGATGCGGCCATTGACGGCAACGTTAGCCAGTGGGTCGGCATACAGTAGCTTCACCCATCCCATAAACACTGGGCCAAAACCGAGCTTCGCCAACACCGCCCAAAGGTAACTCCACTCGAGAGAGTCAAAAGCCATTGTGGCGTCCAAGGAAGCAAGGACCGCCGGCTCCTCCAGGGTGTGGGCCCTGGCCAGGGCACCGTGGAGTCTACGCAAGTTAAGGGCGGTGTTGCGGTGTGGAATAAAGCCCGACTGGTCCGGATGCACTAAGTCGCCGATAACTCCAATCAATCGATTAGCGAGCAACTTGGCGAGAATCTTAGGCTCAGCATTAAGGAGAGAAATGGGACGATAGGACCGACACAAGTCTCTCGGCTTCCCTTCCTTATGGATGACCACAATGGTGGCCAGCCTCTGGTCCTGGGGAAGTAGGCCGGTTTCCCGCGCTTCCAGAAACATGTGACGCAGGTATGGGGAAACCACATCCGGCCTGATCTTATATAGCTCAACCGGGATGCCATTGGGACCAGGCGCCTTGCCCGATCGCAGTGAGCGGATCGCAAGGGCGACCTCATCCACAGAGATGTCCCTGTCTAGGTCGTCGCGCTCCTCGTCCGAAAGACAGGGGAGATCGACAGCCGAAAGAAGCACCGTTGAATCGGTTTCAGACCGGTCCGAAACAGAGGTGTAGACGCCTCGGAAATAGTCAGCGAAGGACTCAGCAATGGCACTTGGATCAGAGCCGAGAACTCCGTCCTCCCCCATTATCTCGGGTACAACACGGCTAGCCCTCTCTCTTCTGTCCAACCAGGCCAGCAACTTCGCGGGCTTATCGCCGACGTCGTATATCTGACCCTGCTGTTCTTTAGCTAAAACAAGGGCAGCGTTTGTAGCAAGGTCGCGGTATTCCGACTGTTTGAGGGAGAGGTCATGCAGGAGAGCGGGCTCGGGCCCTGTCTCCAACTGGGAGTCAAGCTCCATGATCTCCTCCTCGATGCGTACCAAATCAGCATCTCTGACTCTACGGGCCTCCGCTATAAGAGCGAAAGCCTCACCCCTCAAAACTGTCTTAAACGCCTCCCATAGAGTCGAGGCCGACGCAACCGATCCCACATTTTCAGTGAAATAGAGGTCGATGGCCTTGGCTAGGAGATTACGAGTCTTGGGATTGCGGAAATACCACGGGTTAACAACCGCCGGTCGGTCCGACATGACAACGTCGAAGTCAAAGGAGACCAACAGCGGGGAATGATCAGAAATACCCCGTGCTAAAAAACGGGCCTCAGAAACAGCAGGCGCATGTGCAGCCAATGTAAGAACATAGTCTATCCTAGAAAGACTACCATGGGCGCCGGAATGGAAGGAAAAATGACAGAGCGCGGGGTGCATAAGTCGCCAGCTATCTATTAGTCCCATGGTCTCGAGGAAAGACGGCAACCACAATTGGGAGCTACGGAGGTCTCTAGGCGGATGGCGGTCCAAGGAGCCGGAGCAAACCGAATTAAAATCACCTCCCACTACCAGCAAACCAGCAGGCAAATTTAAAATGGCGCCACCAAGGTCCTGGAAAGTGCTAGATTGTAAGCCCGGGGGAACGTAAACTGAAAGTAATGTCAGGGCGCGCCCCTCCCATCGTCCCGCCACAGAGGCGTACCGCCCCCTCTCATCTATCACAGTGACGTCGACCTCAAGCGGAAGGGACATACGAACAAGAACTCCCGCCCCCCGAGATCCCGAGGAGAACCCCGAGTGGGCCACCATTTTGTACCCTTTACGGTTAAGTGCTTTGCATGTGTTTCCAACCAAATGCGTCTCCTAAGGGAGAACGACATCAGGCATATGGCGTTTAATCAGTTGAATCACTACCCCTCTCTTGATACGGTCACCCAACCCGTTAACATTCCAACTGAGGACTCGTAATTTCCTACCCCCCATCGTCGTGTCCCCGGCCCCACCCAACCCCAACTAGCCTCAACAACAAGTGAAACTGAACATTGTATACATCCCATTGCCTAAGAGATAGAAAAAGAGAAAAATGAACAAACAAACAAACTTCCCCACCACCACCCCCCACCCTGCACCCCTGCAGCAGACTAAGAAGCCCCCCCAAATAGCAGTGTGCCTGTCGCCCCATAAACTAGTCTACAAAAAGTCCCTAGAGGAGTAGGGAATCTCCACAAGCCCCTCCCGCCACCCTCCATGTAAGAGACAGGGAAACTATCAAAATCGGAGTAGCATTGGTATTAGCAGTCACAGACATTAGGAACACCAACCGCCACAATCAGCACAGCAGAACCCAGTCCTAGAGATCAGAACCACCAGTTGCGCCTCCGGAATGTTCGTCGTGTTCTTCCCGGCGTTGCGGCAAAGTGTCTAGCCAGTCGCTCACATTCTCCGGCACATCGAAAAACAGGGCCCGGGCCTCGTGCTCAATCCTCAGTTTGGCAGGGAACATCATAGAGTACTTAAAACCCATGTCTCTCAGGCGTCGTTTCACCCCTGCGAAACTCTGGCGTTGCCTCTGAACGGCCCCGGTGAAGTCCGGGTAAAAGTGCACCTCAGAGTTCTGAAATTTGAGCGGCCCATGCCTCCTGGAGGCTTGAAGGATCACATCCCGGTCTCTAAAGTTGAAGAGCCGGGCAATGATGGGTCTAGGCGCAACACCCGACTTCGGCGGTCCGCCCGGTATCCGATGGGCACGCTCCACAGAGAAGAAATTGCTCAGGCCAGAAGGTGCAAGATGCGTCTGTACCAAGTCCTCCACAAAAAGGTCCACTGCCGCCTCCTCCGCTCCTTCCAGAACACCAATAATGCGGACATTCTGCCGCCTGGCACGTCCTTCAAAGTCCTCCAACCTTCTAGAAAATTGGTCGTTGACCGATCTTAAGGTCCGGACCTCCGTCTGCAGGTCCGAAACGTCGGTGGTTAGGCTGGAGGTCTTGAGATCAAGGGATTTCACCCGATCATTGGTCTTCCCCAAGTCGGCCCTGATCAGGTTGAGATCCACGGCCAGAGTGTCCACCTTGTGAGTCAGGACCTCGTGTTGGTTCTGCATTTCAGACCGAATGCCCGCGATGGCCCCCATAATGTCACTCAAAGTAGGCTCAAAACCGTCAGGCGAGCCCGCACGTTGAGGGTCTTTAGATGAGGCCACAACCGTGGGTGAGGTCCGCTGCTGAGCGTATCGGTCAATCTTGTTCAGCTGCGTCTGAGTCGTCCTGCGAGCACCTCTGTTCGACATCTTGTCGGGGTCCCCTCTGCCTGCCATGATGGGTCCAAGGAGAACAAGGGGCTACGCTGCCCGAGCAAGGAAGCAGATGTGTAGAACAGAGGCGAAGGCAGCAAACACACCAGGCCGGTAGCAGGCAACTCCGCAGCCACAAGCACTTCGCCAGCAGGGACCACAGATACCCGCTTCGCATTCCAATCATGCGGAGCGTCGATGCAAGAAGCAGCCACCCATGAGACAATGGCGCGTCACTGGCACGAAGTTCAGCTCGACGTAACTTCGCCTAGGAACCACCAATTTGAAAGCGGAAAGCAGCTCCCGGGTCTGCGACCGTTTACCAAGCAGTATCCACTAACGTGGATCAGGATTTTCGGCAGGATATTTGCGGAGGGTCGGAGGGTCCGCGGAGCTCCGAGCTTACGCGGCCATCTTGGTTGCCCGCGAAGCTCCTCCTGTAGTATATATTTTAAGTGTATGTGATTTTTGCGATTTCTATAATATTTGTTTATGTTTTCTAACATATGTGTTACATATTTAGTAGTTTGTTTTGCATCTTTAATTCCATAGTGCGTAGTGTGTTTATAGTTGAGTACTTTTGGAATTAATTAAATTTTTATAAATTCATGATTATGTATTATTTTTTATTAATTACTTAATTTAGGTTTTATAGTGCTTTTTGTAATTGTCTAACATTTTTAGATGCATGATTGTGTGGTTTCTAGGGGTACAGTGTGTGAAGCATGATTGTGTATTATTTATTATTAATTACTTAATTTAGGTTTTATAGTGCTTTTTGTAATTGTCTAACATTTTTAGATGCATGATTGTGTGGTTTCTATGGGTACAGTGTGTGAAGCAATTTATTTTTAATTCATTAATAATAAGTTCTTAATGAATATTCACTAATTAATTTCAAATTACATTTGTAAATTGTGTAAGTATTTTTTGGCGTTGATTGTGATGTTTATATGGGCTAAAGTGTGGTAAGTAATTTAAGTTTATTAAGATAATATTTAGTTTATTATTATTATTAATTAATTGATATTTATTTTTGGTTAATTTTGTTGTTTGCATATTACTTTTATAGGGGTAAAGGTTTTGAAGTATATGAATTGTACTTACTTTAAAATCACTATTTGAATACTATTCGTTTTAATAATTTAAAAAAAAGTGAATTCTGTTACTTTTTTTTACATTTTAATTTAAGCTCAGATTTTCACGTTTATAAGTGTGGGAATTTTCATAATTTTTTTATAATTTTGTAATTCATAATATTTCTTTAATTGTTAATTACCTATGGCATTTGGTAAGTACATCTTTTCTTTAATTTCGATGTAGGTTTTGAATTTCGTGGTGTTATAGGGTAGGAAATAAAAATAAGTAAGTCATAATTAATGTATTTTTTTCTAAAACAATTGGAAAGCAAAATTATAAAAAACAATATTTAATATCATTTTTGTTGGTATGGGTCATATGCATTTATCATTAGGATATTTTTTGTTCAACATATTATATTTAGGGGCCGATTCCGATATGTGTCAGAAAGCAACCCAACCGAGCCCGATCCGGGGTGTTTTCCGATCGATCCGGACTCCTGCAGTCCGACCGAGCGAGTACGATGCGGCCGTATGCTGTCGGACTTGTTTCGGTCGGACTCCCATTGAAGTCAATGCGAGCCGGTTGTACAACGCGTACATGGGCTCCCATTGACTGAATGGGTACGTTGCGGACAAGTGCGCCCCTACAGTGGGTAGGCATCATGCCATCTGCACCTTGCATGCCTGTGTTGGGGAGACCCATGGATCTCCCCCTGTGTCTAAGCCGTAAGGCTGCGAGTAACAGGGGGTCCGATGCAGACCCCCAAAGTCCAGCTCTGGGAACTATTGCGAGCCGGAAGCTCTGACTCAATCCGGCTGTCCAAATCTAGCATTGTACTGGCTCGGTCAGAATTCGCCTCCATTGCGTGCCACGGTTAGCTTACGGCCGAGACGTACGGATCGGTTCGGACCCGGAAACGATTCGGATGTAGATTTCGCACAAGTTCGCATCGTACTTCGACGACTGGACCCGTGTACAAACCGGACGGAAATTCAGCCTCCGAATACGACCCGCTAATGCCGAACCCGATTCGGAGCCCTTCCGACCGAGATTGTAATCCGCCCCTAAATATATTTTTTATTTAATTTGTATCATATTTTTTATATACTTTCTTTTTTAAATCAGTTTCATGTTGTTAATATTTTTTAGTTTTTTATTTTTGTACTGACTGTAGTGAGAATCTTAGTTCTAATAATTGCTTTAAGTTGGAATAGTACGTTTTATCCCTCTACTATCCAACACTTTCCCTACTGTTGCACTCACTGGAGTTGGAACAATATTTTTTTTCCTCTGCTAACAAACACTTTTAGAACTTTTGCATTCATTTGACTGGGAATAATAATTTTTACCTGTCCACTATCCAACACTTTTCCATCTGTTTCACTTATTTGATTTGTAATAGTAATTTTTAGCTCTCCGCTATACAACACTTTTCCTACTGTTAGAATTATTGGAGTGGGAATAGTGCATTTTATACCTAGCCTATACAACATTTAAACTACTGTTGCACTCATTCTAGTGTTAAATTGTAAATTCCACCCCGCCACTATCCAACACTTCCACCACTGTTGCACTAACTGTAGTGGGGATAGTAATTTGTTCTCTTCCGATATCCATCACTTTGCCTAATGTTGCACTAATTGGATTGTGAATAGTTTTTTTTACCAGTAGACTATCCAACACTTTCCCTACTGTTACACTTACTTGAGTGGGAACAGTCATTTTTACACCTAGGCTCTAGAAAACATTTACTCATTTTGCATTCACTGTATTGAGAATAGTAATTTTAACTCCATTGCTACTCACCATTTTCTCTACTGTTGCACTGACTGGAGTACGAGATTTAAGTTAAAAGATTTTTAAATCATTTAATTTTTTTGATTTTTAATAAAATGTTGCTTTTATTTGATTTTATGTTATTGCTATATATAAATACATATATATATACATATATATATATATATATATATATATGTATATATATATATATGTATTTATATATAGCAATAACATAAAATCATATATATACATATATTCTCTACAACTATTTTCTTCACAGAAAAGCTCGCACTAGGGATGAGTTAACCGCAGTTTATTAAAGCAAAGTAACACGTTTCGACAGCAAGAGCTGTCTTGATCACACAATTGCATATTGAAACAGGAAGTCAATACATAGGTATACAACACTAAGAAAGGACTAATAGTTAGATAACTAGTGTCCAATTCTTAACTTGGCGGCCATCTTGTAATGATGTATATACATAAGTGGTATCGCAATCATAATCAGTTTTACATCCCTTTGTACATGTATAACCAACTTAAAAAAGTATATGTACATGATATTCGTATATACACAGGAATTTCATATATATACATATTGTGCAATATTGCAGACTCGCATAACACATTCTTTCGACATAGTGTCCTAATAATGTCATGAATCCTGTTGTCTGCTTATTCACATCTATATGTACAAAGACTACAAAGGGTATGCTACGTACAGTCTACTTAAAAATTAAAAACAGCTGTACTATATACACAGAGTTCATATATACACTTCTACACGAAAATCATGCATGTTATGCAATATGACAAAATCGGGCAACACCTATCTTCGACATCGTGTCTATTTGCATAGCTGCCCAAATGATTGCAAACAGTGTTATAGCTATATTAGGCATAGTGCCCAAGTTCATCCAAAACTATACCAGTGTAATCAAAGCAATTACATGAAAGGTGTCCCACAAAATATATGGTATGTATTCAAAGATGAGCCGTTACATATGCAAAGAATACCCATAAATGCTTCCTGTGTCAATAAAGAGGAGAAAAAGGGGGGGGGGGGGAATTCAAGTGCATAATTTAAGAAAAATTCTTTAACTAAAAAAGTGCAAGTTCTTATCTGATAGGCAGGACCCTCGGGAGAAAGGGGCCGGTTATCAGGGACGGATGAAACAGTCCACTAGTCAAGTAACCTGTCCTTTCTTCCTACAAGTGAAATAAAAATTACGAATGAAATTTTGAGGTGAAATTCAAAAACACGAAAAACAGATTACAGACTAATACAGTATACAGGCAATTAGCAGATCAATGACATGCAGAAGACCAAACATTACTCTTTTAAATGGTAGGCAAGTTCTTCATCCAGATTATGGCCTTTTGGATATTTGGTCTCAAGATTAATTATCCACTTCGATTCACGTTTCCAAAGGGCAAGAGTTTTGTTACCACCCCTGGGACCAATGTGAACTTGTTCCAATGCAAAGAAACTTAACAAATTGCTATTGGAACGATGAAAAAGTTCAAAATGTCTAGCTATGGGGTAGTGGGGGTCATTGTTAGTTATCGCCCGCATATGTTCAAGAACTCTTTTTTTGGTCATAAGTGTAGTACTGCCCACATATTTCATCTTGCAAGGGCACATCAGTACATATACACAAAAGGTGGAACTACATGTCAGAAATTGGTCAATGTTTTTAGGAGTGTCAAAACCAGGAATATAAAAAGATTTGACCATACTGCTGTTACGGCAAGCTTTACAATGCCCGCAGGGGTCGAAGCCCTTAAGCTGGTGATCCTTTATTGTTTCTCTGGGTGTAACATCATTGCGAACAATGATGTCTCTAATGCTTCTCCCTTTTCTGTATGTAATTTGGGGCCTGCGTGGCATACTAGGACCGATGACGGGGTCACTAGTCAATACGTCCCATTTGTCAGCTAGTATTTTAGATATTTCAGTTGAATTACTATTGAAGGTAAATATTGCCCTCAAAGTAGCTTCAGAGTCCTGATTATGATCTTGTGTGTTGGTATCTTCATTGGGATTCAATAGTGAGTTACGTTCTACACTCATAACTCGTTATTTTGCTTTATTTCCAGCTAACTGGAGAAGTGTGGCTCACGGTGTAGAGCAGGCAGACCCGGAAGCTGAGGTCAGACCCGGGACCAGGGTTCAATTCCCGACGCGGCAGGGTCTTGAGCTCAAATGTCCACGGACTCGATAATTCTCGCTTTGGTGCCTGCTCTAATCATGGATTCCCACTCTGCAACTCTGGGCATTAAGCTTGCTTAATCTCCACAACGGCCCCCCTGCGGCGGGATGCCTGGCCTTCACCTTGGGGATGCCCTGTAGGGGCTATCTCACAGGGAAAAGCCAGGACGGGTTCCCAAGGCAAGCGCCGGGAAACCTCCGGGTAGCTGTGCGCTCAATAAATGCAATAATAATAATAATAATAACTATAACTGGTGTGAAACCTATGGTTTTTTCAGTGAATTTAATAGGTTTTTTAAATGCTAATTCCTAACTATAACTGGTGTGAAACCTTTGTTTTTTTCAGTGAATTTCAAAGGTTTTTTAAATGCTAATTCCTAACTATAAGTCTCAGTTTATAAGTAAGACTGTTAGCGCTCTAGTTGTTCTTTAGAACACTCTGGGACATTCTGTCATTGGGCTATATTTGGGCTACATCTGGCTGATATTTGGGCTACATTTGTTTTTTTTTGTCTCTGGTGGCCATCTTTGGGCTACATTGGGCTACATTGGGCTACATTTGGGCTCTAACATATATATAGCCCAATGTAGCCCAATATATATTTTTTCAAAGTTAATTTTCGTAAAAACCACTTGAGCATATATCTTGAGACATAGCAAAGGCACATCGGGCTACCAGTGCCTACAATTTTGCCCAATTTTTTTTTGTATATTGTTTTAAAAAAAAAAAAAATGTTTGCCTTGGAGCGCTCCCTGTGCACGCCCCGGTGAGCGCCCCGGAAAGCGTAGTATTATGAAGCGCCCCGGGGCGCCTACCGGGGAGCGTCCCGTTCGCGCCAATATCGTGAACGAAAACATGATTGTGACGTATCGCGTAGCCGCGTCCGCGTGATACGCACGGCGTAAGCGCCCCCGGAAGCACTTGAGCGAATACGATCGCGCAACATAGGCATCCGACGCGCTTACGCGACTCGCCCCGGGGCACGTAGCGTAAGCGCGTCGGGTCATGTGACCTGAAAATAACACTTTTCATTGGTTCATAACAGTTTTGGTTTCATAATGATAAAGCCCCTGGTCTTGTGACCTGAAAATAACACCTTTCATTGGTTCAATACATTTTTTTTTTCAAAAGGATGAAAGACCCCACCTTTTTCCTTATTCTGACTTTGTCCTTTGACTTAGGAAGACCTGTTTGTACCTCTCTCTACCTTTTTGATCTTTATAATGGCTTCAGTAGCAGCAGCAGCTGGTGCATCTGCACCACCACCACCACAACCACCAAGAGGACCACCACAAGATTTCATTGGTGGTCAACAAGAGGAAGAAGAGGAGGAGGAGGAGGAGGAGGAGGAGGGGAGGAGAAGATGGCTTGAAGAACAAAATACCCCATACCAGCCAAGACCAAGACCACACATTATATGGGAGTTTTTTTCGATCCCAGAGGGGAAGAAAAAAGTAAATGCAGCCAAGGTGTTTAATCTGTGGCATGGAACTTTCTAGGGGGAACCCTAATAAAAAATATTCATTTGGAAACAACACGATGATTCGCCACATGCAGCGCAAGCATCCAATAAACTATTCTGCTGCAGAGATGAGGGAACTGGCCAGTAACCCTCCCCAATCCACAAGCACCACCTCAAAAAGAAAGCAACCCACTCCGTCGGGACCAGAGGAAAGTGAGACGATGCCTTGCATTCAGCCACGATTTGCAGATTTCCGAATTATCTGTAAATATTGTGGGAAGACCATCTCCTACGGAGAACAGAGCGTAAAGCTCATCGTCCTTGCTGGGGACAACCACAAATGCCCCAAGAAACCCTAATTTTTTCATGTTTTTTTTTTTGCTCCAGTTGAGCCATTTTCAATTCCCTGTTTTTTCGTTTCTCCCCATACAAAAAAAATACAAAATAGTTCATAAAAGCCAAAAAAAGTACGAAATGTTCAAAAAAACATAAAAAAAATATAAAACAACAAAAAGAAGAAAAAAACTGTTCTTTTTAGAACTACCTCCAATTTATAAAAAAGGCTTCATTTTTGGAAAAGTCTGTCATTCTTTTTTCCCCATGGTACGCTCCCCGGTCCGCTCCCTGGTGCGCGTACCGGGCGCTCACCCCGCGCAAATCAAAAAAAAATATATATATTTTTTGCCCCGCTGGGCCCTTTTATGGCCCCCACATCAAACCTAGGGGGTCAGGGGGGTCTATCCCTGCCCCCTTATGGTCATTTCCCCCTTTGATTTTTCCACCTCTTATGTCTCGATTTTACCGAGACACAAGATGGCAGCCGCTCCGGACTGTTTCGAATGTTTACAGACACCCGAGAGCCAATCAGCTTTCTGTGCGCAAGTCGCGTGGCGCACCCGGAGCGCTGCCATAGATATATATATTTTTTTGAACCTAAATTACTCAAAAACCACTGGAGCACATATCTTGAGACATAGCAAAGGCACATCGGGCTACCAGTCCCTACAATTTTGCCAAGTTTGGTGGAAATCCATTCAGCCGTTCGGGCTAAAAGTGAGTTCGACTGCCCTATGGAAATTAACATGGGGAAAACACGTTTTGGGACCCCCCTTTTATCTCGGCCCCCGCTTGACGAATCCCCCCCAAACTTTCAAGGCGCCAAAGTTATTCCCAATAGAATGTTGCAGATTTCCTATGTAAAGTAGATCCTAACTATAACTACCTACTGGCGACCGCCAGTAGGTAATATATATATATATATATATATATATATATATATATATATATATATATATATATATATATATATATATATATATATATATATATGTATAACAATGCCCTTGAGCTTGCAGAGGGCTCACAATGCTGACCTCACCATCCGGTGCTTGAGCCTCGCAGCTGCTCCCCTGTCAGGTCTCCAAATGATTTACTCCATGCCCGACGCGTTTCGAGGCTTCTACGCCCCGTAGTCATGGGCTGCAGAGGGTGCACACTGAAAGCTTGCCATTTCTTTTTTGAATGCTTTTATTCAATGCAAAAACGCTCCCAGTGGGCGTGGCTCACAAATGATGCCCCAAGGCATGATGGTCGATGTGGTTCTTGAAAACGGCAGGCACATACGTCTCTTAAGTAGAGTCAGTATTTGCACACAAGTTTATAAGATGCTTCAGTGATTCCTTAAGTAGGACGGATTTCCTGGGCGCAACGTTTCTAAAGAAAATACTTGCCCTGGATTTCGACAGTTCTCCCCCTACTTAAGGGAATACAGACTATGGCAAAATTATTCAACAAATCAGGCGACCTACTTAAGGTAACCACTGATACTCTCGGTATGGACTACGACAACCATCATCCTTGGTGGTGAATAGACGATTAAGCCACGCCCACTCAGGGCGGTTCCGGTCCAATGAAATAAAGTTGGTGATAGCAAGCTGAGAGTACTGCCTGTTTATTGAATGAAGCCCCATGAAGAAGAGGCGGCAAGCCTCGAAACGCGTCGGGCGCATGAGGAAAGAAAAGGAGAAAAGAGAGCTCCAGGGCATGAGAGGCATTAAAGCTGGATGGCCAGAAGCGCTGCGAGTGCCTGCTGGTAAGCGCAGGTGCGCATTTGCTCAAACATATTTTCACGGCTGCCCCTGGCCGTGCATCAGAGCACCATCACCGGCTGCAGTACATCACTGACACACAGCGCGGAGAAGCCGATTCCTTGCACGATGCAAGTTTCCTGGGCGCAGCGTTTCTAAAGAAAATACTTGCCCTGGATTTCGACAGCTCTCCCCCTACTTAAGGGAATACAGACTATGGCAAAATGATTCAACAAATCAGGCGACCTACTTAAGGTAACCACTGATACTCTCGGTATGGACTACTACAACCATCATCCTTGGTGGTGAATAGACGATTAAGCCACGCCCACTCAGGGCGGTTCCGTCCCAATGAAATAAAGTTGGTGATAACAAGCTGAGAGTACTGCCTGTTTATTGAATGAAGCCCCATGAAGAAGAGGCGGCAAGCCTCGAAACGCGTCGGGCGCATGAGGAATGAAAAGGAGAAACGAGAGCTCCAGGGCATGAGAGGCATTAAAGCTGGATGGCCAGAAGCGCTGCGAGTGCCTGCTGGTAAGCGCAGGTGCGCATTTGCTCAAATATATATATGCTGGAGGAATGGGGCAATAATAATATGGACTGTTCAAAGAGGATGATGTTGATAATCATAAAATATGCCAAAAAAGAAGTTGAAGAGTTGATACAAAAAATAACAGACACTGAAAAAGAAATAACAGCATTAAAAGAAGAGAATGCCACAACAAAAAAACTGAGGTTCAAAAAAGAAAGGAACGCAAGTTTCATCGTGATGAGGATGACTACAAGTTTGGCACAATTTTAACCTTTGCACGAAAATTCGACTCTGCAAAAAAACAATGGGATGAAACAAAGAAGGGAACCACCCAACAAACCAGTGGATCAGAGTCAGAAATAAGTGATGGAGAACAAAGAGCGACAGGTATACGTAGGTTTTCTTTTTTAGAGGAACTAGAACTGTTGTACCACCGGCAGCAAACGCCCCAATACAATCCAAGTGGACGCGGACGAGGATTCCAGCGACAAAGAGCAAGAGGAAGGGGTACTTACTTCTCAGGAAGACAAAACGCAAAACCAGAAGAAGCCAAAAACACAGGCAACAGATACAATTTGAGATCGCGGCAAGTGAGAAGTTAAGTCGGAAAACCAAACAATCACCAAATTTGGTAATCAATCTGTCAAGATATAATCTCTCAAAAGAAGAAACAAATCTACTAAACAAGGGCCTATCATTCTGCCCTGAAACCCATCATGATGAAGTGGACACCAAAATTGACATATATAAATATGTGAGGAAACTGAAACTAAAGAAGTTTTTCAGCAAAACACCAAGAACAAAAGAAAGAATATCTGACCAATCCGCAGAAACAAATGCAAATCTAGAACAAACAACAATCAGTAATGAGTACAACATTGAGGACGTTCCCCATCTTCGGATTGCATATGAATTGGCAAATGAAGAAACTGGATCCCAAATAACTGCAACACAAATACTTAACGAAATGGAAATAGTGACAGACAAACACAAAAAACCCCCTTTAAACCAAAATCGAAATTTTATCCAGTTCTCCATCCAGGCAATAAAATCGACCTTTTTCATGACCTTGTAATAGGAGACATAGAAAAAATGACAATCAACCACCCTCGGAAAAAGGAAAACTTGTCCAAAAAAGAAAGAGCAGCAATACAAACCTTGAAAAACAATGCCACTATTGAAATAAAACCAGCTGACAAGGGGGGAAACATCATCATAATGGATAAACAACATTACATAGAAGAAGCCCTCAGACAATTGACTGAAAAAGAAAATTATGAGCCCTTAAACAACAATCCAATCCCGGAACTCATAACAGAATTGGAGAAAAAACTCAACACATGGAAACGAAATGGCCTTCTAACGGATGATGAAAAGAAATACCTAATGGTGGAAAATCCAATCACACCCACAATATATTTCTTACCTAAAGTACATAAGACACTCAATAAACCCCCAGGAAGACCTATAATATCCAGTTGTGGTAGTTTGTATGAGAATGTTGCAAACTATGTGGATTATTTTATTGCTCCGTTGGTTCCTACCCTGACATCTTACATAAAAGACTCTGGAGATTTCCTTAAAATCCTTATGAACACAGACTGGCATCCATCTTACTCACTGGTAACGATAGACGTGGTGTCGCTCTACACCTCCATCAGCCATGAAATTGGAATCAGAGCCATAGAGTTTTTTCTGAAACAAAGGCCCATAACAGAAAGAGAACATTCAAAAATGCTAACTGAGATGATCAGGATGTGTTTATACAACAATGTTTTTTTATTCAACCAAAAAATGTACCAGCAAAAGTGTGGAACAGCCATGGGAGTTTCCTTCTCTCCAAGCTATGCGAACCTCATGATGGGGTGGTGGGAGAGGAGCATAGCTTGGAGAGAAGAAAACGACCAACACATGGCTAAAGTAGCACTTTGGGTGCGGTTCATAGATGACCTGTTTCTCTTATGGAAGGGAAGCACATCTGAGTTTGAAACTTTCTTTGATGTCCTAAATACAAATAATGTTGGACTGAAGTTCACTTACAACATCAGTCCGAAAGAAATTGAGTTCTTGGACATCAAGGTGTTTGTACATGATAACAAGATTGAGACAACAACCTACAGAAAAAAGACAGCAACAAACAGCATCCTGCACGGATTGAGTTTCCATCCCCAAAAACTGGTAAAAAGTATACCGTACAGTGAATTTCTCCGCATGAGAAGAAATTGCTCAACAGAACAGGAAATGGAGAAAAAATTTGACGACACAAAAAACCGGTTTCTTGAAAGAGGTTACAAACATAGAGACATAACCATTGGGGAAGACAAAGCCAAATGCAAAACAAGATTGGAAACATTAAACCTGGGAAAAACAACCATTGACTCGGAAGAAACTGAACAGCCAACAACAAGCAAACAAACAACAGAACATGAAGAAAGACCAAGAATGATTGCAACATATAACAAAGAAAGCTACAAAATTCAAAAAATTCTTGCAAAATACTGGCATATCTTAATGAAAGATCCAGATATTGGCAGTGACATTGGAACTGGCCCTTTAGTAACATATCGGAGAGCGCCAAATCTCTCAGACCATTTGGTACACAGCCATTTTTCATTGACAAAAGAAAAAGACTGGCTCCAAAAAAGAAATATTGGATTTACCAAATGTAAGACGTGTAAAGCATGCAGAATAGGACAGAACACAACGGTCCTATCAGACCCTTCAGGCAAAGACTTCATAATCAAAACAAAAATAACTTGCGAATCCTCCTTTGTTGTATATATGCTCAGGTGCCAATTTGGAAAAGAGTACATTGGAAGTACCAAATGCCCTCTAAAGAAAAGAATTTTAGAACACATTCGGGCAATACAAAATAACGATAACACCTATGCCATGGCAAAACATCTGAAAACACACACTGGCAAAACTTGGCAAGACATTAAGTTTTTGGGACTAGCATCCATCCCCACCCAGGAGAGAGGGGGAGACAGACTTTTGAAATTGAGACGTTTGGAGTCGAAACTTATAATAAAGTTCAAAACAAGACAGCCGAGAGGTTTGAACGCAGACGAGGAAATGCATGTACATCTCTAAAGACTCTGATTACTGACTTTGATATAAATTCTGTGTGAAGGAATATTGAAAAGGCCTTAACGTCTAAATCATGGGGTCAAAGTGTGGGACATAGGGCACTCAGCCCGTTTAACAAATCATAACGAAAACGTTATAAGATTGCCAGGTCCATGATGTAAAGTGTTTATTGTTAAAGCACCACAAGGACTTTAAATTTAATTTAAATATCAGCATTTAATTTTATTCCATAAAATTTATGTTACAATATTTCTAATATGAAATGTTACCCACACGAAACCCTTATACAAATGTACCCTTGTTTTTTTGTAAAACACACGTTTAATGAAAAAACCACAAGGCCCATAATTCCTCATTTTGTTCAATTGAGTGAATAGCATAAATTGTGGAAAGAGAAAAGGGACTCTTGTAGAACACTGCCGTGACCAAGAACGTTAGTTCGAAACGCGTAGGAGTTTTTGCTAAGAGACCTGAAATAAATCTATCGTGTTCAAGAAGAGTGCCGCGTCCTTGCCTTTGTTCATGAATTACAAAGGAGACACGCTCCCGGTCTCCAAACGCGAGCACCAACCAATGGAGTTCCCTCTGCTACGGGAACATTTGTGAGGAATATATATATATATATATATATATATATATATAGTGATGACTGGGAGCACCGAAGCTAAATAAATCACCTTTTTGCACTGAACTTGGGTTTGTGTCCGTACTTGCAGTTTGGAGTAAGCCTGCACCGTGCCGGATTATCCCTGGAATATTTATATATATATATATATATATATGTATATATATATATATATATATATATATATATATATATATATATACATATTACACCAGAAAACGACCCGTATCCTGAAGTCCGGGGCCCGTTGACAGATGGCGAGCAAGAACCGAGCGGGTCAGCTCGGCAATTAATTCTCCACAACTATTTTCTTCACAGAAAAGCTCGCACTAGGGATGAGTTAACCGCAGTTTATTAAAGCAAAGTAACGCGTTTCGACAGCAAGAGCTGTCTTGATCACACAATTGCATATTGAAACAGGAAGTCAATACATAGGTATACAACACTAAGAAAGGACTAATAGTTAGATAACTAGTGTCCAATTCTTAACTTGGCGGCCATCTTGTAATGATTTATATACATAAGTGGTATCGCAATCATAATTAGTTTTACATCCCTTTGTACATGTATAACCAACTTAAAAAAGTATAATATGTACATGATATTCGTATATACACAGGAATTTCATATATATACATATTGTGCAATATTGCAGACTCGCATAACATATTCTTTCGACATAGTCTCCTAATAATGTCATGAATCCTGTTGTCTGCTTAGTCACATCTATATGTACAAAGACTACAAAGGGTATGCTATGTCATGAGTGATGTCACTGACCATGTCATGAGTGATGTAATATGTGTCGTCATCAGCAGTGCATTGCACGCGCAAGTTACTATAACGTGGGAATTTCAATGGTTTTATGTCAGTAAAATGTCCAGCTAACTATAACTGGTGTGAAACCTATGGTTTTTTCAGTGAATTTAATAGGTTTTTTAAATGCTAATTCCTAACTATAACTGGTGTGAAACCTATGGTTTTTTCAGTGAATATATATATATATACATATATGTGTGTGTTTATATTTATTTATAATTTTAAAAGTATCAAAGCAATCTGTAAAAAAAAATGTAAAGATCTATATATTTAGTAGGTATGTTTGTTTAACTTTTTCATTAAGTTTATTTGGTATATTTCTCTTTTTAACTTTGATTACTTTTAGTTTTCATTTTTTGGTACTGACCAGTTAAAGTATAGGTACATAATATTTTTGTAATTCAACATTTTTTTAACTATATTATTTCCATATATATTTTTTAAATCAATATTTTGACAGTCATCAAAATAATGAAATAAGCCCCCTTCTGAATAACACAAGAGGAGCTGTGATGCTGGATATGCACAGTATCAGTTTGATTAAAGAAAGGCAGATGTTAAGGGATTTTGTTGAATTCAATTGGAAAACTGTTGTCGCCCGGGGCCTTCCCAGTTGTCATCTTGTAAATGACCTGTGCAATTTATTGAATCACCTGTTTTGTGGAAGAATGTTCCGGCATATTTAACCCCTTGCCTGCTTATGACGAGCACAGCTTGTCATGAGGCACAGTGGAGCTGTGCTCATGACGAGCTGGGCTTGTCCTAAAGGCTGCAGCACTCCCATGCGTAATTAATTCCCCGCCTGTGCGGGACAATCAATTCGTGGGCGGAGTCGTGATGAGCCCAGCTCATCATGAGCACAGCTCGACTGTGCCTCATGACGAGCTGGGCTCGTCACGAGCACCGCGGCAACGCGGCCCCCTCTCCCCCCCACACCTTGGGGGAATTACCCCCGCCGCCAAGGGGTTAAGGAGGCAAGTGCCTTGTTAAAATTTACATTATCCTGCAATATGTCGTACTGGCCAGTGAGTGGCACATCACATGTGGATTTGATTGTCGTTATCATTGCATGTGACTGGCCCTGACGCAATTGCGCATTAAATCAGCACCCAGCCTTTATCTTTTCTTTAAATTTATTAGCTTTAAGAAAAAAAACATTTTCTCCTATTTCTCCTTGTAAGAAGGGATTATATTGATCATGGTGAGGAAAAGTAATATATATGTGCGGGGTGTTGGTGAAGTGTTATGTGCATGAGTCAGGCAAATGATCATGCCCTTTAACCACTTGCATTTTTTCACCCAACAGCATTTGAAGGCTGCTGAGTTTCTCAGCAAATTTCCTCTCATGGATTAGTTTCGGTCTGTGAAGAGTACCTGTTCAGAGGAAACTGATACAGCATTCTCATACCAAATTGCATCACAGTTAGTGGCACAACCGATGATTCTCCTCAGGGGCCTTGTACTGTGTTCTGTTCATAGGCCAGGGCGCCTGGTGGTGTTGCAGTAGACAGAGGTCAAGGTATAGCAACACACAGACTTTGTCAGATGTATGCTTCTGTACAAAGGAGGCAGTCAGTAGATCTTGTTTTTCAGATAAAATTTGTTACATTAAATACTGCCAGGCATAAATATTGCGTATGCAATATTTTCACACAGATATAAAGTGTGCAACATTATCCGAATCGAGAATATCGATTCTGAGGTAAGTAATACAGTTGTTAGTATTATTGAATTTATTACTATATTTTACAGAAATATCACAGTTAAGAATATTGTAGTTAAATCGGTTCTTTCTTTTTAAATATGTTATCCTACTTTATTGGTTATAAAATGTTTGTTTAATTTGGTTCTCTTTTATTATTGTTTTTAAAATGTTATTTTTTAAAATAAAATGTGTATTTTTCGTAAATTTACAATACACTATGGGGTCGATTCCGATTCTGGAAAATGCGCTCCGATTAGCCGTACGGAGCGTTTTTCCCGTACGAATCGTACATCTCCAACGTCCCCGTACGAACGAGCAAGTACGATCCGAACCCAATGTGCCACTCCGTACGACTCGTACCAAACACCGTACAACTAGAAATTACATACGGATTGTCTACGGGTGACGCTGTACGCTACGTCCGTAAGTAAACTGGCAGCCATTTCCGAACCAGGAAGTACAATCCGTGTTGACGACACTCCGTACGACTCTTTTGCTACGAGAGCTGTAAACAGCCGTAAAATCTGAGTTTGGCCCGAACTGCACCCCGGTACGCGGCATACACGACATGAACCCCCTCGAGTGTGTCATCCCAGCCCTGTACGTCTAAGACCTTGTATATAGAAATCGATGACGGCGCAGACGGTGAGTACAACGTACCACAACAACGGAAGTATACCTGTACGGTCCGGCAAACGCTAGTGCATATTACCATTGCAGCAGTGATACGTGCCGCACATACGCCATTAACGTCGGGGTACGGTGCACCACACGCTAATGCATATCACCATTGCAATAGTGATACGTGCCGCACATATGCCATCAAAGTGTGGGGGGGCATGGTGCGCCACACGCTAGAGCATATCACTATTGCAATAGTGATACGTGCCGCACACACGTCTGAAATATCGAGTACGGTGCGTCACATCTGAGTGGTGGGTGGCAAAGACCCCCAGCAGTGCCCAGACATAGGAGAGGGATGTGTACAGGACTCCCAGCAGTGCCCGGACATAGGAGAGGGGTGTGTACAGGACCCCCAGCAGTGCCCAGACATAGGAGAGGGGTGTGTAGAGGACTCCCGGCAGCGCCCAGACATAGGAGAGGGGTGTGTACAGGACTCCCAGCAGTGCCCAGACATGACAGGGGTGGGTGCATATGACTCACAGCAGTGCCCAGACATATGAGAGGGGTGTGTACAGGACTCCTAGCAGTGCCCAGACATGACAGGGGTGGGTGCATATGACTCCCAGCAGGGCCCAGACATAGGAGAGGGGTGTGTACAGGACTCCCAGCAGTGCCCAGACATAGGAGAGGGGTGTGTACAGGACCCCCAGCAGTGCCCAGACATAGGAGAGGGGTGTGTACAGGACTCCCAGCAGTGCCCAGACATAGGAGAGGGGTGTGTACAGGACCCATAGCAGTGCCCAGACATAGGAGAGGGGTGTGTACAGGACCCCCAGCAGTGCCCAGACATAGGAGAGGGGTGTGTACAGGACCCCCAGCAGTGCCCAGACATAGGAGAGGGGTGTGTACAGGACTCCCAGCAGTGCCCAGACATGACAGAGGTGGGTGCATATGACTCCCAGCAGTGCCCAGACATAGGAGAGGGGTGTGTACAGGACTCCCAGCAGTGTCCATACAGAGGAGAGGGGTGTTTACAGGACCCCCAGCAGTGCCCAGACATAGGAGAGGGGTGTGCAGGACTACCAGCAGTGCCCAGACATGACAGGGGTGGGTGGATATGACTCCCAGCAGTGCCCAGACATAGGAGAGGGGTGTGTACAGGACTCCCAGCAGTGCCCAGACATAGGAGAGGGGTATGTACAGGACTCCCAGCAGTGCCCAGACATAGGAGATGGGTGTGTACAGGACTCCCAGCAGTGCCCAGACATAGGATAGGAGAGGGGTGTGTACAGGACTCCCAGCAGTGCCCAGACATAGGAGAGGGGTGTGTACAGGACTCCCAGCAGTGCCCTGACATAGGAGAGGGGTGTGTACAGGACCCCCAGCAGTGCCCAGGTATAGGAGAGGGGTGTGAACAGTACTCCCAGCAGTGCCCAGACATGACAGGGGTGGGTGGATATGACTCCCTGCAGTGCCCAGACATAGGAGAGGGGTATGTACAGGACTCCCAGCAGTGCCCAGACATAGGAGATGGGTGTGTACAGGACCCCCAGCAGTGCCCAGACATAGGAGAGGGGTGTGTACAGGACACCCAGCAGTGCCCAGACATAGGAGAGGGGTGTGTACAGGACCCCTAGCAGTGCCCAGACATAGGAGAGGGGTGTGTACAGGACTCCCAGCAGTGCCTAGACATAGGAGAGGGGTGTGTACCGGACCCCCAGCAGTGCCCAGACATAGGAGAGGGGTGTGTACAGGACTCCCAGCAGTGCCCAGACATAGGAGAGGGGTGTGCACAGGACCCCCAGCAGTTCCCAGACATGACAGGGGTGAGTGCATATGACTCCCGGCAATGCCCAGACATAGGAGAGGGGTGTGTACAGGACTCCCAGCAGTGCCCAGACATAGGAGAGGGGTGTGTACAGGACCCCCAGCAGTGCCAAGACATAGGAGAGGGGTGTGTACAGGACTCCCAGCAGTGCCCAGACATAGGAGAGGGGTGTGTACAGGACCCCCAGCAGTGCTCAGACATTACAGGGGAGGGTGCATATGACTCCCAGCAGTGCCCAGACATAGGAGAGGGGTGTGTACAGGACTCCCAGCAGTGCCCAGACATGACAGGGGTGGGTGCATTTGACTCCCAGCAGTGCCCAGACATAGGAGAGGGGTGTGTACAGGACCCCCAGCAGTGCCCAGACATAGGAGAGGGGTGTGTACAGGACTCCCAGCAGTGCCCAGACAAAGGAGAGGGGTGTGAACAGGACCCCCAGCAGTGCCCAGACACAGGAGAGGGGTGTGTACAGGACTCCCAGCAGTGCCCAGACATGACAGGGGTCGGTGGATATGACTCCCAGCAGTGCCCAGGCATAGGAGAGGGGTGTGTACAGGACTCCCAGCAGTGTCCAGACATAGGGGTGTGTACAGGACCCCCAGCAGTGCCCAGACATAGGAGAGGGGTGTGTACAGGACTCCCAGCAGTGCCCAGACATGACAGGGGTGGGTGCATATGACTCCCAGCAGTGCCCAGACATAGGAGAGGGGTGTGTACTGGACTCCCAGCAGTTCCCAGACATGACAGGGGTGGGTGCATATGACTCCCAGCAGTGCCCAGACATAGGGGAGGGGTGTGTACAGGACACCCAGCAGTGCCCAGACATAGGAGAGGGGTGTGCACAGGACTCCCAGCAGTGCCCAGACCTGACAGGGGTGGGTGCATATGACTCCCAGCAGTGCCCAGACATAGGAGAGGGGTGTGTACAGGACCCCCAGCAGTGCCCAGACATAGGACAGGGGTGTGTACAGGACTCCCAGCAGTGCCCAGACATGACAGGGGTGGGTGCATATGACTCCCAGCAGTGCCCAGACATAGGAGAGGGGTGTGTACAGGACCCCCAGCAGTGCCCAGACATAGGACAGGGGTGTGTACAGGACTCCCAGCAGTGCCCAGACATGACAGGGGTGGGTGCATATGACTCCCAGCAGTGCCCAGACATAGGGGAGGGGTGTGTACAGGACCCCCAGCAGTGCCCAGACATAGGAGAGGGGTGTGTACAGGACTCCCAGCAGTGCCCAGACCTGACAGGGGTTGGTGCATATGACTCCCAGCAGTGCCCAGACATAGGGGTGTGCATGTCCAACAGCAAACCTTAAGTACATGCCTGTATGTGTACATCCCTAACTGGGAATACTCATAATAGTTGCATAGCAACACATCACACACAGCAGTGGGTGTATTGTCAGATCCCACATGTATATCCACCCGTCTAGTTCGCTGGCACCCCCCCCCCCCCACCCCCCCTCCATCCTGACCCAATAGTGTGCAGTCATGTAACAAACCACCAAACAAATGAAGCACAAATGTAATAATAAAGTGTCATGTACATCCCGGACATGATGTGAATGTCCAGGTGGTGCAACATGTACTCCCTCATGGATGTAACAGGGTAGAAATCCCCTAGATACAAAGAAACAAATTCTATTTTGTGTTTCCAAAGATTAGAAATGTACAATCTGAATCATAACGTCAAGGCTGACAACATTGTCATGCATAGTCTGATGAAGTATGATGGTCTCCCTGAAGGCATTACTACATACTACAAACCCAAGCACAGTGAGTAGCATGGATAGCACTGACCAATTATCTGAATTCATCTGTCAGCAGGCATGTCCATTGATGAAGTGAAGGTACAAATCTATAGGGAATCAACAGAAACGTCATCACCACTAATGTGTAACTGTCTGTAGTGAACATCACATGTGTCACTGAGGAAGGGACACTCTTTGGGACAATGTCTGCATGCAAACTGCAGACACACCAATCTAGATAGTTTGATGCAACATTGGGATAGCACAAACATACCATGGTCCAGCTCATTACCATCAGGAAATAGACATATGTTACAGTAAGCAAATATGAACATCACAACAACTCGTAGGCACACAGCAGTCAAAGCAATGTCCTGAAATACAAAAGTTCAGAATGAAAAATGAAAAGCTTTGTTCAGCGCCACAGTTTAAAAAATGAAAGAATGAGTCCAGGCTCACAGAAGGCCAATGGCCAGTCCAAATAAAGTCCCCAACAGTGGTGGTGTAGTGGATGTTGTCACACCCAAACTTGCCTGCACATCGAGATCAGATGTCTGTGGACACATGGGGGTCATCATCGGGGTAATTGTCCGGCACCGCAGGGACAGGAGAGGGAAGGGCAGGTGTAGTGGGTGCAGGTGGAGTGGAATTCTCCACAGTGTCTGGTGCAGCGTCAAAGGATGACAAATATTCTGCGCTGCACACTGCTGCCAGTTCTGACAAACTACCACCTGAACCCGGGGACACAATGGGGGTGGAGGTAGAGGGCTGTGAGTCAGGTGTTGTGTGTCTGT
The DNA here is from genome assembly GCF_964263255.1 of Lissotriton vulgaris. Classification (NCBI taxonomy): domain Eukaryota; kingdom Metazoa; phylum Chordata; class Amphibia; order Caudata; family Salamandridae; genus Lissotriton; species Lissotriton vulgaris. The sequence goes on from NW_028253739.1 coordinate 131,304, forward strand.
GGATGCGTGTGTGGCGTCTGTCCCCTCTCCCTGTGGGTGTGCCTACATCCCCTTGAGATTGGATGCGTGGAGATTTGCGTTTTGTCTGCCGTGTGGGTGTGCTGGGTGTGTTTGTTGTGGTGTCTGACCTGTGGCGTCTGCGTGTAAATTGGACAGGTATGGGAGAGGGTGATGTGGATGGATCAGAAGGAGGGGGGGGTTGACCCTACAGGACGGAGTCCCATGCTCTCCACACCACTGGATTCAAGCAAGCCGGGCTGAAGACGGCTGGAATGCCAGAAACCGGTCCTCGGAAGCTTGTTTCCGGTCCAGGGAAGGCATGGCTTGGCAGTTCGGGCTGGACTGTTCCCATGAGGCACAGGGTCAGACTGATTTGCATATGGCCATGTCTGAACTGGGGTGGTGTGGAGTGCAAAAAAAGGATGGATTTAGGCCCAGATCTCTGTACTGGGGTGAATGTATGACATTGTTCTGCATTCTGTCCATCAACTGTGGTTTTTGCATGTGTCTGTTGTGGTGTCTGACCTGTGGCGTCTGCGTGTAACTTGGACAGGTATGGGAGAGGGTGATGTGGATGGATCAGAAGGAGAGGGGGCTGACGCTGCAGGATGGACAGTGCTGCCGTCAGTGATGACTCTATGGCTGCCAAACTCCGACTTTGGCCAGACATGGCTGCTGACATGCCCTCCATGTATGACAACAACTGGGTCATGATGTGTGTTTGGCCATGGAGGACAGTCAGCATCGATGTCTGACCAACTTGGATCTGCCGGAGCAGGTCCACAGACTCAGCACTGAGGGCAGTAGGGGAGACCGGGGCAGGGGCTGCGGTGCCGGGAACAAAGGAGACACAGGGGGTAGCACAGACCCTAGGGACCCTAACAACTGGGAGGGTGGAGATGGTTCCATAGGAGGAGGGTACAGGCATAGTTGTTGTAGATTGCATAGCTGAATCCGAGCTGTCTGCTTGGTAAGAGGTGTCGTGCTCATGAGGTCCGGCCGCCTGACTCCCTCACCCTCTGTGCCACTGTCTCCCTCCGACTCCTCAAAGCTGGTGGCACTGTTGCTGGGTCCCTCTGTCCGGTCCGTGCCTTTGTCTCCTCCAGATTGTGGTGATGATGCTGTTGGCAAGGAGAAAAAGACAAATATATCAGTCGCCTGTACACATCAGCCATCCCTGGACCTAAAACAAGTTTTCACTCACCTCTCACTGGCATCACAGCTGTCTACAGCCAGGCCTGTATGAAACACAGATGTGAATACAGACAAGCATGGCTGAAGACGGCTGTAATGTCAGAAAGTGGTTCCATTAACCTTGTTCCCAGTCCAGGGAAGGCATGGCTTGACAATAATGGCTGGACTGTTCCCATGAGGCACATGGACAGACAGATTTGCAGATGATCATGTATGAACTTGGGGGGCAGAGTGGGCAACAGAGAGGTGATGGATAAAACCCTGACCTGTTGATTCTGTGTGAGTATATGATTGGTAGAGAGGCTCCCTCCATCCCCACACACTGTAGTGACACTCCTCACAGGGGCAACTATCACCACACCATACAGTCGCTAGCACAGAATACACACTGGCTGTCAATTTAAGTTGCGCACATGTCCAAAATCTTGAAAATGACAAAGCTAATGTGCCTACAATTGTGACTGAAAAACATTGATGCATTCTTGACACACCCGCAACCACATGGGAAATCTGAATACTGTAGTGTGCATACCAAGAAAATACTGTGTTGCACCACCAATCCATACATGTAGCAATAAACGATGTGAAACAATCATCTCTGGAAGCCAATAACATCGCCTGTAAATCCAACAATGACTGCATTGTCCAGCAGCACAGGCTAAGTGCATAGTGACAAGTTCACATCAGAAATAACATACACAGCACACCACTGACAAGGCTAAACAGGCAGGCCCATCACACCTCCCATGCACAACACCCCATTCACTCCGTCAATGTGAGTGATGCAGCTCAAGTAGTGAGAACTCATAATCTGGGTATCATGAACTGGGCAGCTATATCAAGTAAGCCGAGGTCACATTGTGTGGCTGCCCATCCATATTAGTCCCAAACAACCAGCAACATTTCTTGTGAATATGCACACACGCACTGCCCAGTGTGAGTATGCACAAGCCAAATTTTGTATACATGGACAGTGTGCACATATAGCTAACACATGAGATATACAAAGTATACCATTGACAAAGGCCACTGAGGCAGACCTGTGCTGAACTCCATGTAAAGACTCATGATCAGTGCCAACATATCATGAAGGCCAAACACAGTGCACATGTCGTGCAACAGTTAAGGTACCAACACGTGTCACAGACCTCCCTCCGACATGATGATGTCATAAGCAATATGCATACTAATACATTGCACCCTAGGTGGACATGCACAAAAATGAAAGACCCAAACCAGGGGACAAATGTGGAGGAGGGGAAGGGATGTAAAAGAGCATCTGCTGAATATGGGGCATTTAAATGACAATGCATAAAGTGCCTGTCTGACCACCCCACCCCACCTGTGGGAGTGTTACCAGGCTTCGGAGCACTGCAGGTAGCATGTGACCCGACAACAAACAGACATGTACCTACCCCCTCCTTGCTGCTGTCCCTCCTGCAACTGCCTATGGAGGCCTGGGAAAACCACTTCCAGGACCTGGAGCATGTGGGGGGTGGGGTGACGTCCGCTGCCATGCCGGCGTGCAGGTGACAGCTTCAGCTGGACACGGGAGATACGGCGGGTCCAGCACCGGATGTCCTGCCACCTTTTGCGGATGTTAGATATCCTCCGGCGAGGGCCCCCCTCACTCCTGACAGCCCTGGCTATGGCCAGCCAGATCTCCCCCGACAGCTAACCCACCCATGGTACCTGCAGACCTGGGGGTGCTGGTGTCTCACAATGTTCTGCATCAATCACACACACTGCGTCTTCCATCTGCACTGGTTCCAATGTCTTAATTTGATCATTGGCCGAGCTAGCAACTGGTTCACAACACTCAGCAACGTCATGGTGGCCACCAAGCCCTCAGATCACACTCCCCCTCCTAGTGCATGGGCCAGCCCTCAGTCCAACCTGCCCATCACTCAGACCACCCTGAACAACCTATTCCACTCCACCTAGCTTTTTGGCTACCCACACACCCCACAGGACACCACACACAGCACTCCTGTTACGGTACCCTGTGCTTGGGTCACCCAACTCAGCTCTCATACCACCGTACCCAGGTTTCTGGCCAGCGACTAGCCCTCAGACCACCCCACTGACGTTCACACCCAGAACCACGGCTAGCCCACCCAGTGCTTGGCTCCTCCACCCCAGCACTGTGGCCACCTGGCCCAGTGTTCGGGTCACCCTACCTAACCCTCGTCCATCCCACCTGCACTAGGGCTACCCACCCATCAGCCCACCCTAACCAACTTCTGGCCACCCAACCTAGACCTCTGACCGCACCCACGAGCCCAGCCTCAAGGTTACAACAATCCACCTTCGAACCACCCTTCCTAGATCTGTCACAAATGCTGTATTCGATTTCATTTAAAATCATAAAAGCAGAATAGAGTTAACCAGTGATGTGCTTAAAATCAATAAAGAGCTATGCAAATGTAAATTACTTCATTAGTGTCATTAGTTTAAGATGTCGAACTAGACGGTACAACTAATTACTCAGGGGCACATGCGTCAACGAAAATAGTGATCGCAAACGGGCAGATTCTGCGAATCTGCCCGTTTGCGACTGGTATTTTTGCATTTGGAATGCATCAACCCAAATGCAAATTCGCAATTTAAGTAATCGCAAAATGTGCGATGCATAATGCAATTTCAAATTGCGAATTCGCAATTAGGGATCGCAAATTACTGTCAATTTGAACTTCATGGTAATTTCCAAAAACTTCGAAAAATGCACTAAAGTGCATTTTCCAAAGTTTCATGTTACACACACAGGCCCTTGGGGCATGTATGTGCGCAACATGTGGTAACATCTCAATTGGTACTCGCAAATTGCGCATGCATTTCCCATTCATTCCTATGGGCCTCAAGGCCCATAGGAATGAATGGGAAACCATTCCTTAATTGCATTTGGCAATTTGCGAGTCGCAATTAAGGAATTTGTAGGAATCACAATATTTTTTGCGATTCTTACATGCATAGGGATTTGCGAATCCTAAATAGCGCTTTCTTAAAATTCGATATTTAGGATTCGCTAATCCTGACTTTGATGCATGTGGGCCTAAGAGTCTAAGGCGGCCAGCCCAGACCAGCAGGTAGAACATGTAATGCATTCAAATGGGGCCTTGCACACATGATAGGAACTTTGTGAAAACTGTCGGGTTAAACCATGTCAGATATAAAAATAAAGTGCTAATGCAGCGCCCTTATGACTATCAGAGCGTTTTCGAGCTAGACAAAGAGCGTGTTCATTAAGAGGCTGTGGGCCTCATTTATTAGAAGTGACACATCGCTGCGTGAAAGCAGCGGTGCGTCACTTCTCAGTGCGCCCTCTTTGCGACATGATGGATGCGTCATATTTACTGTATGACGCATCATGTCGCAAGGGGTTACAGATACGTCAGTATTTCTGACGTATCTGCAGGCGCAAAAGTGACGCATTGCAGGAGTGTGTCCCAAAAGAGACGCAACTCCAGCAATGTGTCCTTTCACATGGGGCAAGGCCCATGTGAAAGGGCCAGTGTCAGTCTTACGCCTGCTGTGAAGCAGGCGTACGTTTTTGACGCATTTGCACCCTAGAAGTGACACAGTGAAATCTTGTAGCACAGGGAATTACAAAGTGACGCATCTGCTTAGATGCGTCACTTTGTAAATAGGGCACACCAGGGGGCATGTTTTACGCCACCGATGCGTCACAAAAAGTGACGCAACGGAAGAGCAAAACTGTTGCAAGGCCTCATAAATAAGGCCCTATGTTTCTATGTGAGTTCTATCTTTGGTTTAGGAGACAGCTAATTAGACTGGGGGGTTTCTGTTTGTTGAGTACGCCTCTCTACATTTTTTTTGCTGATCTGTAACTAGCGAGGGCAGAAATACCTCTTGTGCGTTTGCATTTCAGTCCTTTTGTCTTGTATGACTGCTGTCTTTATTACCTCTTCTTGTGGCGCAAACCGACTCGTTAGTTGAAAACACCTCTTTGCAAGTCTTGTTGTTATTCCTAGACTTTATCTGAGGGGAGCAGTGAGCCTGGGAAAGCAAGATCCCCATAGTAGACGAACTAAATTAATCTTTCTCCTTTTTGTAGCTCCTTTGCTGCTAAACTCAGAAACGTCACTGCCTTACATGCTCGCTGGACTGTTGATCCTACTAGTGATTTTATCACGGCGGATCTGCATGTTCTTATTTGCTGTTGCCTCCATGTCGGCGTAATTGATTTTTACGAAGAGGTAAAAGTGGCCGGCATATACATAGTAGGTGAAGTAACGACTCACTACTGTGTCCACAAAGACGCACTCCTCGTGGCCAAGTGTGCTGCCATTTTGGTGTGAGATCTTTAGACGGATAAACTCCCGTCCTCAGTAACATCAGCTTGTGCTTTTTTAAATCTGAGAAATGTTCCAGCAGATATTGTTGAGGTTTTAAAGCTTTGTATGTTGGCATCGTTATCACCACCCACGCATGACTGTTGTTCGCCAGGGCTGCTTTGTCTGTTATTGATGATCGCAGTCTAATAGCTTTATTAGGTATTCGTTTGAATTCAGAGTAGGCGGGTATTGTGTGCCATGCCTCACCTAATTTTAGAGATACAAGTGACTGGAGTAGCACCGAGTAAACTGAGGGGCATATTACCAACAAAGTGGCGAAGAGAGGTGTTAGCCGCACTTGGCTTAACGCCTCTCTTCGCCACTTCGGAAACGCTAGGCTGCACCATATTACCAAGGATAGGGTGCAGCCTAGCGTTTGCCCCAGCGATGGCGATAAGTTTTACAACTTAACGCCAGCGCAGGCAGGGAAGGTTTGTTTATGTGCAGGAAGGAGTTCCTTCCTGCACATAAACAAAGCTTAAATGCCATTTTGTAACTTACATGTGTGCTGCTTCATGCAGCATACATGTAAGTTACAAATTGGCATTTTTAAAAAGAGGTTTGTTTATGTACAGGAAGGGACACCTTCCTGTACATAAACAAACCTTGGCATTTTGCTTTTTCCATGTGTGCTGCACAGGGTAGCACACATGGAAAAAGCAAAAACGAGGAGAAATGAAGCATTTCTCCTCGTTCGCCACCTTAAGAACAGGTCTTTCCTGTTCTTAAATTCGGCGCTGCCACCTATTATTGCCAAGCTTGATAATAGGTGGCAGCGTCGAAGTGAATGGGTATTGCGGTGGAACGCCCACCGCAACACCCACTGCACGCCCCCTTTCACGATGAGTTTATCGTGAAAGGAGTCCTAGTACCAAGGCAGCGTTAAGTCAATTAACGTGGCTTTAAGCCACGTTAATTGACTTAACGCTGCCTTGATAATAGGGCGATGCAAATATCGCCGCGTTATGGGCAGAAAAGTGCTGATAACGTGGCGATAAGGGGCTTGATAATATGCCCCTGAGTTCTTTAGTCCGGATAGTTTTTTCGATTTCCAGCCATCAATGGTGGACGAGGGAGTTTGCCTCGGCTGCCCTCATTCTCCAGTAGAATTTTATTAGGGCACCTTGTCTTGCTGGGGTCTGGTTTTTTAATTCGAACTTCAGCCTGATATATGCTTGTGATATGTGTTGTGGGATCGAAAATAGTTTCTTGAAGAGATTAGATGGAAAGGTGTTCAAGCCTGGTGCATCCTTTGTTTTGAGCAAATACGATCCATTATTTATTTTATTTATTTGAAAGGTTTTATATAGCGCTGGCTAGACCCGGAGGTATCAGAGCGCTTTACATGAGTATCAGATCATAGCTGCAGGTTACATTGTTACAAAGGTTACACAGTTATTAGAACATAGCTACATAGTTACATGTTAGGTCGAGATAAATCCATTCAAGATTGAGGGCATGAATTTTGCTGCTACAACCTTCGGAAGGGGTTTATTGAGCAATCTCTGAGTTTTTTTTGCAAGATTTTAAATGCAAATAGCAGATGGTTAGCTTTTATTTGCCTTAAGGCCACGTGTTGCTTGTAATTGAAGTGACAATCAAGATGTACCCCCAGATATTTATAAGTTGCAACCTCTTCCAAGATATTACTGTTTGCCGACCAGTTGAATCTGGGTTGTCTTTTGTGGGGACTCGAAAAGCACAGGACTTTCGTTTTTTGGTAGTTGGGTCCAGTTGTGCGGTTGTTGTATAGTCTAGTAGCTGGGTTACTCCATTTCGCATGTAAGTCTAAGAATCTAAGAATGTTTTGGAGTATAATTAATAACTTAGAAAATGGTAATTTTAGAAATACAAGCGCCAATATAGATGAATTAAGTTGGATACATTTTTTTAATAATAAATTAACTTCCCGAAGCCACATGATAAAGGAGCTTGAATGTTCTGACACCAAGTGTGAATCAGAGCCAGGTGAAGAGTGCGACCCTCCCAGCACAAGGGATACACCAGGCTCTAAGATTACTAAGTTATGGTCGGTAGACAACGTTAAAAAAGTCTTATTTAAAATTAGATCAAATGGAGCACCTGGTCCTAATGGAATGCCGAACGCTATTTTTAAAGCTAAAATTGAGCATTGACCAGAGATATTAAAGGCCCTCTTTAATGAAATTCTTAAAACTGGCTGTATCCCGGATTCATGGAGGGGAAGTATAATACAGCCGATCTACAAAAGTGGGCCCCAGGAGAACTCTGCAAATTATCGATTAATTACCCTAACAGACGTAGATGCTAAAATATTCGCAAGTTGTCTGTTAGAGGAGTTGGAGTCTTGGGCGGAAAGAGAAGAATTGATCCCAATCTTTCAAACAGGATTTAGGAAGGGAGAATCGACTCTTACCAATTTGATTTTATTGTCTTTATTAGGAGAAAGAGCCATATGTAGGAAACAAAAATTGTACATCTGTTTTATTGATTTAAAAGCCGCATTTGATTCTTTACCCAGTAATATTCTTTGGAAAAAGCTAATGAATTGGGGTATATCAGAAACCCTAATAAAAATGATTAAATTATTGTACTCAAATACTTGGGTGCAGGTCAAAATTGGCGACGGTAGACATACTACCCGCCGCCTTAAAACAAATCTAGGCTTAAAACAAGGATGTGTGCTTGCTCCTTGTCTTTTTAATTTATTTATGTCTGATCTCCCAATCCATTTTAATGATGTAAATTCACATTCCCCTTCTGTAATGGGTAAAGAAATCAAATACTTACAGTATGAGGATGATACTATTTTGCTTAGCCAAACTATGATAGGACTAAAAAGATTAATAAATTATTTTTATATATATGTAACCCAAAATGGTTTAACAATTAATATTAAAAAAACAAAAATAATGTTAATAGGGAAAGGCAAACTTGGAGTAAAGGAATTGAATATTAATGGTTTGTCTGTGGACTGTGTAAAAACTTATAAATATTTGGGAATTACATTTGATGATCGACTATCATTTAGACAGCATTTTAATAACTTAGAGGCTAAAAGTACCTCACTTGCTTTCGCATTTCGTAAATTAAGAGATACATTAGTATGCCCCAATTATGACCACCTACTTAAAGTCATGAAAGCAAAACTTATCCCTTCCCTGGACTATGGATCCATTATTTGTAAGGGTAGAGACGTGAAAGTATTGGAGGCCATAGTTGCAAGGACATATAAATCAGTATTTAGGATTCCTAGGCAGATTTCTCGTGCCAATTTAAGATTGGGATTTGGCTTACGGCAATAGCTCTTGGTACGTAAAGCTGCATTTGTTAAAACACTATTGGCATTATCTCTAGCCGAGGAGGGCCCGTTGGCCAATATGTGTTGGATCGAGATTTCAACAAGCGAAGCTGGCAGGATTATTTAGCCGAGTGTCTCCTAAAATTCAAATGTCCCAAACTGGAAGACGAAACAAGGAGTAAAATGGTTTATAAAAAATTAATTCATTCAACCGTTGCCTTGCTGTCAGAAGTGTTGGATAAATATGAGTTGGGGAAAAAAAACCACTTTTGGACCATTGCCAATTGCTTCGACAAAATGATGGTCCAACCCTATTTCTTTTTTCATCAAAAACCCTTAATTAAGAATAAATTCATGTTATTAAGGTTTGGAATTTATCCAACCAAAGATGGAACCCCCAAATGGAAGTCCAAATGGGCATCAAATATTTGTTGGCTATGTGGGCAATACGATGAAACCTTGCTGCATATGGTAACACTATGCCCAAAAATGATGAAGGAACGGAAAACAATTTTAAAACCTATTTTTATAGAAATGGGAATTAGGACATGTAGATCGGCATTAATATTTTGCTTAAGTGGTGTCAACGTCCATATAATACACCAATGTGTAAAATTTATGCTTACAGTGGAAATTAAATTAGGTAAGGTTGACACCAAAAGTATATGTTACATTTGTTACAGCTGTGAAATGAGGTGGTTGCTATTTCTTTAGGTTATAATGAATTATTTCTATGGCTCTTTTTAATGTATTAATTGTTTGCTTTTAGAGTACTACTTTTTAGATAATGTTCTATTTATTATGGTAATTATTTTTATTGAACGATATACGTGCACTTTATCCCTGAAAAATGCCAAGCCCTATAGTCTATTTAAAAAATGAAATAATAATTTTAAATGATCTCGATCTGGAAAAAGTTAATTGATTGTGGTCAACATTATGCATTGTATCCTGGAATATTTAATCTGGTAATGTGTTGTCTTAGTATTTATTTCTGTTCTTTGTTGTAATGGTTTTAATTAATCAACAAATAAATCAATCAATCACTGCAATCACTAGTAGCTGGGTTATCAGCCGCTGTAAGCCTAGAGGGGTTTTATTGAGCAAGACGATATAGAACTCATTTGGCATGATTAAATGTTGGGGGTCAACCAATGTGCCTCAGACCCTGATCCTTTCAATTAAAGTGCAGCCGCAAAGGTAAGAAGAGCCAAAACCTCTTACACGTCAATTCATAATTTCATCGGCTTCATTTTGAGTGAGGTGTTAGTTAGTATCAACCCTGGTCCAATTCCGATTGCACACGATCTTGGGGGCACATTTACTAATATTTTGTGCAGTGTTTGCACACACACACTGGTGCAAAATGTTTATTTGGGAATTACTTTCCTCAAATTTGTTTTGGGTGAAAGATGCCTGGAAATAACACAACTGCAAAAACAGCAAGGTGATACTTGGAATGCTAGAATTAATCTCAGCCACTGGCATTCATTCGGGCTTCGTCCCAATCCATCATTTTTCACCCACCATGCCACCTCAGTTTGGACCCAGTGAGCAATGTTGGGTAAGATGCGTTTCAGGTAACGTGTACTCCAACGAGACCACACAGGGGCAGTCCGTGGAACACCAAATCCTCATTCGTAAATGAATAGTGCACTCACGGATCACTAGAACAGAATGCTCGTATTAAAATGCCTTAAAACTAGAAACCTAATCTAGTGCTTATGATATGAGTTGTTACCTCAATGAAGATAAACAAAGGCAGCAAGGAGGTTTATGAGTACAGTGAAGAGTAGAAATAACTATGTATTCTATAGCACTAACTCCTTCTAGTTGCTGTAATAAATCTACCACATTATTAGCACATTCATAATAAAAAGCCTAATACATACCCTGGGGATCTGCGATGCCTGGAGAATCTGGCACCCCCAGAACACACAATTGACACACATATGCAGCACACCAAACAAATGCACGGTTGGGCTATATTTTCATGCCTGCGCTTGACTGTCACAAAGTCCGAGACATCACTATCCTCCCTAGGGGTATAAGTGACCACACGCCCTTGCTTCTGGTAGTAGGAGACCCCCCCCCCCCGACATACTGAGCCCGATGTGGAGGATGAATGCGTGGTTCCTCTAGGACAAGGACTTTAAAACAACTGTAGGTAAGGAACTCAAAAAATACTTTCTCAATAACCAAGACTCCGTCTTCTCTCCGGGCACCTTGAAGGAAGCGGGTAAGATCTCCATCCACGGCTTTGCCAATGGTCAGCTCAAGTGTAAGCGGCTAGCCCAGAACTCCCATATCACTCTCCTGGAGGCCCAGGCTACTCTCCTTGAAAGCCAAATGTCATGTCAGAACGGAGAGACGAGCCGCAAGACAGACGGCTAGCATTCCTACGAGATGAGATCAAACAAGCCTCCATGGAAGCCGCTGAACTATTGTGAAGATCCTCCGTAGCTAGGGTGTATGGGTGAGGGAACAAAAATGGGAACATTTTACACCAACTGGCCACATACCCCATGGATAATCGCATAATTCCGGAGATTAATGATGTAGATAATGTGGTTCATTCCTCGCCCACGGAGATGGCCTAAAGTTTCGCCACCTACTATTCTGGGCTTTACTCTAGCCTTTTCCTCCCAGAACGGGTCCACCAAGAGTGTGTCCATCTCCCCACCTTAGCAAGATTGAAAAAGCCGACCTTGACCTTCCCATTACCTGCAAAGAAATTAACGAGGCCATCTCACGTACCGCGTCCGGCAAAACTCCAGGCCCTTACGGGCTTCCACAGGAATGCTACGCAGCTTATCAGGAAACACTTATCCCCCATCTCTTGGATGTATATGCAGAGGCTCTCCAAAATGGCTCGTTTTGACCAGAAATGGACCCCGCCACCAAAGTGGTGATCCCTAAATCCCAACCCCCCTCAGTGCAATGCTGCAACTACCGCCCTATTTCTCTCATTAACGCAGAAGTTAAAATATTTGCATCGGTTCTAGGTAACCGGCTGCGATCCCATCTTGCCAAACTGGTCCACCCCGACCAATGCGGATTCATGCCGTCTCAAGGCACTAGGACCTTAGCAAACCGCCAGCTACGGACCCCTTACTTAGCACTTCTTCTCATTGATTTTGAGGTTTCCGATTCTGTGGACTGGCGGTACCTAGAGGACGTACTGATTGAGATGGGCATGGCGCAACACTTTTGTACTTTAGTCAAAGTACTATACACCAGACCACAAGCATGGGTACTTGTCAACAGGGCAATATCAGCGTTGTTCCCCATTAAGAAAGGGACAAGGCAAGGATGTCCCCTCTCACCGCTCTTATTCGCCCTGGCGATGGAACCCTTAGCATGTCTCGTTAGATCTAACGCCCGAATTAGGGGATGGCCAGGTTCGGACGAGGACAAATTCGCCCTGTATTGTGGAAAAGTCAGCCCATACTACTATCGATGCCCAGGCTGCTGGCGCAAGACGCCTCTTAGTTCCCATTCTGAATAGTTACCAAATAAAGAGACGGGCGCTGGAAGCAAGAATCAAGAACATAGTTTAATTCTCATGAGGAGAGCCTGTCATTTCAGACACGAAACAAGGTGCCATCGGGAGGTGCTCTAACAAGTGAGCTGAGACTCTTGCTTTTATATCTTACAAAACACTTGAAAGTACAATTAGGACAGTATGACGCAAAAGAAAGACGTCCCTATAATCCTCGTGCTGATCCTACCCCACATACGTTCACAATGGGGACCCTTGACCTGCTGATAAGAGGGGAGGGCAATCACGCAGCTGAGTGTTTCGTACGTAGGATGTATACGCCTGATCATAGCCCAGGGGGTGGGGTGGCTAGGACCAATAGTGGATCCTTTGAAGAGGAGTGACTTCATACAATGAGGGCAGTAAATGGTATCTCCCGGCTCAGGCGATGGCCTCGGACATGTGTGGTCAGCCGGACTCGGGGGAAGGGGTCATCAAAGGAGTGGTATTCATGCCGCGCGGACAATCGAGCGCGGAGGGAAGGCTTGTCAACAGAGGGGCATTCATGGAAGGGAAGGAGGTGTTGGTCGGGCGCGGCCGTGACTCTCAAGGACAGGGCCTTGCAGAAGAAGAGGGTTTATGACTTGCCCATGTGAGGAGAAGGGAGGGGTAGCCAGGGTGGACACAGGGACAGAGTCACACAGAGAGAGAGAGAGAGAGAGATCTGATGACCAGTACATGAGAGAGCGGGGGCAGTCAGGTGCAGCTGGGGAGGGCTACGTCAGCCAAGGCGAAAGATGCTTCTTCAAGGGGGAATGGGGGGTTTCGTGCGGGTCAAGCAGGAGAGTCGCCTTTCGCAGCAGGGTCGCACAGGGGGAGAGGGTTTCATGGCCTACGCATAAGAGAGGGGGGGTTTAGGATATGCGCAGGAGGGAAGCCGGGGGTTCCAATGGGTAAAAGGCCATGGTGCCTAGAATGGCTGTACATATGCATAGGGGTATGGGCTCTTACTGGCAGGGTGATACGGTCAATGGTCTACGGTATTCATGGTGCTCACAGGGAGAGGAGAGGGAGAGGAAGGGGAATGAATGCTGTCTATGTACATCAATTTCTTCAACTTTCACAGTCGCCCCTTTTTACATAACAGCAGTCATTTTTGCAATTGATGGGTTTACAGGTAGACAGGCATTGTTGATGAATTAGCATTTTGTCGATACTAACATTTGGCGTACAATCATAGACAGTCGAGGTGATGGGCAGAATGCAGCACATAGGAAATTGCATTTTCGTTGTGTTCCTGACAATTAAACGCACTACATAGCATAAATCTTTTTAACTTAAAAATGTGACCAATGAACAGTTTTGACCAGGTAGTTGAGAGCGGAATTCAGTTCAATACACAATACTTCTTCGTCACAGTGTCTTTTAATCATTGAGCCATCACTGGTAGGCTCTAGTCCGTGTACCTTCGTTGGCGCTGCTGAGCACCGGCGGTGGAGCTATAGGTCCAGCTCAGTCCTATCCTTTCGCGTTGCAGGGTGCGGTCAGTCCTCTGCTGTTAGACCACAGTCCTGTTCCCTAAACAATCCGGTTGGTGGCGCCTTATGATCGGCACCCATAGTTCTGTGGCAGCACCCTATTCCCAGTGGAATGCGGTTCTTTCCCTTGGCAAAAAGTCACGTGGAAAAGAGGGTGGGTGTGGTTCAAATAGTCGATAGGTGAGAGGGCGGAGTTGGGTCAGAGTTCCTGGGACACGCAAAAGGGACCAAGGGAGCAAAGGATAACAAGCAGGCGGGCCCATCAATCGGGCTCAAAGAAGGGGGACGGAGACTCCAGGCACACGTGGGTTAGCAGACGGAGGGCTTCGAGGCGGCCCATCATATTTCATTTTCCACGTTGAGATTGCGGTCTCGTCCCGTATCCTGTTGCTCTGCGGCTCCACCTTTGGTCGAGGTCACACGTGCCCCAAGATCCGCAGTCGGGCTGTATGTCACATCTGACCCATCTCCTTCGGCGATCGTGAATCTTTGAATAGGTACAAGACAAGGTTTTAGAAAAAAAAATGGCAGAAGAAGATATCTACGCATGTGAATTCCTCCCTCAACTCTGCGCATTTGGGAGTTACGCCCATTGGTCACAGTCAGAGGTCCTATTACCAAGCAGTGCATGTGTCAGCATTCCTACTGAGTTTATGGCAGGTTTATTCATTGTCCTGTTTATAACTCAAGTGAGGATAAATGATATTCCCATCAACTGTGCGTTACATCATATTCGACATTACGGAGCATTTCCCTTCAGGACTGGCTAACATTTTCAGACAGGGCGGGGGGGTGCCATCATCGACAGTCATGTAAAACAAGATTTTCTCGAGGGTCAACAGCTACTCATGGTCATCATCTTATTATCCGGGACAGCAACTGGATTCTATCAAAATGGGGCGGGGACGCTTCGGGCATTCGCGCTTGGGTGCAAAAGGGGGTGGGGCAATCTGGGCATTGGGGGTCAATCTGGACGTTGGCGCTTGTCTCTAACAATTAAAAAATTAGGATGCCATTGACATATAGTCCCCTTTATAAAAAGGCCAGATTAGGGGATATCAGTCGTCTTACCTGTCCTCTCTTTCTTAGCCAATTCAAGTTCATTCATTTTTGCAGAAAGGAGAGGTAGTAATATGGCAAGATACAATCATTTTAGTTTCTGTCAATTTCGCTGAACACCTTCGCGTTCAATAAGTATCCAATCAGACTGGTGCCGACGGGGCACAATGTTCTTATACAAAAAAAAAGATGGGACCGGGGGACTCTCGTAGGGAGTGAGAATCGTCCGCAACCTAAACGAGCCATTCGGTACACGTATGACATATATAGATAGAGATATAGAGAGAGAGACAGAGAGAGAGAGAGACGTGTACAGTAATAGGTCATTTAGTGCACTCACAACACAGAACGACAGAGGTCAGGTAACACGCAAACGCAGACAGAGGGAAGACATAAACCCGTATATTACATACACACAAACTCAGACAAGGGAAGACAGTACATGTGTTACATACAAAAGAGTTCACGACAAAACATAGAACAGTTATTGGCCAAACAAAAAGTTTCCTGCATGCTGCGCATCTTTAACATCCTATTTATTTACGTGTTGAGCTCTTTTTACCTTTTTCCTCCTTTTCCTCTCGTTTACTACCTTCGCGAGTGTTCTCAGTTGCTAATACTCACACCGCAGTCAGTTGGTCAGGAATTAACCTGGTCAGGCTATTGCTCATAGGTGGATCTTAAACCATTTTTTATTTTCTTCCTTTGGCTGGATGTTCTCCGGGCTGAGGCAACAGAGAGTGTCAATCAGGAGAACAGTCGGGCAGTTTCGTTATATCTATAAGAGGGTGAGAAGGAGGTGGTACATTTCGAACATCAACAATATTTTTAACTTCCCAGACGGGTGGTGCCTGGGTACCCTTACCTCAGGACTTTCCCTAGTCCTTTCCTTATCTAATTAAATGTCATAATCGCGTTATCTAGCGTGCTAATTTCGAGTCAATTTCCGTCATACAGTACCCGTCAAGTTTCTATGTCAGTCCATCCTCCCAGTCGTTATGCTCTAATGGAGGAACAGTCGTATCTAAGTCTAGCGTCAGTACTATACTCAGAGCTCCCCCTTCCCTTATCGTCGGTCGTTCGGTCATCGCTCTTCCATTCTCCAGCAGACGTTCCGACGTGACCTGCAGAAGGGAGGAGAAAGAAGGGGGTGGGGGCAGCATTCAAACTACATCAGCATGCAGTAGTCCGAAAATGTTTTTACTTACCACATACTCGACCTATCTCAATGTAGTGCATTTCTCTACCATCTCGGCGTTTAAGCCCAGTGGGACCAGTAGTATCAGATAGATAATCATTGATGATCTGCGTATCTACATGAGTCACTTGGTCGCGACCTCTTTAGGTTGCGAGTGCAAGGGTGGCGGTCAGGTGGCATTTCTGTGGTGTCGTTTAAGGGCGTCTAAAACACCTTTCCGGCTGCCTGCGACACATAATGTAGCTGCTAAATACCGGGCCTTTTTAACCTTCAACCTTAATCATACTTTCCTGTAGCTCACAGTAGTAATTCAAAAACTCATTAATGCAACCGCTACAACCATGCTTTCTTTTTCAAGATACTTTTAATAAAAAGAGCTGGTGTATAAATACAGGCCTACGACCCAGTGGATCGGCCACGGAGCAGATTGGAACTGTACATAAGAAGAACAAAGTTGGTGACAGTTCATTGCATAAAGTGCGGCAGTGCAATAAAATCGTATCGAACTTTCCTGCAGGGCAAGCATGACGCATGTCAAGAATTCAGTTTTTCAATTAATTCATTAATTCATTTATCAAAATGCTCACTCTCCTACATTACACCAATTCATTGCTCCCAATCATAATTAGTACCCACTCTAAATCAGTTCATTGTCCCCACACATGATCAATATCTGTCTTACATTGCTTTTTTTCTCTAAGCACATAATCACTATCCATCTTATATCGCTTTTTGTTCCATGCACATACTCAAGATCCTTCTTATCTACTTTCATTGTCCAAAAACTACATACATATCTTGGTGCATCAAGGCTGAGCAATCAGGGTGCAACAAGGTTTATTTAAAAAGTCTTATTTTGTGTCGGCGCCATTTTGGGCGAGGTCAGGCAAGTCCCATTATAGTCAGAATATCTCTAATGACTCGTGGTTGGACCAGAACCTCTTTTATCAGTTCAAAAAGTTTATCGCAATGGGGTAACGGACTAGCAGCATAAACCAACAGTCAAAAGGTGGGGAGGGCGGCAACGTTCTTTCCTACCGGGTCATTCTGATGTTCCACCGGAACTGAACAGATCTGTATCCTTGCTGGATTTTAGTCATTTTCAAACCGAGGCTGGCGCCGGCAGGAGTGCGCCGACGTCTCGTGGCTCCGTCGGGGGGCAGGGCGGGGCGGGGGGCACCTCGTGGAGAGGTCGGCCCCCCCGGCTCTTCTAGAATCTTCAAGGTTGAGGAGAGGCACCGGGCGTGAGCCCGTCCCGGGCAGGAAAACCCGCTCTGTGATATGGACCCTCATCAAGCAGGAGCGTTGGGGTGTCGCTGGAAGCCTCCACCTGGAGGGAGGTGGGGGAGGCTCGTTCGCGCCGCCTCCCCCTTCCAGCGACCCAGCGCCGTTCTCCGGCTCCAGTGTTTCGGTAAGGCCGGGCCAGGCGATGAAGATGGGGTTGTCGATGGTTGTGGCAAGGCATCCCCGTCCCTTGGTGGCCTGCAAGGCACTGTTTTTCCTGGACCTTTCGTAGCGGCCAGACCAGCGGACCAGGCGATGTGAGGGGGAGGGGGGGTCGGTGGCTGAGGCAAGACATCCCCTCCCCTCCGTTGTCTCAGCCATTATTACAGAAAGAAGAAGTGCCGTCGTGTGCAACCCTCCGGCGTTGTCGCAGGAGGGACTACCTGCGACTCCCCAGTGTTATCGCCGACGGGGGCCACCTGCAACTTCTCCAGACCAGGCGAGACTACCTGCAACTCGCCAGGCGTGTGTCATGTGGCGGGACTACCTGCAACTCTCAGGGTTGTCCGACCTCGCCTTGGCTCCGGTCTTCGTCGATGGCCAGATCAGGCAAGAGAGGGAGAGATTGGGGGGGGTGGTCGGTGGCCGAGGCAAGACAGCCCCCCCCCGTGGCCTGCAGGGCAGCAGAAGAGGGAAAGGGGAGACCTCCATGATTCTTTGGGCCCTCTGCCCAACAGCATCTCCTTCTGACCGCGGCCAGGCGAGTCCCGCATGCCTCGAGGCCTCGCCTTCCGGATGGGCGTAACCGCGGACCTATTGCACTTCGGGAACTTCCGGAATGGGGGTAGGTATATGCTGCTTTGTATCTACTCCATGTTACCGTTATTGGGGTGTGGCAGACAATGAGGCAGACATGTTTGGGGCAGGAATAGGCAACGGAACCTAGCTACCTCGTGGCTGCCTTGCTGTCAAACTGTTTCGCCATTTTTATATTTCTTATTGCGAACTGTTTCTAACGTTTCTTATTTTATTATTAGCGAAGTTGATAATTCATCAGTGGCCTACTGATTTCGCTCGACTCTTTTTCTTATATTTTATGCCATAACCTATTATAAGCTATAGCGACTAGTCCACACTTAATGAACAGGTCCTTATTAGGTGTGCCCTCCAGTGGAGCTGGGTGGTTCATCTCTAATAAGCGGTCCGGGCTAAACAGGCTACCAACCAGTGGGGAGAAGATAGGCATGACGGATTACAACGGGGACAAAAGTCTGCATTACCTATCTTATCACAGCGGGCAAAGACTAGGCAGAATATTTCTATTCTCCGTTGTTTGGCGGCGGTGAATACCTCAAACGAACCAATACCGAATAATCGGCCAATCAAAACAATTCAGTGGGGAGAATAAGTGGGCACGAAAAGTTATCGCTACCCACTCTTTCTCTACCTGCAAAGAGAGACCTTGTTCTTTCCCTGTTTGCAGACAAAGAATCTCCAGACAATAATCCACGAACGACAGTTCGGGAAACAGTGGGGGAGAAAGATGGGCACGACGGATTACAATGGGGACAAAAGTCTGCGTTACCTATCCTTCACTGCTTGCAAAGAGAGAGCCTGTTTGTTTTTCCCCGTTTGCAGACAGTGAATCTCCAGAGGTTTCAACAAAGCGTAATACTAGTATTATCCAACAAACAATCATTTCACAATTTGTCGCATCTATGCGACCTTACCCGGACCGGACCGTGTGGGCAGTTCTTCGCCTTCCTCCTTCCAGCGCCCGATCGTTCTCTTACTCCATGAATTTACCGCAGCAGTCCTGTGGGATTCCAGTCAGGACAGTAGGTCACTCGAGAGAGGTCCGTTCAGAATCGGTGAAGTTCATTTAATCGGCAGCCGGACGAGGGCCCTCTCAAGGCAGGTATACTCCGATCATTTAGATGTTCACCTCATCGTCTGGATCTCTCTTACTGGACCTTATGTCACTGATGGACCCCGCGTTGGGACGCCAATTGTGGAAAAGTCAGCCCATACTACTATCGATGCCCAGGCTGCTGGCGCAAGACGCCTCTTAGTTCCCATTCTGAATAGTTACCAAATAAAGAGACGGGCGCTGGAAGCAAGAATCAAGAACATAGTTTAATTCTCATGAGGAGAGCCTGTCATTTCAGACACGAAACAAGGTGCCATCGGGAGGTGCTCTAACAAGTGAGCTGAGACTCTTGCTTTTATATCTTACAAAACACTTGAAAGTACAATTAGGACAGTATGACGCAAAAGAAAGACGTCCCTATAATCCTCGTGCTGATCCTACCCCACATACGTTCACAATGGGGACCCTTGACCTGCTGATAAGAGGGGAGGGCAATCACGCAGCTGAGTGTTTCGTACGTAGGATGTATACGCCTGATCATAGCCCAGGGGGTGGGGTGGCTAGGACCAATAGTGGATCCTTTGAAGAGGAGTGACTTCATACAATGAGGGCAGTAAATGGTATCTCCCGGCTCAGGCGATGGCCTCGGACATGTGTGGTCAGCCGGACTCGGGGGAAGGGGTCATCAAAGGAGTGGTATTCATGCCGCGCGGACAATCGAGCGCGGAGGGAAGGCTTGTCAACAGAGGGGCATTCATGGAAGGGAAGGAGGTGTTGGTCGGGCGCGGCCGTGACTCTCAAGGACAGGGCCTTGCAGAAGAAGAGGGTTTATGACTTGCCCATGTGAGGAGAAGGGAGGGGTAGCCAGGGTGGACACAGGGACAGAGTCACACAGAGAGAGAGAGAGAGAGAGATCTGATGACCAGTACATGAGAGAGCGGGGGCAGTCAGGTGCAGCTGGGGAGGGCTACGTCAGCCAAGGCGAAAGATGCTTCTTCAAGGGGGAATGGGGGGTTTCGTGCGGGTCAAGCAGGAGAGTCGCCTTTCGCAGCAGGGTCGCACAGGGGGAGAGGGTTTCATGGCCTACGCATAAGAGAGGGGGGGTTTAGGATATGCGCAGGAGGGAAGCCGGGGGTTCCAATGGGTAAAAGGCCATGGTGCCTAGAATGGCTGTACATATGCATAGGGGTATGGGCTCTTACTGGCAGGGTGATACGGTCAATGGTCTACGGTATTCATGGTGCTCACAGGGAGAGGAGAGGGAGAGGAAGGGGAATGAATGCTGTCTATGTACATCAATTTCTTCAACTTTCACAGTATGCGGACGACGTTCTGCTCTTTTTGGCTTAGCCGGCCCAGTTCAGACTCCACTGCCTTAGGGCATTGCATCTTTTTGGAAGAGTCTCCGGCCTATGCTTACATCCCACTAGGTCAGTCCTAGTTCCTCTCCACCTCTCTCACTCTCTCTCGTGCTTCGATTGGTAATCCACAATACCTATTAGGAGGTTATTCTTTAAATACCTCGGAATTGGGGTGGCCCTGTTGCCCGATCTTGAATGGTCACTTAACATGGCTCCACTGATGAAAAAATCCCGGGCCGACCTCCACAGATGGCAGACGTCACCGTTGAACCCTCTGGGGAGAGTCGCTTTCTTCAAAATGATGATACTCCACAGCTTTTTATTCATAATTCACAACACGCCATTCCACATCCCATGAACCTGGTTTAAGGAGTTATATAGCCTGACACTAAATTCCTTTGGAGCGGCCAAAGACCTCGATTGGCCCTGTCCCAATGCCGGATCCCCTCCTTCGATGGTGGAATGGGCATGAATAATCTATACCTGTACTATTTGGCAACCCGCCTACTCACAATACATGATTGGTTCAACGGTGGCTGGTCAGACCCAGCATACAAGATAGAGCTGAATATGTTGGGCTTACCCAAGATCCAGGAGATGGTGTATGGGGAACCTATCTCCAGACTCTTACCTACGGCAACACAGGAGTTCTTTTGGCCCGGCGCGCCTCTCTGCGCCACACCCAATGGTCGAATAAACTAACCCAGTACACACTACTCTGGCAGGGATCCTGGCTCCGGGAAGTCAGCAGCTTAAACGGATTCAAAGCCTGGGATCTTATTGGTATCTCGCAACTTGGTGACATATGGGGAGGGGATCACATGCGCACTTTTCAAGACCTACAAGCCCAATATTCCCTACACTCCTCTCAGTTTTATAGATACCTGCAGCTGCGACATGCACTCCACACCCACATATCCAACGGCACCGCGCTACCAGAATATAGCCCAGCCGAGGCTCAAACCATGACAGGTAACCTGGGGAAGGGAGGGATCTCCCGTATTTACTGAACTCTCACAAACAATACTCCCAACATGTTGCACAAATGGGAGGGTTGGATTGGACCTCTGGAGAAAGAGGACTGGAGCGACGCATTGATGGCAAGCAAAACGATTACCATTTCTGCTAGGCTCCCCCTGGTTCAACTGTATTATTTACATACCGCATACCTCACACCAAAGCGCCTTCACAGTGCAGGGTTTAGACCAACTGCATCATGCACACGCTACAGCCAAGAACAAGCAGACTTCTTCCACGTGGTATGGTCCTGCCCCCTCTTCACAAGCTACTGGAACTCAATAGAGAGCGAAGTTACGGAGATTCTAGGCTGGGAGTTTCCGAAGAGGCCACTAACCGCGCTCCTGAGAATTACAGACGGGTTGGATGGGTCCAGATCCGATAAATTATTTCTAAACACAGCTCTGATAGTGGCCAAGAGATATTTTTGCTAACTGGCTAAATACTGATCCCCCTAACATAGCCAAATGGCGAAGAGGGGTGGGCTGGTGCGCAGCACAGGAGAAACCCATGTATGCGGGTGAAGGGTGCCCGGCGAAGTATCGCAAAGTATGGGGCAAATAGTTGGGATTACAGCATGCCTTCTACAGGAACTGTGTATCAAGTGCAAGGTCATACGTTGTTTTCCCTTCATAATTATGTACTCCAGGGGGCGGATCTACAAGAAAGTGCCGCAGCGCGGCACCGCAAGCCCTTTGGCTGCGCCACACTGCTGCTCTTTCAGAGCACAGGAATGCAACATATTTACAATAATATGTTGCATTTCTGTGCTCTCCCTTGCGCTGGCGATCAAACTGCATCCATAGGCTGGTGCAGGCACCCTTCCACCATGGTGCAAGGATGCCTGCGCCATGGGGAGATTGCTTTTGTGAAGGGAGAGGCCCCTTCCTGCACAAAAGCAATCGCTGCAGGAATTTTCCTCTTTCAATGCGTGCTGTAGAATGCAGCACGCATTGAAAGAGGAAAAAACGAGGAGAAATGAAAACATTTCTCCTCGTTTCGCTTGGCTACGCAACCCCTATGGTGGCGCAGCAAACTGATGCCTTTCCAGGTTTACGATTTCTCGTAAATCTGGAAATGCATCAGTGGACATGGGTGTTGCATGGAAACACCCACAGCAGCACCCATATCCCGCCCCTAACACGCAAAGTGTTGCGTGAACAGGGACGATATTTACAAGCACAGGTTAAGTCACGCAGGGTGACTTTGCCTGTGCTTGTAAATATCCCTTAGCAGGCTGCGCCACCGGTGTGTCACACAACGTGATGCACCGGTGGCGCATGGGGCTTGTAAATTTGCCCCCAGGTGCCTTGTCTATATGGGTAATGCGATGCCTTTTTACAATATCTGTCCCATGCATCACCTGTTTATGGCTGGTTTTCCCTGTTTAAAAAACAATAAAGTTGATTATCAAAAAAAAGAAAAGATTGAGCAGAGTGGGGCTCAGTGCCGGCCCCTGAGGCACTCCCCTCTGCAGCAGGATATTTTCTGAGGAGTATGGCTTCTGGATGACCTGAAACAAGCGCTTATGAAGAGAGTCGGCAATCCAATCAAAGGCTCCACCCCTAATACCCTGTGTCCACAGTCGATCCAGTAACACATATGTGAAACAGTATTGAAAGCTGCGCTGAGATCTAACATGAGCACCCCTGATTTCCCTTCGTCAGCAACCCTACGTAGTGTCTCCGTAGCCAAAAGCAGGGCAGATTCTGTACTATACTGTGGCCTGAAACCTGACTGGGTCTGGTGTAGGTTGTTCTTCTCTGCAATGAACTCTGTCAATTGTGAGTTGATGTGACTTTCAGCCAGTTTCACCACAAATGGAAGGAGAGAAATGGGGCGGAAATTCTCTAGTTTACAGGGATCAAGAGAAGGTTTTTTCAGGAGCAGGATCACCATGGCATGTTTCCACTCAACTGGAAGTCGGCCGGCCTCAAATGACATGTTGAGCACTGAGCATAGCCTGGGTGTCAGTGCGGGCAACCCCAGTTTCCAAATAGCTGGAGGTGCCGGGTCTAGTTGAAAGCCAGATTTGATTTTAGCCACTAGTGCGTCCCGTTTTTCCAATCTTGAAAGCACCATCAGGGAGGGGGTTCAGAATTCCTTATGGAGGGGAGGCCAGAGTTATTAACAACCACTGGAAAGGAGGCATATATCGCCGAGATTTTATCTGCATAGAAGTGGGCAATCTTATTAAAGCTGCTCCTACTAGAGTCAATGCCCGCAGATAGGGTATCCAGGGAGGTAATACAATTTTAAAGATCTCCCGCTGGGTGTTCTTGGCCTCGCCAATCTTTCATGTATAAAATTCAATCCGCGCCACCCTGATCTTTTTATGGCATTCATTTAGCAAACGTAGGTAAGAAAATGGACCCCGTTTTACCTGTTGGAGTGGCACTTAATGGGACCCTGAATAGTAAGCGTAGTCACGTTGACTACAGTATGGTGTTTACTCCACCTACAGATGAGGCCTTTGTAGGTGACAAACCTGAGTGTGATGCCCAGTTCGATCTGTCGAGTTCGGGAGACATGACATCATTGAAGTCTCCCCCCCAGGATGTGTCCGGAGGAGGGAGGTCTCTAATATTATATCTGTAAGTTTAGTCAAAGTATAGCCTTGGAGGCGGGGAGGGGCATATGCACTGATGATAGTAACATTACGTCTGTCCCAAGGCCCTGAACTGCAGTATACGTGCCTAGGGTGTGTACCCATGTTTTTAACACTCGGAAAGGGGGGGATTTCTTGATCAATATCGCCACCCCCGGGATCCTGAAATGAACCCCATGTGTGCCAGATTGATGCACGCCACCCTGGCCAGAAAGAGACAGCGGTTGCCCATGAGATGTGTCTCCTTGATTTTGTAGCCCATCCCGTTCACGTTCCAAGTGAAGATGGAGTATTGCCTAGAGTCCCAATCTGTGAGACTCATTAGCTTGGATGGGTATTGGAGGATACCCAATCCCTTCCGGGATCACCTCTGGGTCAATATCGTCAGCTGCAACGTTCTACTGAAGATCAATGTATAAAGTGTAACACACAAAACAATCCAATCTACAACTCCTCCCACCCCATCCCACCATCACCGCATCTGTAGTCTTCAGCAACGGGCCAAGGAGACATATCGCAGGCCCAACTCGGGTGATCTGTTGTCCTTCCCATTACCAACCATCAAATTATAAAAAGAGGAAGAAGGGGTGATTCGTGGAGAATGAAGATATTAAAAACCAAGGAGGGGCGGGGGCAAGGAGTAATGAACGAAGAAGAGAAAAATGAAACCGAGTGAGAGAGTAGAACACAAGTGATCACACCCTGCTGGCAGCTGGAAACACAATAAAGTCAACGAGAAGAGTGTTGTCTTAAACGTCCAGGTGGGGTGGCTCTAAGGAGTGGTCATGAGCTTTGCTGGTTATTTAGTGGTCCCCACCGCTTCTTGTTGTCCTGCATCCATAGCTTGAGATTGTAGCTGTGGGGTTGTCATCATGGAGCCCTGATCAAGTGCCCTGATGTCACTGGCCAGGAGATGGATGCTGTCCACATCCGAAGAACTGGGGTCATCCAGTGGTGGACGCAATGAGCTGTTTGACGCTAAGCCACGGGCGGATGCACATTCAGCGTTTCCTCCAGTTCATTTTCGGACATCGACTGCAGGAGCTTCTGTCGTGGACTAGGTGGGTAAAAAGTATTTCAGCCGGTCAGCACCTTTTTTCTGTTCTGTTTTCAAGGCTTGATCTAAGGTCTGACATTCGCAGGGTATAACAACTGGAGATCTGCATTATCTGTAAGACCAGTTCGAACTCTTGGTCTTTCCTCCAGCCAGGTTCAGGCCTCCTCCAGGGAGTGAAAGAGGAAGGAAATTTCCAGGTAGAGGCCTTTCAGTTTGCAGGGAAGAGGAGCATATATATAGAAGATGCAGGGCAGAGTTTCATCTTTATTGATTCGAATAGTCATCGCTGGCATTGTACATCCAGGCTACAGTCTGGAAAGATCATTATCCCGGAGCCTTTATGTCATAGTTCTCCCTTTTTTCAGGCTTCCCGGAGGACAGTGTCTCCATCTAAGAAGTTGAGGAATTTCGCGATGATGGGACGTGGAGTAGCCCCTGGGGGCAGGTGGCTTGCATCCCAGGGCCCTATGCGCTCGGTCTATCACAAAGCATGCGAAGAAGAGTTTACTTGAGAAGGTAGTCTTCAGCCAAGAGGTAAGAAAGGTGCCAGTATTATCTCCTTCCACACCCTCTGGAAAGCCACTGAATCAGAGGTTATTGAGGCGGGCACTAATTTCAGCATCTTCAATTCACCCGAAGACATATGCATTGATTTTACTCTGTTCCTCAGTACATTTATCTACTCCCTGGACTATGTCCTCCGCTTCAGGTATTCTTGTCTCCGCTGCAGTCACTCTGTCTGTGACTTTGCGGAGGTCCTGATGCAAGAGGGAAACCTTTGATCGTACTTTGACGATTTTAGTCTCCAGTGGCGATGCGGAGCCATGTATGGCTTGCAGTATGTCTGCATATTGCTGGGGCCAGGGATGGCAGTTTCTACCTGTACTGCTGGAGGGGTAACGACTCTGGAATAGTAGTCCAGTTTGCCCTGTTGAGCTGGTGTGGGTTCCTTGTCCTTAGCACTGAGAAGTTGCCCCTGTGCGACCACTGGTGATTGTATTGAATTTGTCCGCACAGGTAGAAGTAGGCCCTGAGCGTGGTGAGGAAACAGCAGAATAAGAGGGCACGCTGGGCATCAGGTCGGAGGAGCAGTTCTAAAGTGCGCAGCGTCTGCACTCTCCTTTATTCCGGTAGGGTCCCAGAAAAACCCAGCGAGTCACACAGCTCCTTAGTGTAGAGCTCGGGTTACAGCATGCACCATTCTCAGAGCAACAGCCTTTGGGTGGGCTTCCATAAAGAGGGCTCTCCACAATCCGGTAGTGGGGGCACCCTCCAGGATACCCTCCCCCCCCCCCAGGCAGCAGATCTCAGGGACCATCCTTAGTGCATCAGCTCAGGACAAGCACTGCATTCTCGTCGGAGCAGCTGGTGTCGCATAGGCCTGGAAGCCGCCCCTGCCTATGGCGTGGTGTTTGGGCCCTTAATGTTAGTAGCAAGCCTTCTCAGTGCCCTCAGCTCACATGGGGAAAAAGGGAGGGGAGGCACTCAGACTTCAGGAGCATGGCAGGTGTTTGTCATTCTGCTCCCCCCAGGTCTCCCATCACCCACCTCATGGCTGCAGCAGGCCTCCGTTCCGAGGCTGACCTCGGTCCTGGGCCGGTCGCCGCAGTAGGCCTTCAGGGGTCATCCAACTCTCTCAACCAACAGTAGAGGTTGGGGATTTTCCCCCGATCATGGCTCCCCAGATGGCCACCACTCATCTGGGCCTCTCTGGCTGTGCCCAAGGCAGTGACAGGACTGGGCTCCAGCGGTAACACCTGCACATTACCAAGGTCCGGAGTACTGGGAGGCTCCAGGTGACCAGCAAATCTGCCGGTGCTCTCATGGCTCAGCTCATCGGGTCTCGGGCCAGGGGTACCGATTCCTAGGGAGCCGCTTTCTCCCAGGACCACGCCAGCGAGCCGGCCTCCCTGCCCCTCCGCTCCATCCTCAGATGACGCACAGCACAACTGCCATTAAGCAATTCAGCACGGCCGGTCCTCTCACTCCCCAGCACGCTCCAGGACTCCTCACTTAGTGTATATAGCTCTACAAAGTTTATTTAGGAGAAGTAAGGATCCTTAAGGGGGTGGCTCTTTCACTCTAATTCTCCATGCCCATATACATCAAAAATTGAGAAGTAGCAAACACTATCTGTTCTCTTGTAAGCTTTTCATGATCCTTAAGGCCTTCCAATAGTACCGGACGCCAATCAGGCTGCACACTGGAATACTCCATTTAGTATGGGCCTTATGTACCTTGGGCAAAAGAAGACTCTTCTGCATGGAGCTTTCCCTATATGCTCTTTCCCACTCCCTCTCTCTTTCAAGCCTAGCGCCCGGGAGCATCCCCACCTCCTCTTCTGGCAACTATCATCCTTTCCAGTCGCAGCGCTACATGTGGCCTCCCTTAGGCCTTCTCCTAACATATGTTGAGAGCAACTCGATGGTGTTATTTGCTCACTGCTCCTTGGAAGAGATGCCAGGAGCTCACAATGTTGCTGTCAGTGAAGGGCACTCACGCCTTTTTGTTCAAGATGGGAATCGTTGTCCAAAAGAAGAAAAAAAAAGAGAAAGAAACCCGCACAATAACACGGCTGCTAGTGGTGGCTGCATCATTCCGTAATGCGTGCAGGCATGAAGCATGATCATGCCTGAGCCACCACGCACGTGCACAAAATGACACTATCCCAAGATGGATTGGTAAATAACAATAGGAAACTTAACTTGCATGAAAGCACTTTTTGTATTGTGGCATGGCCTGGCAGCAATTGGGAGCTACCAGGCTGTCAAAACAAAAAGAACAGAAAACGATTTAAAGGACTATGGGGTGGCGAGCTATGGATAAGTGGCTGGAGAAAGCGAGGATGAATGGAGTATCTGGGAGTAGAGGCAAAGGTGCAACAGAGGCACTTGACGCGGGCCCTGAGTGGGAGGAAGAAGAAAAAATGAAAAAAGAAAAGGCAGGAAGGGGTTGGGAAATCGATAAATGAGCCCATGGGAGGGTGAGTGAGCCAGACAGAGAATGTACAAGTCAAACAAACTACCTACACTTCAGGAAAGCGCTGAAGAATATGGGCCATATTTATGGCAAAGTCATGCACCGTGCTGCACTGCGCAGTAGGAAAAGGGCAGGAGTATGCCGTATTTTTGAAAAAATACAGCGCAATCCTGCCTTTGCACCTGCACTGGCGCCGTTTTGGCTGCCTAGTGCCAACACAGGCTCCCTTGCACCATGGTGCAAGGTTACCGGTGTGATTTAAGGAGGATTGTTTGCATCATCCATGGATGTTGCATGAGAAGACCCACAAAACACCCATGGAACACCTCCCTGGCTCAGAGTAATGCAATGATGTGTGCTGCGTTACATTACTCTGGATTTACAAAGCCACTCTGGGCCAAGCTAGGGGGCCTGGCTTGGCTTCATAAATCGAATTTTGGGCTTGCATCGCACATGCACCACATTGCTTATACCCCTATGTTCTTCTGGAAAGTGTTTGACTAGGAAATCTGATCACTAACCACCCTCTCAGCGACCTCCATAACCACTCTCCCCACAGGGATTAGTGAGCTAGATGCCAGTTAGGCCATCAGGCCCATTGCGACTGACCGTCGAAGTACACAAACCATTCACCATCTGATTGTTGACCACAAGTAAATGGTGGAATCAACACTCTCGAACACCTGCTCATCCGCAGATCGTGAAACAGAACCATAAGTGGACAGGATCAACCATTTAATCAACAAAACACTGTGGTCCCCAGGACTGAGGGAGTAGTGAAGAAGGTGTTATCAACATTCGCAGTGTGTTGCAAAACACCTCAACTCTAATCAGAGCCTCTGTGCAAGTCAAGAGTTTAGATGTAGTGACATTTTCTGACTGCACCTTTAACCCCATGTGCTCCAGGCCGGTGTGCTAATGGCCACATGCAACACCCCGCGTGTGTGAATTACGGCGAGTATTGTTTGCTTGAATTGGAGACACATGGAGTGAATAAGATGCTAAGAGCTGGTTCTATCTACCAGATTCACGAAGGAAGATTCGACCCAGGGAAGAGTTAACAGTAGGAAACCTTCTAAGCCTCAGGGACCTCCAAGCTGAGTCCCCTTTGGGTTCTGCACTCAATAAATCCACTGCACTATCGCAGGTGTTGTGCCCGGTACAGGCAGGGCCAGGACAGACCTTCAGCAATCTCTGGTACAGGAGGAAGTTCTTCAGGCACATAATTACATCACTCTGCACAAGAGTCAGCAGATCCTCAGGTGAGTGCTCGGCTTGAGTCGACCAGCCCATGTCCACACTGTGGTCCAGGGCGCGCAGAGGTCAGCTCTTCACTCAGGTGCTTGGAAGTCTCCAAGCGATCCTCTAAAGCCAAGACTTTCCTTTCACCAATGTAGTTTGGATTCTCCAGCAGACTGTAGGAGACTTGATAAAAGAAAAATCACTCTCCAATATTGTCTAAAAATCACTGTCAACTATTGTCCAAGTGAAACGTTCCTTGTATAACTTTGTTTTGGTTTCTCAATTTGAGTCCTATTTGCAGTGTCAGCTGCTTCAGAATTATTCGCTCTCTCTGTGTTTGTTTCTCTCTGCACTGACCCTGCTAACATCCTCACCTGTTCTAATATCAGTTATAAAACTGTGGGCCACGTCTATCCCAGAATGCAGCACTGGTCATCGGTAGCAGTTATAAGCCCCGGGTCTTGCCAATGACCTTCAGACCTGGGACCTTACAATGACCTTTACAATTAGTCCTCTTATGCTAATTATGAAATAATAATAATAGTTTGCTGTTTTGTTATTACTACTGCTGCTGCTGCTCTTACACAGTACAAATAGACCGCGTGTCTGGTCCACAGAACTGAAACGTTTCTCTCAGATTTATTATTTTTTGCAGAAAGAGAATAGTGCAGCGCAGAGGAAATGACGTGCTGCTGCCGTCATCCCCTGGCTGCGGTCCTCCAGGCTGCGCTGTGCGTCATACAACCTTTACACGCGGTGCGTGTGCGCGCGCCCTGCTAGCAAAGCTTGGCACTGGACGCATACCCTTCCAGTAATGAATCCTGTGCCCAGTCACATTCGGACACATTCACACACTTAGGCAGATTAGTGAAGGCTTTGCAGTGGGCAAATAGTGCTTTGTGATTCACGGTCAGGGCATGTTCCATGAGCCTGTCAGACAGGGCACAAGTCCTAAAAAAAGAAGTGGGGGGACTCTCCAAGGTAGACGTGGTCACAGGAAGTGACATCACGACAGGAAGTGACATCACGACAGGAAGTGACATCACAACAGGAAGTGACATCACAACAGGAAGTGACATCACATGTAAGGCAGATCTATCATTTGCATATAATGCAAGATTTAACAATTGAAGCTGCTTGGTACTTAAGCCTGTGACTTAAAGTCCCTGTATGGAGGAATTAGCAGCCCAAATGTGGATGAAGTTTGGCGAAGGTGACATCAACACATTTTCAAAACACTACAGGAAAGTTTGACTGCAAGATTTTGTACACATTACAGGTTCCCAGAGAGGCTGCTTCCCACACTCGACAATGACTATTACACACACTAGGGCTCCATATTCACGTTATTCTATCGATGAGTGTTATATGTTATCTCCCCACCTATTGTAAACTAGCGACTCTGTATTACATAGTTTTGTCCCAGCTGCCTCTCTCTAGCTGTGGCTAGATTTATTTATTTTATTTATAAAGTTTTATATAGCGCGAACTTGATCCCGAAGGATATCAGAACGCTTTACAATTTGCAGCAAAGGTAACAAATCAGAACATTAGTCTAACATTGGGAATCTTGGTTGAAGACAATGGAGCTGCCGGGGCATTTACTTGGGTCAATGCCTAAATTTTAGATATATTAACTGGCCATTGTATTTATTTTAGCAGATTTATTTATTTCTATTTATTTTAGGAAATGTATTTAGTTTTGGTATATTTTAGTTTGACTTATTTGCCTTCATTTACTTCAGTGCAACAAAATATAAACATTGCTTTACTTTGTATTAATACTGTTTATTTTTGTGATAGTTCCTAAAAAAGAGCCGATTATGACTCATGCATTGTAATGGTTGTTTCCCCCTTTACAGAGACTACTTACTATAAAATTGGGGTGGGCCTAGCTCATGATGTCATTTTGTGGGGACCTCTTGAAGAAAGCGGGCAGAACCTTTGCAAAACTTTGTGCCCCCCTATCCAGTAGTGCAATTATCCAAACACTGACAGGATTGAGCCTAAATTAAAAATATACTGACATACGTAATGCCAAGTCAGACGTCATCATGAAGTCATGTTTAAATGAACAATCCAGCGCCATCCTACACCTCCCCATTCCACAAAATTATACAATTCAGACCGACAACACAAACTAGAAGGGGGCGTTGCTGTCATCATTAAACATTCCATGTGGAAACAGCGACACACGGAAGAACACACAAGGGTACACCATCATACTACTTACATTTTGTAGCCTGGTGTCAATTGTTCAATGCAGGGCTTAATTTGTGCCAGTGCTTAGCGCCGGCACTTAATTGGCAGGGCCGGGTCTAGTGGGACTCTGATTCTACACGCACGAGGCGCACAGTGCATGTAAAATGTTTTAATTTAACTTACAGCACACTTGCTAGTACTAATACTTAATTAACTCCTCAAGTCTCGTGCAGCCGCATCGCATTGTGTTTAGTTTTTCACATCTCAGTTTACCCTTAATTGTTCACGATCACTTGAATAATGAAATATTCTGAGTGGGAGAGCTCTTTGGCAGCACTCTGCCAGGTTTCTCTCTCGTCACTCTCATGCTGCTGTGTTAAAGAGCCTCGGTTGTACCGCACAAAGAATTAGGGTGACCAACTGGCATTGGTGCAAATTCAGGACGGTGAGTGTAAAAATTCAGGACAAAGGGTCAAATTCAGGACACAAATTCAGGACAGGAGGTCAAAATTTAGGAC
Source organism: Lissotriton vulgaris (assembly GCF_964263255.1). Taxonomy (NCBI): domain Eukaryota; kingdom Metazoa; phylum Chordata; class Amphibia; order Caudata; family Salamandridae; genus Lissotriton; species Lissotriton vulgaris. The sequence goes on from NW_028253739.1 coordinate 163,487, forward strand.
AAAACTTCAGGACAATAGGTACGTTTTACAGACACATCAGAGGTCGCGCAATAGTATATAAGTAAGCCCAGCCATTTCCAAAAGTATTCAACCATTTGCAAACCTATCCATCATGTATCCTCCCATGTATCATTTCACTCATCCATCCCTTCATCCATCCCCTCATCCATCCTTTCACTCATCTCCATTATCCATCCATCTATCCACCCTTTCACCCTATCCATCTGTACACTTATCCATCCACTCTTCATCCCATCCATCCATTCACTCATCCATTCAGCCATTTACCCTTTCACCAATCCAGCCATCCTTTCACTTACTAATCCTTCCACCCATCCACTCTTTTAGTCATCCATCCATCCTCCCTTTCTCTCTCCATCGACCCTTTCACTTAGCCTTCCTTCCATCCATCCATCCACCCACCCATCCATCCATCTACTCATCCACTCATGAATCCATCCATTGCCCCTATCACTCATCCATCTATCATTTCACTCCTTCACACATCTATTCATCCTTTTTTCCATCTACCCTCCCTTTCACTCACTCATCCATCCTTACACCCACCCTTTCACTCATATGTCCATTCATTCACCCTTGCACTTATCAATCCATCAATCCATCCATCATTTCACTCATCCACCTACCCCCCATCATCCACCCACCATCCACGCACCCACACATCCATCCTTTCACCCACCCACCGTCCAATCCACTGATCCATCCTTTCACCCATCCACCATCCACCCACCCACTCATCCATCCATCCTTTCACCCACCCACTCATCATCCATCCATCCATCCTTTCACCCATCACTCATCATCCATCCATCCATCCTTTCACCCACTTATCCATCCATCCATCCCTTCACCCACTCTCCATCCATCCATCCTTTCACCCACCCATCCATCCCTTCACCCACTCTCCATCCATCCATCCTTTCACCCACGCATCATCCATCCATCCATCCATCTGTCCTTCCCTTCATCATCCATCCATCCATCCCCTCATCATCCATCCATCCTTCCCCTCATCATCCGTCCATCCTTTTCCCTCATCATCCATCCATCCTTTTCCCTCATCATCCATCCATCCTTCCCCTCATCATCCATCCATCCTTTTCCCTCATCATCTATCCATCCATCCATCTGTCCTTCCCCTCATCATCCATCTGTCCTTCCCCTCATCATCCATCCATCCTTCCCCTCATGATCCATCCATCCTTCCCCTCATCATCCATCCATCCATCCATCCATCCATCCATCCATCCATCCATCCATCCATCCATCCATCCTTCCCCTCATCATCCATCCATCCTTCCCCTCATCATCCATCCATCCATCCTTTCACCCACCCCCTCATCATCCATCCATTCCCTCATCATCCATCCATCCATCCCCTCATCATCCATCCATCCACCCTTCCCCTCATCATCCATCCTTTCCCGTCATCCATCCTTCCTTTCATCCATCCTTCCCCTCACCCATCCATCCATCCCATCCATTTATCCTGCCCTTCATCCATCCATCCTTCCCCTCCATCCATCCATCCTTCTCCTCATCTATCATCCTTCCCCTCACCCATCCATCCATCCTGCCCCTCATCCATCCATCCTTCATCCTTCCCCTCATCCATCCTTCCTTTCATCCATCCTTCCCCTCACCCATCCATCCCATCCATGTATCCTGCCCTTCATCCATCCATCCTTCCCCTCCATCCATCCATCTTCCCCTCATCCATTTATCCTTCCCCTTATCCATCCATCCTTTCCCTCCGTCCCTCATCCTTCCCCTCATCCATCTTTCCCCTCATCAATCATCCAGCTACCCTTCCACCCATACATCCAGCTATTTACATTTTCTCTCCATCCTTCCCCTCCCTCATCAATTCATCTATCCTCTCTCATTATCCATTTATTCAATCTTTCATTCATCCATTCACCCTTTCACTAATTCATCCAGCCATTCACCCATCCCTTCACTTACTTACTCGCCGACCTTTCCATATTAATTTTGAGCTGAGCCCTTTTGAGAAGAGGCCCATCAAGAACTTCACCCTCGCTGCAGGGGCCGTTCCAGGACTGGGATAGAAGCCACCCAGGGCGGAGACAGGATCCACCACAGGGGGGGGACAGGAGCCATCACAGGTGGGGGTGGACTGGAGCCACAACATGGGGGGACAGGTGCCATCACTGAGGGGAGGGCACAGGCAGGAACCATCACAGGAGAGGGAGCACAGGGGTGGGCATGCAGTATTCTAGTATCATATTGGGCTCCTTTCCTGCACAAGACAACGAGAAGACAGGCTCTCTGTTCAAAATGCCATCCCCCACTGTGATGTACTGTACTTACAGGAGATACTCCGAGAGAACTGATTGAACTGATTGTCCTCCATACTTTGTTATTCAGTGTGGGTGCGATTGTGCCATTTCTTTATTTTCTTACATTATAGCCTTCATGTTTGAAGAACCGAGGTTTGCTTACAATTTAGTGACAGTAATTAAGCTATGTGAAGAGAACCACGTGGTGCCTGGGTGTAATCCGGGGTGTAATCTGGCCGAGTCTCGGATGTTTGGGGCCCTGGGTGGAAATGGAATGTGTGAGCCCCCCTCTAAATCGCAGATACAAGACGCATTCAGGGCTGTTTGCATGTGAATAGATGTTGCTGCTCCGAAGCTGCCGCCCTCCCTCTGTCACCTTCGAGCACCTTTTAACAGCTCATCAAGGGCTGGAGGTGTGAGGGTAGCCATCCCGCTGTGCCTCTACAGTGCTGCTGGGGGTCTGAGCTTCTATACAGCATCGGAGTCAAGAAGGGAGGTGGGGGCAAGCTGTGCCCGTTTAAAATTACGGACAAATGCGGGAATGCTTTATTTACTTTGTGCGCGCCGCGCTCCCGTTTTTTAATGGTGGACGTGGTTTTTATTTAGCAGGGTGGACGGCGTCCACCCTGAACAACCCTCGGAAATAAGTGGGGGGATGCCGTCCACCCGCGTGGTACCCCGACTCGTGCCCTGCTGTCAGACCTTGCTTGGCATCAACGCAGAATGTACCTGTTTGAGGCAGACGCAAAGTCAGAGGAATGGTTCAATTTCTCCTCATTTTTCACTTGTTGCTCGTGTGCTGCAGCCTTCATAACACATTCATTGTGTGAAAAGTTAGTCTCAGCATCGGATTTGTGCTGGGGTCATGCCTCCCAGTACAAACCATATGCCAGACGTTGTACACACAACCTCGCACTAGGGCACAAAGGAGGGTGTGTGGTGCTCGGCAGCCTGAAGCAGCGCAGATGAGGGGAGCAGCTAAAGGCCAAAGTTAGCAAATGTAGCTCAGCACAGCTTCGTGCCCCAGGGAAAAACAGTGAAGAAACGTTGGTGCAAGTACTGCTTTGTGCTATGATAAATGAACCCCGGTATGTGTGCCCCCCTTTTTCCCCCCAGCGCCTTGAGACCCTCACGGGTAAGTAGTGCGCTCTACAAATTCTTGATTGATGGATGTGTGCTGTGCGGTGCCGCACACATGCAATGTGAACATATTCGTGCCTTATTCAAGGACTCGTTCGTTTTTTATAAAAGCACAGCCTGGCTATCTTGGTAGATCAGGTTTTGCTCTAACATCTATGAGAGGTCCTCTGATCTGCCCAAGTAACTCCCCCTGACCACCTCCATTTCGAAGCAGCGCAAAGCACAGTTTGTGCTGGGTCGGCTTCTTTCCAGTGGATAATATCTTTTGTGCTGGAAAATAAATAGCAATGCAAGATTTGCTACTTCTTTGCATCCGTTTGCACCAGGCAAATCCTTAGTAATTCTCACTTTTGCTACATGCGGGGTATTAGGGGCCATGAAGACAGCAGCAGAACCAAAAGGCGCTTGGAAATATCACACATAGTTGCATCGACATTTTGAAAATGCCGCACATAAGCAATCTGAAACCTTGGCAGCTTGAGCTGCTCACCCGGCCCCATGGGGGGCCCGCTCACCTGCCCCCATGGGGGGCCCCGCTCACCTGGCACCACGGAGCCTGGGAGAGCCCCCGAGTGGCTGCGGTTCCGTGATACCGGCGGCTCCCTTTGCTGGTTTCCAGTGCTTGGTTTCCCTCCTGCCCAGCTCCAGGCCCTCCCAGCGGTGGTGTCCCGGGCCCTATCCTGCGGTCCTCCCCAGCCCCGGCCCCTGCCCTGCGGTCCTGCCCAGCCCCGGGCCCTCCCAGCGGTGGAGTCCCTGTCCGAGCCCCGGGCCCTCCCCAGCGGTAGGGTGACCAACAGGCATGGGTGCAAATTCAGGACAGTGAGAGTAAAAATTCAGGACAAAGGGTCAAAATTCAGGTATAAAATTCAGGACTGAAGGTCAGAGTTCAGGACAAAAATTTGGGACAAAAGGTACATGTTACAGACACATCAGAGGAGGTCTCGTAATATTACATAAGTAAATAGACAACCTACATAAGTACAAGTCAAAAGACGTTTATATTAGATTGAGAGAACCTTCCACTGCATCTGTTGAATGCCGGATTGAAACTTATATACCGGTGTATGCATATTGGATGCACCTGGGAAACATGAGCCAAAATGAAACTTCCACCCCCCAAAGCTTGGCCCCTGGTCAGGTGACAGGAGCCCATAAACAAAAACAGTTTGTCATGCCCTGGGCTCTGGCAGGAGCAGTGGCGGCTGGTGACATTTGAAAGTGGTATGGCGTAAAAGTTTGATATGAGTGCCCAGTGGTGAGCGCAGTGAGCGAGCCTGAACGTAATTAGGGGGGCTTTTTCTCTCCCGAGAAAAGTTTGAAAAAAGAGTGGGCAAATGGTGCCTTTTCAAGAATATTTGAGAAAGCAAGAAGGTTAATAAAGCAATTGTGAAAGTGTAGTTACTGCATCAATAAAGAGATTTCGTATGATAATGACGTAAGAAGCTGCTTATTCAGTATAACCACATAGCTGTTAGTCTGTCTGACATGGCTGTCCATCTCTCTCTGCTCTGGCTCCTCTCGAGCCCCAGCCTTTATGTTCCCTCCTGCCAGGTCCTACTGTTTTTGCGCTCTCCCTTATCTCCACCTAGTTTCCAGACAGTCAACGCCTTGTTCTGCCTGTGTTCCCTTGGTTCCAGCACATTGTTTGTGTGCTAGAAGTCTTCTGTGGTATCATTTGAAATCTTTGCATTGCTTGTATGCTCCCTCTCCTCCAAATGCTCTCTCTCTCTCTGGACCATCAATCTCCTGTGGTATCCTTCGACTCCAGTGCTTTAGTCCTGCAATCCCACCTCTCTGTGTTCTCTCGTTCAATGCACCCTCAGCCTACTGCAATCTCAAAACTCAGATCCAGAACATTACAGTAAGCGAATTCTCCAGATCATTCTAAAATACTCTGATCACAACAAACGCACACTAACACTTGTACATGCAAAGAACTATCCAGAGAACTGTCCGACAAACCTGCAGAACCATTCCAACAGTGACATAATTGATCCACATTATCCTTAAAATTCTCTGTTCACAACCCCTTACTCCAGACAGGCATTCAATTTTGTGAATCTAAAAAATGCCTTGTACGTGAGGCCTTCACACGCCTTTTGCTAGTGGGACACGCTAGATGCACTGTGGGATAGACTCAGGGCACAAGTCCTAAAAAAAGAAGTGGGGGACGCTGTCACCGGAAGTGACATCACGACAGGAAGTGACGTCACGAAAGGTGCCGAGCTCCTCATCCCAGAGAGGCCAAAGAGTGAAGTCCAGCTGTGCGGCAGGGGGGACGGCGTCCCCCCGGTAAAATAAGTGGGGGGACGCCGTCCACCCGCATGGTACCCCGACTCGAGCCCTTGATTAGACTACCTTACATCATTTCTTATGTTAGTCAGTCTACTTTATGTAGCCACACAAAAGAAGGCAACAGATGGTAGGCAACAACAACATCCAAATATAAAGAAGAGTAAAATAAGTAAAAGCAACATAATTAACTAAACAAGGCAGTGAGTACTCTGGCTTCCCATTACGCATACCAGCATAAACATTCCACAGTGTTACTTCCATTCGGTAAGATAGCTGCGCACATGCTGCAGTGATTAACATATTAACCTGCAAGTAATACTTCAGACACCTTGCTGGTGCCTTTCAGCGTTTCACCCTTTCATGGATCATACAATGACGATCATTGGGGTAATAGAAGCTGTATTGCGCAAGGCTCATGACACAATTCCATATGTGGTGCAAGATATGTAACACCATATCATTAATCCGGTTTACAAAAGCAAATTGTGTTGAACCTGTTTGTTTAAGGCTACCACTTTCAAATGTCACCAGCCGCCACTGCCTTTGTCTTTGCTATTAGTGACGTCCCAGACCAAGATGATGGTACTATGCATTGTATGGAAAATACTGCATGGTCTGACGCCTAATTACCTTTCTAAATATTTTACTCTAACAATACCACCGAGATGGTTACATCTGCAGCAAATTCAAAACTTGCTCTCCATAAGTGCCACTTTTATAAGATGGTAGTGAGATGGCAAGCACTTGCGGGTAGCTGGGGTCATGTTATTGATCTAGTTGCCGGTATCACTTTGTTCTGTCTCAAGTTTTCTTGGTTTTCAGCATGCGCTTTAAAGATTATTACCTGAGCCAGAAATATCTTTTCTATCTTTTTAGATTTTATTTATTCTTTTTCGCAAGGTGTTACTGCATGGATTCTCATAAAGCGCACTTACTTTAGAGACTGACCTCATGATTTCTTGACCAGCGATATTAAACAGGTGCAGTGTATTAAAAGAATTAAGTAAGGTGAAATGATTGCTCAAAGAGCTGGGTTTTGAGCCTTCCTTTCAACAGTCAGAGCTCCAAAATCCCTAATAGGCAGCAGAAAGGCTTTCCATTCCAGGTCACAGAAAATGAAAATGTATATCCACTCTGCCTAGTTGGTCTGAATCGTCACACACAGGGCAACATGTTTTTCGCGGCCTGTAGTGCTTTCTGAGGTTTATTCATTTCAAAAGGAGGAAAAAAAGGAAACAATTGACCCAGATGGCAATGTGTACGACACAGAGTGATTCCTTTAATAATAGCTGTGGCTAATTGGAAGAAATTATGTGAGCGGCTGCATTATGGAGTTGTTGCAACTTATCAAGCAAGTAGCTGCATACATTAGTGAAGACTTAACAGGAGAGGGCTGAAAACTGAGAACTGTGAAGCTCTTATTTAACAAATGATTAGATGATAAAATCACTTGCAATTGATAAAGATCCGTTCACACAGAGTAGCTGACAGGGTTAATTCTGCCATCACAAGCACCTGATAGTTATCGTTGTCTTTTATATATTGTTAACACACCTAGTATCAAATCTGTGCAAAAGTCAATGTGTGTGGCCTCAGGAGTCATGTTTCTGCAGCCCAAAGCTGTTCCCGAAGCAGTAGTGCTCAACAACACAGTGGATATCGAAGCAAGACGTTTAATACATAAACAGGAAACCCCTTCATCAGCCTGAAAGAGTTCCTTTTTATGTGGATTTGAATACTTATCACAGTAGATAATAGCCTGTTTTCCATGGTATAGTGTGCCAATCTGAGCTCTATCAGCATTAGGACTGCACTGTCGTCTAAAAACGCTTTTGTGGCAAAGTCCACCATAATGCTTTTTGTTTTCATTCATACCTCTGCTCTGCCATCGTCTGCTGAGCAGTATTCCTACTACACCCCTCAAGAACGAACTAAAACGGGCCTGTAGGAGGTACACCATAACCAGGGGTATATACAGCTTCACTGGCTCCTGATTAACGGAAGCCATTGATGGACCCCCTTAAAATGAAGGGGTGACACCCACTGAGCAATACTGCTGCACACTTGATCAATCCGTGCAAAGAGCAGTGAGGGTAGCAGGGGGCCCAGCAAATGCTGTCACTGGCCCATTATCATTCTGCATGTGATAATTAGGCCGACATACAGAATGATAACGGGCCGATAGCAGCCTCTGCCAGGTCAGGCAGGGGCTGCTGCAGGCCCCTTTTCACAGCAGGAGTGCGAGCTGGCCCCTGCAGTCAGAGTTACAGGACTCTCTGCCGGCTTGCTGGGGGCAGCTCGCTGGAATGTCTGGAATTACGGACAAAAGGCGTCCGTGGAAGAAACCCTGCCGGACAACGGACAAGAGGCCCACGTTACCGGCAGTCCGTGAAATTTACGGGCGGTTGGTCACCCTACCCAGCGGTCCTGCCCCAGCGTGTCCTCTTCCCTCAGCCCTGCACACACTCCACTTCCGGGCTGCAGTGACCGTCCTGGCGCAGGGCAGGCCGCAGAGCACGCACGCCCGTGCGTATCCTGGTGACCAATCAGTGTCAGGGTTGGCAGTTAAGCCGGTGTTCTAACTAGATGATCTCCCCTGTCTGTCTGGTCTCCCCCTACGTCAGAGGGGAAATTACAAATACAGCTAGAAGCTAACTATCTCCGCTCCACGGTCGGTTTGGTCTCCCCCTATGTCAGAGGGGAGCTTACCAATACAGCCTTAAGCTAACTAGCTCCGCTACCGTCGGTTTGGTCTCCCCCTACGGGGCTCACAAATACAGCTATAACCTGCTTTATTTATTTATTTATTTTTATGCGTTTTATATAGCGCAGAATTTACCCGAAGGCGTCAGAGCGCTTCACAATAGGAACAGAACTGATAACATGAGAACATTACAAGTGAACAAATTACAAATGACAAAAGCCAACGTTAAGTTACATGAGGCAAAAGTGACAATTGTGAGCAAAATACAAGAGGTAGCAAACGGCGCATTACAGGAGGAAAAAGTGACAAATATGCAGGTTACAAAAGCGTACAAAGTACAAGTAGAGGTATAATACTGCAATAAATGGCAGACACTCAAACACAAGAACAAACGTTACGTAGGCAATGGTGGCACTTGTTCAAGTATCTAAAGCAAACAAAATGTAAGAGGTAGCAAACAGTATGTTACAAGAGAAAAGTGACGTGTGCATGTTACAAAAGAGAACCAAACACAGGTAGAAGGATAATACTGCAATAAATGGCAGACTCTCAAACCACAAGGACACACTGGGAAGGCACTTCCATAGTCATGGAGAACAGAGTTTCCTATAATGGAAGGTCTTCCTTCAGGTAATAGAGAGGGTGTGAATTAAATTTGGAAGTGTCTTTGAAGGAGGAGAACTTTGAGGTCAGTTTTGAAGGCCTGGGAAGAGGTGGCGGTCCGGAGCTGAGGCGTGCCTGGCCATATGTCTATGTGTAAAGTTGGCAAATATTTACTTTTTTAAGCAATAATTGTGAATATATTTTCGTATGTAGCATATGCATACGGTAAAGGAAAATGTTTGTTTTCACCAATTCTTTGGTTTCTAACACATTTTTAGATTTTGACAAAAGAAGTATTTTTTGTTAAAATACCACAATTTTTTATAAATATATTTATACCTACATATACATATATATTACAATACTTATAACAATGAGAAAGATGAATCCAGCAAAGTACAATTAATATGATAAATGTTGATAAATTGAGTATTCCTATTTTTGCACTCCACTGCCTTCAACCTATGTGCTCCAAAAACTAAGGAGGGGGCATTCAAAATATGCAACTACATGTCTGAATCATGGTTGCATGTACTGTTTTGTTGTCCCGCCCTTGACGCTTCCAGAAGACTTCTTTTGAAAACCATTGGGCATATTATCAAGGCGGGTGATATGAGATTATCGCCCTTTTTGCAGCCATTTTTCGGCCTCGAAGCAGCGATAATTTGATCGCCCTATTAGCAAGCTGTCACTAACAGCAGTTAGCAACAGCTTGTTGGCGATAGCGACCGGTTTGGGGCCCGCTTTGCATGTCAGCGATATTTATCACTAATGACATGCAAAGTGGGCGTACCCAACCTGTTAGCGACTGAAAGCACTCGCTAACATCGCTATCACCTATTATCATCACAGGAATAACGATGGAAATATTCTCGCTAAGAACGAATATCGCCAAAACCTAACGCCTACTCAGACCACTTCTTAGCATGTATATCCAATGGGAGGTGGAAATTCAGGCTAAGAACCTATTGGCGTTAATGCCTGAATATCGCTGAATTCCCAGCGATATTCACGCATTTCGACGCTATCGCCGGATATTTTATCGCTTTAGAGATGAACGTTGCTAATAGCACGTTATCTCTGCGATAAAATCCGTCGATCCACGGCGTTAAAAAATATTGCTAATCCCATTTAGCGATAAATATCGCTAGTGGTTGATAATATGCCCCCTTATATTTAAAAAGGGGCATCAGTACATCTTGTGAGGCATCTGCTCTCTGCTTTACTTCCCCAGATATTCAAGTGCTTGCATGATCTGGAAAATATGTGAGACTCCTGGACAATCTGCTTTCACCGTCTTCTGTCCGCACCCTATCAGTCCTCCCCCCCCCCGAAAAAAAAACTCGCCACCAACTTTATTTGCACTTTGCCAAAGCGTCTCTGTACCAAACAATTTTATCCTTGGTTTCGGAAACCAGTCACAAGATTACAATAGTAACTACAATACTGCTTCGTCACTAATATGTGTATCAATTTAAATATTGATGGTTTGCTTTGTTTATGCTTTTTAACGTAACAGCGCTATGATGACATTTTATTGCATTGGTTTTAATTAACTGTTCTAATTTAATAAACTAGAGTGCCATTAATTTTATCAATTGAATTTTTTTTAAAGCACTTTATAAGTCCAGCGTGAAGCACTATGTACAGATTGTAGCAGTTGTATTTTAACTCCTTTGCTGCTAGGGCCTTTCCCGCCCCGTGCTCAGCCTTATTTTGTTTATTTGTTGTAGTTTGCACTTAGGCCCCTGTACCTTTTTGTCCACATAAGGTTTTTTTGGGATAATCAAGTTTATTGATGTTTTTGAGAACAAATCACAAAAAAGAATGGCAGCACAATCAGACACGATATAGAGATAAATTACATTGGGAAGAAGTACGACTGAGACTCGTACAACACTTTGGGAATGAATAAAGCACTTGCATGTAAACAATCTTATACAAGACGCATTTGCGCACCTCAGGGCACCATGTCGAACCACTTGCCCTATATCTTACCAAAAAGCTTGGAATGGCTCCGGGCCTCAAAGAGCGGTTCCTGCTGAGTTCCGCACCAATCCATTCCCCGTCTCCATGTCCGCATAGTAGGTGGCTTGGCCTGAGACCAAAGCTCCGCTATATCGCATTTCGCCACCGCCACTGCCGTTCTGAGGCTGCGCTTATCGGTCCGAACACCATAGAGGCCCTCTAACAAACCCAGGTTCAGGCGTAGTGGGTAATGGGGAACCTCCCGTCCAGAGGTCTGTGTAATCTCTGGCGCTACCCCATGTGCAAGAGCGGGGCATTGCCATGTCATGTGGTAGAAGTCTGCAGGAGCGTGGTTGCATCGCACGCAGGATGGGGATGGCCGAATACGGGCGCTGTATAGGCACGCTGGGGTGGGGTATGCCGTGTGGAGGTATTAAAGTTGGACTAGACTCATCTTGGAGGAGGTCGTCAGGGTCTTAAGAGCCATAAGGTCATCCCTCCAGTCAACTTCCTCTAGGGGGCCCAATCATCCATTCCAGCGGGCACGCAGCAGGTCCAGGGATGCGGGGCCATTGTTCACCAGGGAGCGGTAAATCCGCGAACCCCCACCTCTGCCCCGGTTCCCCATCATCACTTGGGCGTCCAGGGGACTGAATTCCAGGTGGGAGATGGAATGTGTGTCCGGAGGGCATGCCTTAGCTGTAAATATTTGTAAAATTGGGAGCGGAGGGACTGGCGGTGTTGTAATTCTGCAAACAATCTAATGTGGTCCCCTACATAGACGTCTTCCAGCAACGAAATCCCGATGTGGTCCCATCAGTGGAAGTCTCGGAGTGACGAGACCTCCTCCAGCTAAACACCACTCAACAGAGGCGTCTGCCTGATGAGCTTCCGGTCCCATTTTGTGTGGCGTAAGGCCATATGCAGGCCATAAGTACCGTTCGAGTGATGGGGGGAGGGCCTGTGGCACGGGGGTCCCATAGAGGTAGGCTTTGAGCTGTGGGAAATCCATTGACTGCAGTTCCACCCGGTACGCCGGGTCGGACCAGTCTCCCACGAACCAGTCATGGATCACAAGGAACTTCGTGGCCAGGTAGTAAAGGTGGAGATTGGTTACCCCATCTTAGGGAGATATGCGGAAGTGCGCCAGAGACAATCGTGACCTCCCGCCACCCCACAGAAACCGGGTAAGGGCACTGTCTATTTCTCGAAACACCCCCCCCTAGGAGATGAAGGGTCATGTATAAAAACGGGGTAGGACCATCATTTTAAAAAGGGCGCTCCTACCAAGGGGATTGAGGGGGATGGATTGCCACTTCTTGAGGTCCGACTTGGCTTTAATGACCAGGGGCGTGATGTTCAGGGCCCATTCAAGGTCTGTGAGGAAGGCGACCCACACCCCCAAGTACTTAAACGACTACCTGCGCAGGGGGATGGTCGTTTGCCAGTCGAAGCACGCCCGGGATGGATGTAGGGGAACCAATGTGGACTTCACCGGGTTGATCCGGATGCCAGAGACAAGTTCAAAGGCTAGGAGAGCGTCCTAGCATCTGGTCCTGATCTCTCTGGGTCCGCCAGGAAAAGGAGGACGTCATCAGCATGAAAGGCGATCTTATCGATCTGGTATGGGTCCCAAGTCCAGCCTCGGATGAGGGGACCCTGACGGACGAGGGAGGCCAGAGGCTCCATTGCTAAGGCAAATAAGAGCGGTGAGAGCGGACAGCCCTGGCGAGTGCCTCTCCGAATGGGAAACATCTCTGAAAGCATGCCGTTAATGAGGACCCTTGCCCTAGGGTTGGAGTATTGGACCCGGATAAGGCATCGAAACAGAGAGCCGAAACACATCTTCTCCAACACGTCCCCAAGGTTGTTCCAGTCCACCGTATCAAATGCTTTTTTGAAATCAACTAAAAGCAGAGCTAGATACGGGGTGAGCTGGTGACAGTGTGCCTGGGCGAGAAGGAGACGACGTATGCAGTGCTGGGTGCCCCAGGCAGGCATAAAGCTGCATTGGTCCGGGTGAACCAAATCTTGTAAGTGGGGGCAGAGTCTCTGGGCCACTGCAGCGGTGAAATCTTTTACCTCAGTGTTTATGAGGAAGATGGGGCGGTAGTCCGCACAGGCAAGGGAGGGCGGTTGTTTCATTGGAAGGACCACAATCGTGGCCACGTCGGTCTCTGGTGGGAAGGACCGCTTGTCTACTATATGTGCATCCTGCTCAACACCCGCTCCGTCCACAGACACGCAGTCGAGCTCTGGAACCTGCTCGACACAACGTCACCAGACGTCGCCTTCCTCACGGAAACCTGGATGAACGCCTCTTCAGCGCCCGACATAGCCATCGCCATCCCAGACGGCTACAAGATCGTCCGGAGGGACCGCATCAACCACACCGGAGGAGGCATCGCCATCGTCCACAGGAACACCATCCGCATCACGACCAACACCGACGACACCCTCGCTACCGCCGAGCACCTGCACTTTCAGGTCCACATCAACCCCAAGACCACCCTCATCTACAGACCCCCGGGACAACGCACACAATTCAGCGAAGACATCGCCGACTTCATCAGCCCGCACGCCCTCTGCTCCGCTGACTACATCCTCCTCGGGGACCTCAACTTCCACATGGAGAACAACAACGACCGCAACACCACCACCCTGCTGGACAACCTCGCCAACCTGGGACTCAAGCAACTGGTGACCACCCCCACCCACTACGCCGGACACACACTCGACCCCGTCTTCTCATCCAGCAAGGACATCGCCTTCAGCCACGCCACCGGACTCCACTGGACGGACCACAGCTGCGTCCACTTCAGCTTCGCAAGGACCACGATCCACCACCACCAGCAACAGGCTGCACGCAGGAGCTGGAACAAGATCACAGCCGACCAGCTCGCGTCCTCCCTGAGCATGAACCCTCCCACCAGCACAACGAACCCTAGCCAGGCGTCCACCAACCTCACGAAATGGATCAGCGACTGCGCAGACGAGCTCGCCCCCCTGAGGACCCCGCCCAGCAGACCCGGGAGCAAGAAAGCCCCATGGTTCACCGACGAACTCAAGAGCTCCAAGAAGAACTGCCGAGCCCTCGAGAGAACCTGGCGCAGAGACCCAACACCGGACAACATGACTGCCCTCAAGCTCGCCACCCGAAAACACCACCAACTCATCCGCGCCACCAAGAAAACTGCATTCAAGGAACGACTGGACAACAACGCACACAACAGCAAAGAACTCTTCAACATCGTCAAAGAGCTCTCCAACCCCAACGCCGGAAACAACGACATCACCCCTTCGCAAGACCTCTGCAACTCCCTCGCCTCCTACTTCCACAACAAGATCGCAGACATACACAACAGCTTCAGCACTCAACCGACGAACACCACGACCGAACCACCGCCCCCCACCACCACCCTCCGCGCCTGGACTCCGATCAGCATCGAAGACACCGTCCACACGATGAACTCCATCCACTCCGGATCTCCGACCGACCCCTGCCCTCACCACGTCTTCAACAAGGCCGACGCTGTCATCGCACCCCACCTGCGGGACATCATCAACACCTCCTTCGACACCGCCACCTTCCCGGAGAGCTGAAAGCACGCCGAACTCAGCGCTCTACTCAAGAAGCCATCGGCGACCCCACCGACCTCAAGAACTACCGCCCAATATTGCTGCTCCCGTTTCCTGCTAAAGTCATCGAGAAGACCGTCAACAAGCAGCTGGCCGCCTTCCTCGAGACGAACGGATCCCTCGACCCCTCGCAGTCTGGCTTCCGGGCGAACCACAGCACCGAGACCGCCCTGATCGCAGCCACCGATGACATCCGAGCGCTGCTCGACAACGGAGAAACAGCGGCCCTCATCTTCCTCGACCTCTCCGCGGCCTTCGACACTGTCTGCCACCGTACCCTAGTACAACGCCTCAGCAACATCGGAGTCCAGGAGAAGGCACTGGAGTGGATCATCTCCTTCCTCACCGGAAGGACATAGAGAGTCCGCCTCCCTCCGTTCAGATCTGAAGCCACCGAAGTCATCTGCGGCGTTCCTCAAGGCTCCTCGCTCAGTCCAACCCTCTTCAATGTCTACATGAGCCCCCTCGCAGACATCGCACGCCAGCACAACCTCAACATCATCTCCTACGCCGACGACACCCAGCTGATCCTCTCCCTTACCAACGACCCCGCCACCGCTAGAGCCAACCTTCACGAAGGGATGAAAGAGGTAGCCGAATGGATGAAGAACAGCCGCCTGAAACTGAACTCAGATAAGACGGAAGTCCTCATCCTGGGATCCTCACCCGCCGCTTGGGACGACTCCTGGTGGCCCCCCGCCCTAGGCAGCGCACCCAAACCAACAGACCACGCACGCAACCTGGGCTTCATCCTGGACTCCTCCCTCTCCATGACCAGACAAGTCAACGCCGTCTCCTCGTCGTGCTTCAACATCCTGCGCATGCTACGTAAGATCTTTCGGTGGATCCCCACCGAGACAAGGAAGACGGTGACCCAGGCCCACGTCACCAGCCGTCTGGACTACGGCAACACCCTCTACGCTGGAACCACCGCCAAACTCCTGAAGAGACTCCAGCGGATCCAGAACGCCTCAGCACGACTCATCCTGGACATCCCCCGTCGCAGCCACATCTCCGGACACCTGAGAGACCTGCACTGGCTCCCGATCAACAAAAGAATCACCTTCCGTCTCCTCACCCACGCACACAAAGCCCTACACAGCCAAGGCCCAGGATACCTCAACAGCCGCCTCAACTTCTACGCTCCCAAACGCCAGCTTCGATCGACCAGCCACGCCCTCGCCGCCGTCCCCCGCATCCGTAGAGCCACCACAGGGGGACGGTCCTTCTCCTACCTCGCCGCCAAGACATGGAACTCCCTCCCCACCCACCTCCGCCTGACCCAGGACCACCTCGCCTTCAGGAAGCAACTCAAGACCTGGTTGTTCGAGCAGTAGCAGATCCCCCTCCCCCAGCACCTTGAGACCCTCTGGGTAAGTAGTGCGCTATATAAATGCGATGATTGATGTTTGAGCAGCTCCACTAAATGTGGGACCAGTGTTTCACGGTAAATCGTGTAGTATTCTTGCGGGTAACCGTCGGGCCCGAGTGCAACAGTGTAATGGCCCCGTGTATCTCTTCCGGGGTGAGGGGGAGATCAAGCTTCTCGGAGACCGTTTAGGAGAGGCAGGGCAGGTGAGTCCCAGTCTCGAATAGCAAGTCAGCGATGTTGGTCCTGGGAGATCGGGCTGCATAAAGGGCAGCATAATAGGCCGCAAAAGTTCAGGAGATAGCTTGGGAGGTGGCTTGGCGAGCCCCGGTTTCGTCACAGATCTCAGGGATAATGCGGTTGGCTTTAGGGTAGGACACTAAATCGTGAAGTAATTTGCAGTTTTTATCGCCCCAGCCATACACGCGTGCCACAGAGGAGCGCCAGAGCATTTTAGCGGACTCCAATGAGATCTGGCAGATCTCTTCCCCGGATCAATGTAAGCCAGCAATCAGAGTTATCGCTGTCAGCGCCCGCCAGGGCCCCCTCCAACTGTGCCGCCTGGGCCTCCAGCTGTATGAGTTGGGCGGTCTGCTCCGTGCACTTCGCTTGGATCAAACCTTTAGCCACCGCTCGCATGGTGGCCTTGCCGGCCTCCCATAACGTCCCCGATGAAGAGACCGAGCCCGTGTTAGCCTTAAAGTTATTCCTCAGTTCCTGTTGGAGTGACTCAACAAATTCCGCGTCCTGCATGAACCAGGCGTTCATCCGCCACGCTGTACGAGTATCGTTAGGGGGGTTCCCGAGACGCAGGGAGACGGGGAGTGATCCGAGATGCCTCTGGGCAAAACAGAGGCCCTGGACATCAGTTGACAGTCTGGGGCAGGTAGTAGAAACAGATCAATACAAGAGTGACAGTGGTGGGCCGCTGATGTGTAAGTATATTGTTTTTTGCAGGGGTTCCACACCCTCCAAGCATTGCAAAGACCCAAAGAAGAGGACCAGTCAGACAAGTGCTTAGCGGAGGCAAGGCGGGATGCCGAAGGGGCACCTGTTGTGTCGTGCGAGTGTTGGAGGGTTGCAGAACAGCGTTGAAATCCCATCCGATGACCATCAGACCCTGAGTAAAGGAGGAGACCACGAGTGTGAGATGGCGAAGGGCAGAAGCCATGGTGGTGGAGGAATGTAAGCATACAGGAGATTAACTGGGTTTCCCTCGATCTTACCCGTCAGGGCCACGTAACGGCCTTGTGTGTGCGTCTCGGCCTGCGCCAGGGTAAAGGGAAGGCCATTCCGGAGCAGTATGACAACCCCCCTGGAACTACGCGTAAAACCTGAATGCCAGACCCTGTTGAACCCATACCGGGCGAGGAAATTGCATTGTGTGCCCATAAGGTTTGTTTCTTGTAGGAACAAGACATTGGTGTATGTCGCTGGGCGCTACAAAGGACAGCATTGCGTTTTATGCGCTCTAGGAGGCCGTTGACGTTCCCTGAGAGGATGTGGAGGGGTCTATGTTGGGTGGACGTCATCAGGGTGGAATGTGTGTGGAAGAGGTAATGCAAGCACAGATCGGCCCTGTTCCCAAGGGAAGTAACGTGTCATGGCCGGGGTCTTTGGGTAAAGGTTGTGCGTTCTGGTTAGTCTCATGTCATCGTCAGTAGCATACATGCGTGGGTAGCTACCAAGGAAAACAAGGAACAGTGGCCCATAGGCGGCTAAAAACAACAAACAATCGAGAGACAATGGTCTACCCACCCTCCCTTGCCCCCCAACTCCCCCCACCCTACACTGCTGAAGACAAAGCATCTGTTGTCGCCCTGAAAAGGAAAACATTCAAAACAACAACCCACTAGTGAATCTTAAATGCTAAGCTAAAACAGTTAGCTGAACATGAACGTGGCAGAGATGGACCCCAATCCATATAGCTGGATAAGAGATTCGTCAACAGCTGTAATTACATTTAAACTAATATGCATTGAGAAGTACACATAAGTTCCGGAACTGGAATAGGAAACAGTTCACCGAGCCGTGGTTACAGTGAAGATGGATCGCACCTTCTATAGAGGTTGGCAAATAGTCGTAAGTGTAGGTGCCATATTGGAAACAAAGCAAGAGTTCCTGTTTAGGCCGCAGTTCAAACTCTCCCATCATCTCCGGATCCATGAAGCGCAGGGCTCCTAGACAGGTCTGAGTCTGATAGGGAGGGTGCAAGGCCTTGGAGGGGTCCGGGACACGGCTCAAGTTAATCACAAAGTTAGTAGGACTAGGAGTGGCAGACCTCTGAGTTGAAGCGTGTGAGGGAGGGCGCTGAGACGGCGCACCTGGTGAGCAGGATGCCTCCTCCCGATGGTCGTTTTTCGTACGTGACCTAGTCCGGCATCTTTGGGGTTTAGGCAAGGTTGGGTGGGGCTGCAGGGGGCCAGCCGGGTCGGAGAGGGGGTCGGCCGATTCAGGAGGGGCTGGTCTTCCGTGAGCCAGGTCCATGCCGCCTAATGGTTGTCGAAGAAGAATGCCTGTCTTGAAAGACCACCCTGAGCCGGGAAGACAAGACCCTATCGAAGACCCAGGTTGCGGAGCTTCTGCTTGACCTCATCATAGGCTCAACGCTGTGCTTGTACATCAGGATGATGGGTCTGGCAGGAGCCCCGGGTGGAGGCTTGGGAGCCACAGAGCGATGTGCCCGCTGAACGGCGAACCAGGGTGAAAGGAACTCCTTGGGCATCCATGAACGCACCCAGTCTTCCACAAACGTGTCCGCGTCACCTTGCTCTGTTCCTTCGGGAAAGCCTATGAGGCTCAGATTGTTCCTTCTCGACCTGTTTTCAGCATCCTCAGTCCGTCGGTGGAGCTCCGAGGTCTGGGTCTGGAGGCGGGCCACCTGTGTCTTAAGTTGGCCCATGTCATCCTCCGCCGTGGAAATGCGGGATTCTGCCTCCGTGATTCGTGCCGTGGCATTGCGCAGGTCTTGGTGGATAAGAGCCACATCCACCCTCACCTCGTCAATCTTATTCTCGACGGAGGCCTGCGAGGCGCCTATCTCCTGAAGGATGGTGGAGTGATCGTCCGATGTGGTAAATGTATCCATTGTGGTTTGGGCTGGAGGGGCAGTGTTCTGTAAGGTGCGAGTCCTTCCCATCGCCTCCAAGGATGGGATCTGACCTCGGCCCGGGCAGGGGGAGAAAACAGCGATCCTGCAGTGGAGGAGGGGGTCCCCGGTCACCCTGGTCGTCAATACTCAGGTCAGGGTGCCCAGGTCCCCCCCGAGCCCACTATGAGCAACGAGATACATTTAGTGCCCCAGGGCCGGGTCCGCGCGGAGCACTCCAGTGGAAGGCTGCTGGGCCGGGTCAGTTAGTATCTACAAAGACAAATCCCATGCGCGGACCCCCTGTCCGGCAGAGATGGCCTCTCTCCCGAGAGGGTAGCTTGAAACGATTAGGGGTAGGGAGGAGCCAAGTTCTGTGGTGGGTTCGCCGCCGACACCGGTCAGCCGGAACAGAAGGGCCCCAACTGTTCTCAGGGAGGCACTCTCTGATGAGGAGCATGGCGTATGAAGGGAGGAGAGTAGGCAACGAGGGAGCAGTATGGGCGGCGGAGGCACCGACTGTAGCCCCCTGCGCTGCCACCCGACTTGGTGGCCAGTTCCCACTCCCCAACTCCACTCACCGGTGGACTGGTGGCAGGGGCGACAGGAGGTTCTCGCCCGTCCCCGGGCCCAGTCGCCCCGACAGCAATAGTGAAGCCGTTGTGTCCTCGTGGGGTTAGGTGGTTGAATGGTTCATGCCCAAAGCAGCCTAAGCATCGGTCGGCTACCAGGGGGAGCCCATCAGAGGCCACAATAATGGGGGGCCCACAGCCCCATAAAGGGCTCCAGGCAGTCCAGTAACTACAGGCTAGTGGTCGACAGTGAAGGGGACCTGGAGGAATAGGTCCACAACCGTGGGGGGGTGGTCAGGAGAGTGATGGAGTTTGGGGGTGTGGGGCACCAGGCCACACATCTGCCCTGCTACCCGACAAGATGGCCAGTCACCCACCCCAGGCCCCACTCACCGGTACAGCGCTGCCACTCTCCTTGAAAGTCTCATGTGCCCCCAAGTCAGGCTGCCGCCGAACCCACGTCGGCGCAAGCTAGTGGGTAGGCCCGGACCCAGGATGACCAGGCCCAGGGCGGCCCACACGTCTGGACCAGGAGAGGCCCTGTCAGAGGTCACAGCATCACGGGGCCCACCGCTCCCCAGTCGGCCACAAGAAGGCATAGAAGCAGAACCCCTCACCGGGTCCAGAGGGCATCCTCCACTGGCTTGCAGAGAACAGTCACAGGGGGGGAGAAACACGTGGGGAGACCTGAACATGACCCAGGCCACTGCCCGATAACGGCAGCCGAGGTCTGAGGCGCTTCGCAGCATCTCCAGGGGGGCGAGCAGATCAATTTTGCAGACCAGTCGAGCACCGATCTACGGAGCCCCACACGTGGCGTCAGTTGCCGGCACGGCCTCCAGCGCCGAGGGCTCACCTTCAGGCCGCTGCAGACTTTGGGGGCGAGCAAAGGAGCCCCAGACACCGCCGTCGCCCCACCGCAGGCGGTGACTGGTCCGCACAGGGATATCTTCAGGCCCGGGATCGGGGCAACAGTGGGTCTGCCATTTCGTGTTTCTGAGGCCACCGGCTGAAGAAGAGCCTCCCGGGGCCGCCAAAGCATCAATCCTCCCGGGAAAGGGACCGGAGCTGAGCCAGTGAACTCAGAAGGCACCATGGGCAAATAGAAGAGGTGAGTAGCGGCTGTTGGCGGTGGAAGCGAAGCGGGTGATGGATGGTGGTCCCGCAGCACTCTTAGAGTGCGTTTGCTATCATGACGCCTCAGGCCACGCCCCCCCCCCCCTATTCTCCACATAACATTTGTGCCCTTATTCCCAACACCCTGATGATTTTAAAGGTACCCAGGGTTTGTGTATTCCCCTGGAAAAGAGGCAGACATTTTCAATAATACTTTAAAAAACTTGCCTTTTTCTAAAAACACTTATTCTAAATTGCTGCAGTAGAAAGTGTCTGGTTTGTTTCTTGTATATGGCATCAACAAAATGTTTGTGGTGATAAAATCATCATCATCTCAGATTTTTGGGGAAAGTAGACTTTTGACAGTAAACCAACATTTTATATGAAGTTTGTATTTTTTACAGTGACATAGTCTATTGTTGCATTTATTTTTTCTTTCTACCTCCTTCCAGTTAGTGTTAGGTATTGGTTTCAAAACAATAATGGATCCAAGAAAACTATACATTTTTTAAAACTAAACAAAAATTTGAATTCAGTAATAGGGGCATTTGTCTCAATCCTTTAACGAGTTCCTATAAAAATTTACATTTGATTATAGTAAATGTTGCACTAAAGTATTAAAAAAATTGCTGTTTGTGTTGACGTTTTTACCTGTAATTTTTGTAATTTTGCCTAATAATATAACATTGAATCAGCATGATCCTTCTTGTTTTGGGATATATAGGACTCATAGGTTCACCAAGAACCCGAGCAACCCAGATCCAAAAACTGAGCTGCGTCTTGCACTGGGTTTTCATTGTGTACTGTGTTTCTCGCAATTATTTTGGTAAATATAAACAGAGTTAAATAGGTACAAACGAAAGCAATATATTTCTTAAACAAAATATATAGGGGCATATTATCAAGGGGGTTTATCTCCGCTTTTTTGGCTTTAAAAGCCAAGAAAGCGGAGATAAAATTATCTCCCTATTACCTAGCTGTCGCTAACACCAGTTAGCGACAGCTAGTAGGAGATAGCGACCATCTTGGGCCCCACTTTGCATTTCAGTGATATTTATCACTAATGACATGCAAAGTGGGCGTGCCAAGATGTTAGTGACTGAAAACAGTCGCTAACATCGCTATCTCCTATTACCAACTTTTGGAGATATTCGCGCTAAGCGCGAATATCTCCAAAAGCTAACACCTGCCCTGAGCAGTTCTTAGCCATGTTATCCAATGGGAGGTGGATAACATGGCTAAGAGCATTAGCTCGGTAATGCATGAATATCGCTGACTTTTCAGGGATATTCATGCATTGCGGCATTTCTTTATCGCATTTGAGATAAACCTTGGTAATACCAAGGTTTATTTACGGTAAAAATCGCCGCAGCTCAGCGGTAAATTTTTGTCTCTAACCAAGCAATAGCGATAATTATCGCTATTGCTTGGTAATATGCCCCAGAGTTTATAAGCAGTGTGTTTTCCATATCTCCAAAATTGTGGCTACCCCTGCAAGCATGTGATTTAGATGTAATTTTTTTTAATTACTTCTTATTTCCCAATTTTTTCATTAGGAAGGCTTAACTGCAAAGAAAGTTAATTGGTAATAACAGTTCTTCTACTAATCTGTTTTCTCCTAATTCTCCCTACAAAAATGCTACCTTACTTATGTGTGTAGGCTCAGTGCCCGTGACAGAAATTGGCCCAAAGCGCAACGTGGACCCACCACATTTCTAAAATGAAAACTACCCCTTTTTTGCCTAGCTATGGATTTTGAATCCTCGCTCTTCCGGCCCCCAAGCGAAACCTTGCCAACCTATACATTTTTTTTAAATGATACACTAAGGGCCCCATGAGGATGGTGGGCAGACAACCCTAGTGGTGGTGTTACCGTCTGACAGCTAAGGGAGGTCCCACACTGCCAATTCGTTTGCGACCACTACCGTGGCGGTCGCATCCTGCATCTTTGACTTTGCTTCGTGCGCTTCTGTAAACAGCACCCACCGCAAAGCCTTAGAGGCATGTCGTGCATTGCCATGGACCAAGTGGCAGGCACGGCCCGGTGCCTGCCACCTTCTGGATGGCAATGGGGGGTGGTACCATAGGTACCCCCCAAGTGCAGCCCTCCACCCCTCCAAACTACTTGGGGGCTCGCAAAAGGCCACCAAAGCAATTCCTGTCATCATTTCCATGGCAGCTAAGCCGCCATGGAAAGGCCTTCACATCACACCATTCTAATATGGATGTGGTGCCTGTTAGGCACCGCCACCATACTAGTTCCATGCAGCTGGCAATCGGAATGATTGTCGGCTGAAAAGCGGCGAACGCACTTTGCGTCGCTGTGAAACCCCCCGCCATTGTAATATGAAGGGGGGTTTCAGAGAACAGTCACAGGGGGGGAGACACACGTGGGGAGACCTGAACATGACCCAGGCCACTGCCCGATAACGGCAGCCGAGGTCTGAGGCGCTCCGCAGCAACTCCAGGGGGGCGAGCAGATCAATTTTGCAGACCAGTCGAGCACCGATCTACGGAGCCCCACACGTGGCGTCAGTTGCCGGCACGGCCTCCCGCGCCGAGGGCTCACCTTCAGGCCGCTGCAGACTTTGGGGAGAGCAAAGGAGCCCCAGACACCGCCGTCGCCCCACCGCAGGCGGTGACTGGACCGCACAGGGATATCTTCAGGCCCGGGATCGGGGCAACAGTGGGTCTGCCATTTCGTGTTTCTGAGGCCACCGGCTGAAGAAGAGCCTCCCGGGGCCGCCAAAGCAGCAATCCTCAGGGAAAGGGACCGGAGCTGAGCCAGTGATCTCAGAAGGCACCGTGGGCAAATAGAAGAGGTGAGTAGCGGCTGTTGGCGGTGGAAGCGAAGCGGGTGATGGATGGTGGTCCCGCAGCACTCTTAGAGTGCGTTTTGCTATCATGACGCCTCAGGCCACGCCACCCCCCCCCATTCTCCACATAACATTTGTGCCCTTATTCCCAACACCCTGATGATTTTAAAGGGTACCCAGGGTTTGTGTATTCCCCTGGAAAAGAGGCAGACATTTTCAATAATACTTTAAAAAACTTGCCTTTTTCTAAAAACACTTATTCTAAATTGCTGCAGTAGAAAGTGTCTGGTTTGTTTCTTGTATATGGCATCAACAAAATGTTTGTGGTGATAAAATCATCATCATCTCAGATTTTTGGGGAAAGTAGACTTTTGACAGTAAACCAACATTTTATATGAAGTTTGTATTTTTTACAGTGACATAGTCTATTGTTGCATTTATTTTTTCTTTCTACCTCCTTACAGTTAGTGTTAGGAATTGGTTTCAAAACAATAATGGATCCAAGTAACTATACATTTTTTAAAACTAAACAAAAATTTGAATTCAGTAATAGGGGCATTTGTCTCAATCCTTTAACGAGTTCCTATAAAAATTTACATTTGATAATAGTAAATATTGCACTAAAGTATAAAAAAAAAATTGCTGTTTGTGTTGACGTTTTCACCTGTAATTTTTGTAATTTTGCCTAATAATATAACATTGAATCAGCATGATCCTTCTTTTTTTGGGATATATAGGACTCATAGGTTCACCAAGAACCCGAGCAACCCAGATCCAAAAACTGAGCTGCGTCTTGCACTGGGTTTTCATTGTGTACTGTGTTTCTCGCAATTATTTTGGTAAATATAAACAGAGTTAAATAGGTACAAACGAAAGCAATATATTTCTTAAACAAAATATATAGGGGCATATTATCAAGGGGGTTTATCTCCGCTTCTTTGGCTTTAAAAGCCAAGAAAGCGGAGATAAAATTATCTCCCTATTACCTAGCTGTCGCTAACACCAGTTAGCGACAGCTAGTAGGAGATAGCGACCATCTTGGGCCCCACTTTGCATTTCAGTGATTTTTATCACTAATGACATGCAAAGTGGGCGTGCCAAGATGTTAGTGACTGAAAACAGTTGCTAACATCGCTATCTCCTATTACCAACTTTTGGAGATATTCGCACTAAGCGCGAATATCTCCAAAAGCTAACACCTGCCCTGAGCAGTTCTTAGCCATGTTATCCAATGGGAGGTGGATAACATGGCTAAGAGCATTAGCTCGGTAATGCATGAATATCGCTGACTTTTCAGCGATATTCATGCATTGCGGCATTTTTTATCGCATTTGAGATAAACCTTGGTAATACCAAGGTTTATTTGCGGTAAAAATCGCCGCAGCTCAGCGGTAAATGTTTGTCTCTAACCAAGCAATAGCGATAATTATCGCTATTGCTTGGTAATATGCCCCAGAGTTTATAAGCAGTGTGTTTTCCATATCTCCAAAATTGTGGCTACCCCTGCAAGCATGTGATTTAGATGTAATTTTTTTTAATTACTTCTTATTTCCCAATTTTTTTATTAGGAAGGCTTAACTGCAAAGAAAGTTAATTGGTAATAACAGTTCTTCTACTAATCTGTTTTCCCCTAATTCTCCCTACAAAAATGCTACCTTACTTATGTGTGTAGGCTCAGTGCCCGTGACAGAAATTGGCCCAAAGCGCAACGTGGACCCACCACATTTCTAAAATGAAAACTACCCCTTTTTTGCCTAGCTATGGATTTTGAATCCTCGCTCTTCCGGCCCCCAAGTGAAACCTTGCCAACCTATACATTTTTTTAAATGATACACTAAGGGCCCCATGAGGATGGTGGGCAGACAACCCTAGTGGTGGTGTTACCGTCTGACAGCTAGGGGAGGTCCCACACTGCCAATTCGTTTGCGACCACTACCGTGGCGGTCGCATCCTGCATCTTTGACTTTGCTTCGTGCGCTTCTGTAAACAGCACCCGCCGCAAAGCCTTAGAGGCATGTCGTGCATTGCCATGGACCAAGTGGCAGGCACGGCCCGGTGCCTGCCACCTTCTGGATGGCAATGAGGGGTGGTACCATAGGTACCCCCCAAGTGCAGCCCTCCACCCCTCCAAACTACTTGGGGGCTCGCAAAAGGCCACCAAAGCAATTCCTGCCATCATTTCCATGGCAGCGAAGCCGCCATGGAAAGGCCTTCACATCACACCATTCTAATATGGATGTGGTGCCTGTTAGGCACCACCACCATACTAGTTCCATGCAGCTGGCAATCGGAATGATTGTCGGCTGAAAAGCGGCGAACGCAATTTGCGTCGCTGTGAAACCCCCCGCCATTGTAATATGAAGGGGGGTTTCAATCGTTACGATGTGGTGGCGGTTCGGCGGTGGTGAACGTCACGACATCCTAATGTGCCCCCAAGTGAAATCCAGTATGGGGTCACTTGTGTGGCTCTCTTCAGGTTCTGTGTCCTAGAATCCCTTGCAAACCTCTCATGTCTCCTGATAAAAATGGGAGCTTACTTGTGTGGGTAGGCTTAGTGCCTGCAGCAGGAAACGTCCCAAAATGCAACGTGGACCAACCACATTTTTGCAGTGAAAACTGACCCTTGTTTTTCAAAGTGCATAGCTTCGTATTTCGAATCCTAGCTCTGCAGGCACCTAGCAAAACCGAGCAAACACATACATTTTTGACAACCAGAAATCTAGGCAATTCCATGATGGGGTGACTTGTATGTCTTTTACCATGTTCTGTTACCCAGAATCCCCTTTTAATCGCAAACTTAAAAAAACAAAAAAACTATTTCCATCACATTCCTGTGATGGAAAGTTCTGCAATCTGCGTTGTTCCACAAACTTCCACCCACCCCTCATTCTCCAAACTCTCCTATTAAAAGTGCTACCTCACTCATGTGGGTGGGTCAATTAACTGTGTCATCCTAAGGCCCAACATTGTATAGAGGAGACATCAAAATGACCTATCACAAAACGGCCTGCTTTTTAAAGAGTGTCACCAGGGTTTTTGGCCCCTTGCTCAGTGGCCATCTTTGGAAACCTACCAAACCTACACATTTCTGTAAACTAGACATCTTGGCCAGTACATGGAAGTATGGCTCGCGTCTATCCCCCAAAAACTTTCCTACCCAGAATTCTGTGCAAACCTCATTTTTAGTTTTAAAAATCACATTTTCCACATATTTTGTTTGTCATCCTACCACACACCGTCTTCCTAAGTCTCCAGAAGAAAATGATCCTTCACTTTGTTTAGTGTCCAATACATATTTGGCTCAAACTTTTTTTGCCGCCTCAAAGCCAGACGGAATGACCGTTTGAAATCCTTTACGACTGCTATCATGAAAATGAGGCACTCGTAAAGTAATCTTGCAGGCATATTATGATGCCGCTGTAAATGCTCTGATCAAGGGTCGGAGACTTTTACAGCTGCATCTTAATCATCCCCTTAATAATCTTATATTTTAAAATATTATTATTTAATTTATAACTTCAACCTGAAATCAAGTTTTATTTATAATATTTTTTTATACATTATCTTTTTATATTTTAAAACATTTTTCTTACATTTTTGAACAGTTGTGTATATCTTTTGTTACAAATAATCAACAACAAATTAATTAAACTAGTATGATTATATAGTTAAAAATGTATGTATATTATATTAATTACTATATATTGTAGAATTTCGTTAAACTATTTTATAACATTTTTAAGAATTGAATATATTTTTGACACATATATTTTTAGAATAATATTGTGTTTTATTGACTTCAAAGGTACACATTATTTTTTTAAATTTTTATTTGGTGTCCAAGTAGATTTTTTCATCTAGCCATGTTATTGTTTGGATGCTTTTGGGGAGAGAAGCTTGCATTTGTTAGCTATGGTTATCGGTTAAGGTAAGTTCAGGTAACATTTCAGTTACTTTAATATTAGAGGGGAGGTAGTTACGTTTTGTATATCGTTTGTATTGTCTTTTTGATGATTTTGATATGTTGTGTAATACATAGCTACAGTTATATATTTACTACCATGATAACCTTTAAGGCTTAGCAATATGTAGTATATTAGGTAATCATTATGATAGCCATCACATACAGATTTACCCACCGCCTTATTAGCATGGCGGAGGGTAGTTTGGGGGATGCAAAGTCCGTCCTCCACTTTTCAGCTGGTGGCAATCGCACCTATTGCCTGGTAGGCGGCAAAGGGCCATTAATATGTTGGCGGCGCAATATTAGTTTGTGTCCTGTAAGAGGCCTTTCCATGGCGGCGGTGCCGCCATGGAAAGGCTGTCTTTAATTGGACTTGGTGGCTAGTTGCGGGCCCCTCTTGTGGGAGGGGGGGTGGTTGCTGCACTAGGGGCTACCCATGGTACCCCCCTGCATTTCCATGCACCAACTGTCAGGCATTTTGTGGTGCCTGCCACGTGGTGCAGGGAATTGCACCTTTAACATTACAGACGGCGCTGCAGCCCCCAGCACTGCCTGCTATGTTAAAGGCCCAGGATGGGCCCACCAGTTTGGCGAGCGCATCCTGATGGCAGTGGTGGGACCGCTGCATGTCAGGCGGGCGGTACCAATCACCGCTACAGTGGTGGGCGGACAAAGTCCACCCATCCTCGTAACCAGCCACCTAAGTTATGGTCACATTAGTACGTGCAGTTATTTTATTTGTTTTAAGTCTAATATATAGGCCTTCATTATGATCTTTGTATGAAAGTCTCCGACCTTAGGTCGTAGCCTTTCTGACTCAAACCGTCATTTTCCCTTACGACTGGCTGATCATTATACTGCCGGTCTGAAGTGAAACTGGTCGGTTATTCACGCTGGCTTCTGACGGGCTCCAGGAACCTGTTGGCCAATCTGACCTGGCATGTCATTTATATGTATGGTGATTTACGCTGTCTGGATTACGATGCACTATTTCTGGTAGTATTTTTTAATATCCTGCCTTCACACATGGGAAGCATGTTTGAAACCTACGGCCTACGGTTGGTGTTTAATGTGATACCTAGGATGCCCACTTGTTGATCCCTGCACCATGTGGCAAACACCCTGTATTCCCTGGTACACGGTGCATGGATAAACTCCACCTCCTATTTCCCTATGTGACTTTGAGCTAAGGCCAGTTTACGGCTCTAGCACATGTTCCTATAATGGAATTTGAGAATGCGACTGCACCGCACCATGTGTGGTCTTACCGTAATCAGTTGTTCGGGACCGCCGTTTGGAGGTTGGTCGGTCATGTTTCCGCTATGGTGCCGTTCACCATAATAAGTTCACTAATGTTAAATAATATATTTATGTGGGGGAGGTATTTCATTTTTAACTGGTGTAATTATTCCTGATCTTTAGTTCCAGGAAAGATGTGGTTACCATTTTTTTTTATATAATGTGTATTTTTTTTTTATAAATTAATACATATTTTACATTTTCTTGTATTGTTTGCTGTCCTGAAGCTTTTCTTTCTTTTGATCTCTTTTTGATCTTTTTTTTTCTTTAGACGCTAGGTATGATTAGATATTTAACTTAAATTTTTTCTCAGTTGTATTTACCCTTTTTTTTGCAAATGACAAAATAAAACAGCGGAAATAGTGGGCACCCCTGCCTTGTGCTACAAAGGAGAGCAAAAAAAGTGGATGAGAAGCACCCACTGGTCACTCAGGCCGTAGTAGCACTTTATATTCACTGTTCTTTAAGCAAAACACGCGTCCCTTAGGTCCATAATCTCCATCATCCATAAAGGTATGTCCGCTTTATACGTTTGAACCCCTTCTTGCTTTCAAGAGAGACAACCACCTTCTTATTCTCATCATCTGCGTCTCTAACTGTAGATGGCAGTTTATCCTAACATGATTCGCTGAAGTGTGATCATGTATTAACCCTACTTTTGGTGGTTAAATAAGTATGTAATATAGACTTAAAGTTTAGTGTGCAAAACCTTCACCATGATCTTTATATCTGCATTCATGATCGATATTGGTTCGTATTTTTCTAATTGACGCGGGTCACAGCCAGGTTTGTTAAATTACGGTGTTTTCAGACAGACATATGTGTTTTGAAATGTCGCCCCACCGAAATATTGATTTCTAAATATCGTAACTCAGAAATCATGACGTTAAGAATATTGTGTTTAAGAATATGGTTATAAAACAAGAAATATCATTTTAAATAATAGTTTTTAAATGAACTTGTTTTTTACAAAACAAAATGTAATTAGTGTTATGTATTGTAGTATATGTATATTTAAAAAAAAAAAAATTTAAAACCTTTATTTAGAAAAGTGCACACAGCTATTCAGCCTAACATCCCGGAGGCAAGGCAGCGCATTGAAGCAAAAGAGCAATAGTGCAAGAACGGTTGTCACAGTACGGTGAAGGTTGATTTTATTATTTTGTCATAAAAGGAACATAGAAAGAGAAAAAGAAGAAGACGCCAGAAGGCGCAAAAAGAGTGGCAATGGAATAGAAGAAACCAGCGAGGCGTTGGCAGCGGGGCAGGGGGATCAGCGGGTACACAAACACGGATACAGGAGAACGGATCAGGTTAGAAGGGGGGAAGAAGAGGAAACAGGATTCAGCATTACAGCGTGTCACAGTTGGTGTCACAGGTTATGGCGACAGATGTTCCTCCAAAGAGACAGGTTCCGGGGGCACACAAATATCTCCCCTGTAAGCATTCCAGGCCCCCCACACTTTTGACCACTTTTTGGGCTTACCCCTGGCAACATAGACCGTCTTTTCCCTGAACATACACCAATCCATGTTGGCTTTCCATTGCACCACCAGGGGAGCTGCCGGAGCCCCCCATTTCTGCACGATATCTCGTTTGGCCACCATGTTGCCAAGGGTCACCCACTGCGTCTGAGCCACATTGTGATCGGACGGTCCCCAAATGTTGAGGAGGCATCTCCTAGCCTCCGCCGTCGCCACCACCCCAGTCACCTCGTCCATAATCCGGTGCACACGTCTCCAGTAGGAGGCTATGGCGGGGCACTCCCAAAGAATGTGCATAAAAGTGGCAGGGGCGCCGCAGCCGCGGCGACAAAGCCCATCGATCGAGTAGCCCATATGCACAAGCCGGGGGCCAGTCACGTACACCCTGTGCAGGATTTTGAGCTGCACCAGCCGGAGACGAGAGGAAATGGCGACTTCCTTAGGGGAAGAAACTGCACTCAGCCAATCCTCATCATCGATTTCCAGGCCGTCACGGACCCACTGTTCCCGCACACCCAGGAGGAGGTCAGTGCGAACATTAATAAGTTTCTTGTACGAAAGTGAGATGGCACTGTCAGGCATATGGCCATCCAGTACCCTGTCCGCCAACGGGGAACTTTCTGGAATCGCCCCCTCAGCCGGTTTGGCAGAAAGCAGTGCGTGTCGCAACTGGGCATATCGGAAAGACTCCGAGCTGCCCAGCTGATACTCAGCCTGCAGCTGGGAGAAAGTCTTGATCTCACCCTTCGATATCATATCATCCACCCTGGAGATACCTATGAGGTCCCATTTATCAAATCCCTTGGTGTGCCATAACTTACCCAAAATATCTGAATCATACAATGGGGTGAACCTAGTCAGCCTGCCTTGCCAGCCCTGCGCCTTGGTAATTGTCCGCCAAATATGGACCACAGTTTTCGTTGGACCCGTCATCCGCCTGTCCAGAGACCTCGAATACAGCACCCTGTAGTAATTGCCGCCACTCAAAAGCCACTTATCCATTGCATATCCAGGGTTATTTTCCGGACCATAGAAACCATGATTGATAGCCGCCAATTGGGAGGCCCAGTAGTATCTGCGCACGTCTGGTAGTGCTATACCCCCGTCATACCACGGGAGCGTGAGCTTCGTGATAGCGACGCGGGGACAGCCGTCCCAGAGTAGGGCACGTTGGGGGCCTTCAATTTCTCGAAAGTAACGGGCGGGGACCGGATCTTGGGTGTTCTGCAGGGCGTACAGGAACCTGGGCAAAGACATCATCTTAAATAATGCCGCGAGCAAAGAAAGCGGAAGCTTGCGCCAACCCTCCACGTCTCGCCGGAGTCGCAGGAGAGGGGGAAGCAAATTGTGTTCGTATCGCGCCTTCGCATTACCAGAGATATGTATCCCCAAGTATTTAAAGCCCTGGCTGGCCACCTCGATGTTGCAGCCTCTAGGGAGGCGCGGTGTGTCCCCTTTCAGTACGTACAGGGAGGACTTGGTCCAGTTAATAACAAGGCCGGAGTACCGTCCAAAAAGTCTAAGTACATCACATGCCACAATAAGTGACTTGCAGGGGGAAGTGAGGTAGAGCAGAATGTCATCCGCATAGAGAGAGACTCTGTCCTCGAAACCAGGGGCCCAGCTTATGCCGTGCAGATCCGGGTGTGTACGCAACAGGGCCGCAAGCAGCTCAAGAGCGAGCGCAAACAGAAGGGGCGACAAGGGACAGCCCTGTCTGGTGCCTCTATGAAGGGCAAAGGACGCCGAGATGCGGCCATTGACGGCAACGTTAGCCAGTGGGTCGGCATACAGTAGCTTCACCCATCCCACAAACACTGGGCCAAAACCGAGCTTCGCCAACACCGCCCAAAGGTAACTCCACTCGAGAGAGTCAAAAGCCATTGTGGCGTCCAAGGAAGCAAGGACCGCCGGCTCCTCCAGGGTGTGGGCCCTGGCTAGGGCACCGTGGAGTCTACGCAAGTTAAGGGCGGTGTTGCGGTGTGGAATAAAGCCCGACTGGTCCGGATGCACTAAGTCGCCGATAACTCCAATCAATCGATTAGCGAGCAACTTGGCGAGAATCTTAGGCTCAGCATTAAGGAGAGAAATGGGACGATAGGACCGACACAAGTCTCTCGGCTTCCCTTCCTTATGGATGACCACAATGGTGGCCAGCCTCTGGTCCTGGGGAAGTAGGCCGGTTTCCCGCGCTTCCAGAAACATGTGACGCAGGTATGGGGAAACCACATCCGGCCTGATCTTATATAGCTCAACCGGGATGCCATTGGGACCAGGCGCCTTGCCCGATCGCAGTGAGCGGATCGCTAGGGCGACCTCATCCACAGAGATGTCCCTGTCTAGGTCGTCGCGCTCCTCGTCCGAAAGACAGGGGAGATCGACAGCCAAAAGAAGCACAGTCGAATCGGTTTCAGACCGGTCCGAAACAGAGGTGTAGACGCCTCGGAAATAGTCAGCGAAGGACTCAGCAATGGCACTTGGATCAGAGACGAGAACTCCGTCCTCCCCCATTATCTCGGGTACAACACGGCTAGCCCTCTCTCTTCTGTCCAACCAGGCCAGCAACTTCCCGGCCTTATCGCCGACGTCGTATATCCGACCCTGCTGTTCTTTAGCTAAAACAAGGGCAGCGTTTGTAGCAAGGTCGCGGTATTCCAACTGTTTGAGGGAGAGGTCATGCAGGAGAGCGGGCTGTCTCCAACTGGGAGTCAAGCTCCATGATCTCCTCCTCGATGCATACCAAATCAGCATCTCTGACTCTACGGGCCTCTGGTATAAGAGCGAAAGCCTCACCCCTCAAAACTGTCTTAAACGCCTCCCATAGAGTCGAGGCCGACGCAACCGATCCCACATTTTCAGTGAAATAGAGGTCGATGGCCTTGGCTAGGAGATTACGAGTCTTGGGATTGCGGAAATACCACGGGTTAACAACCGCCGGTCGGTCCGACATGACATGACATGACAACGTCGAAGTCAAAGGAGACCAACATGTGCAGCCAATGTAAGAACATAGTCTATCCTAGAAAGACTACCATGGGCGCCGGAATGGAAGGAAAAATGACAGAGCGCGGGGTGCATAAGTCGCCAGCTATCTATTAGTCCCATGGTCTCGAGGAAACACGGCAACCACAATTGGGAGCTACGGAGGTCTCTAGGCGGATGGCAGTCCAAGGAGCCGGAGCAAACCGAATTAAAATCACCTCCCACTACCAGCAAACCAGCAGGCAAATTTAAAATGGCGCCACCAAGGTCCTGGAAAGTGCTAGATTGTAAGCCCGGGGGAACGTAAACTGAAAGTAATGTCAGGGCGCGCCCCTCCCATCGTCCCGCCACAGCGCCGTACCGTCCCCTCTCATCTATCACAGTGACGTCGACCTCAAGCGGAAGGGACGTACGAACAAGAACTCCCGCCCCCCGAGATCCCGAGGAGAACCCCGAGTGGGCCACCATTTTGTACCCTTTACGGTTAAGTGCTTTGCATGTGTTTCCAACCAAATGCGTCTCCTGAAGGAGAACGACATCAGGCATATTGCGTTTAATCAGTTGAATCACTACCCCTCTCTTGATACGGTCACCCAACCCGTTAACATTCCAACTGAGGACTCGTAATTTCCTACCCCCCATCGTCGTGTCCCCGGCCCCACCCAACCCCAACTAGCCTCAACAACAAGTGAAACTGAACATTGTATACATCCCATTGCCTAAGAGATAGAAAAAGAGAAAAATGAACAAACAAACAAACTTCCCCACCACCACCCCCCACCCTGCATCCCTGCAGCAGACTAAGAAGCCCCCCCAACCAGCAGTGTGCCTGTCGCCCCATAAACTAGTCTACAAAAAGTCCCTAGAGGAGTAGGGAATCTCCACAAGCCCCTCCCGCCACCATCCATGTAAGAGACAGGGAAACTATCAAAATCGGAGTAGCATTGGTATTAGCAGTCACAGACATTAGGAACACCAACCGCCACAATCAGCACAGCAGAACCCGGTCCTAGAGATCAGAACCACCAGTTGCGCCTCCGGAATGTTCGTCGTGTTCTTCCCGGCGTTGCGGCAAAGTGTCTAGCCAGTCGCTCACATTCTCCGGCACATCGAAAAACAGGGCCCGGCCCTCGTGCTCAATCCTCAGTTTGGCAGGGAACATCATAGAGTACTTAAAACCCATGTCTCTCAGGCGTCGTTTCACCCCTGCGAAACTCTGGCGTTGCCTCTGAACGGCCCCGGTGAAGTCCGGGTAAAAGTGCACCTCAGAGTTCTGAAATTTGAGCGGCCCATGCCTCCTGGAGGCTTGAAGGATCACATCCCGGTCTCTAAAGTTGAAGAGCCGGGCAATGATGGGTCTAGGCGCAACACCCGACTTCGGCGGTCCGCCCGGTATCCGATGGGCACGCTCCACAGAGAAGAAATTGCTCAGGCCAGAAGGTGCAAGATGCGTCTGTACCAAGTCCTCCACAAAAAGGTCCACTGCCGCCTCCTCCGCTCCTTCCAGAACACCAATAATGCGGACATTCTGCCGCCTGGCACGTCCTTCAAAGTCCTCCAACCTTCTAGAAAATTGGTCGTTGACCGATCTTAAGGTCCGGACCTCCGTCTGCAGGTCCGAAACGTCGGTGGTTAGGCTGGAGGTCTTGAGATCAAGGGATTTCACCCGATCATTGGTCTTCCCCAAGTCGGCCCTGATCAGGTTGAGATCCACGGCCAGAGTGTCCACCTTGTGAGTCAGGACCTCGTGTTGGTTCTGCATTTCAGACCGAATGCCCGCGATGGCCCCCATAATGTCACTCAGAGTAGGCTCAAAACCGTCAGGCGAGCCCGCACGTTGAGGGTCTTTAGATGAGGCCACAACCGTGGGTGAGGTCCGCTGCTGAGCGTATCGGTCAATCTTGTTCAGCTGCGTCTGAGTCGTCCTGCGAGCACCTCTGTTCGACATCTTGTCGGGGTCCCCTCTGCCTGCCATGATGGGTCCAAGGAGAACAAGGGGCTACGCTGCCCGAGCAAGGAAGCAGATGTGTAGAACAGAGGCGAAGGCAGCAAACACACCAGGCCGGTAGCAGGCAACTCCGCAGCCACAAGCACTTCGCCAGCAGGGACCACAGATACCCGCTTCGCATTCCAATCATGCGGAGCGTCGATGCAAGCAGCAGCCACCCATGAGACAATGGCGCGTCACTGGCACGAAGTTCAGCTCGACGTAACTTCGCCTAGGAACCACCAATTTGAAAGCGGAAAGCAGCTCCCGGGTCTGCGACCGTTCACCAAGCAGTATCCACTAACGTGGATCAGGATTTTTGGCAGGATATTTGCGGAGGGTCGGAGGGTCCGCGGAGCTCCGAGCTTACGCGGCCATCTTGGTTGCCCGCGAAGCTCCTCCTGTAGTATATATTTTAAGTGTATGTGATTTTTGCGATTTCTATAATATTTGTTTATGTTTTCTAACATATGTGTTACATATTTAGTAGTTTGTTTTGCATCTTTAATTCCATAGTGCGTAGTGTGTTTATAGTTGAGCACTTTTGGAATTAATTAAATTTTTATAAATTCATGATTATGTATTATTTTTTATTAATTACTTAATTTAGGTTTTATAGTGCTTTTTGTAATTGTCTAACATTTTTAGATGCATGATTGTGTGGTTTCTAGGGGTACAGTGTGTGAAGCATGATTGTGTATTATTTATTATTAATTACTTAATTTAGGTTTTATAGTGCTTTTTGTAATTGTCTAACATTTTTAGATGCATGATTGTGTGGTTTCTAGGGGTACAGTGTGTGAAGCAATTTATTTTTAATTCATTAATAATAAGTTCTTAATGAATATTCACTAATTAATTTCAAATTACATTTGTAAATTGTGTAAGTATTTTTTGGCGTTGATTGTGATGTTTATATGGGCTAAAGTGTGGTAAGTAATTTAAGTTTATTAAGATAATATTTAGTTTATTATTATTATTAATTAATTGATATTTATTTTTGGTTAATTTTGTTGTTTGCATATTACTTTTATAGGGGTAAAGGTTTTGAAGTATATGAATTGTACTTACTTTAAAATCACTATTTGAATACTATTCGCTTTAATAATTTAAAAAAAAGTGAATTCTGTTACTTTTTTTTACATTTTAATTTAAGCTCAGATTTTCACGTTTATAAGTGTGGGAATTTTCATATTTTTTTATAATTTTGTAATTCATACTATTTCTTTAATTGTTAATTACCTATGGCATTTGGTAAGTACATCTTTTCTTTAATTTCGATGTAGGTTTTGAATTTCGTGGTGTTATAGGGTAAGAAATAAAAATAAGTAAGTCATAATTAATGTATTTTTTTCTAAAACAATTGGAAAGCAAAATTATAAAAAACAATATTTAATATAATTTTTGTTGGTATGGGTCATATGCATTTATCATTAGGATATTTTTTGTTCAACATATTATATTTAGGGGCCGATTCCGATATGTGTCAGAAAGCAACCCAACCGAGCCCGATCCGGGGTGTTTTCCGATCGATCCGGACTCCTGCAGTCCGACCGAGCGAGTACGATGCGGCCGTATGCTGTCGGACTTGTTTCGGTCGTTCTCCCATTGAAGTCAATGCGAGCCGGTTGTACAACGCGTACATGGGCTCCCATTGACTGAATGGGTACGTTGCGGACAAGTGCGCCCCCTACAGTGGGTAGGCATCGTGCCATCTGCACCGTGCATGCCTGTGTTGGGGAGACCCATGGATCTCCCCCTATGTCTAAGCCGTAAGGCTGCGAGTAACAGGGGGTCCGATGCAGACCCCCAAAGTCCAGCTCTGGGAACTGTTGCGAGCCGGAAGCTCTGACTCAATCCGGCTGTCCAAATCTAGCATTGTACTGGCTCGGTCAGAATTCGCCTCCATTGCGTGCCACGGTTAGCTTACGGCTGAGACGTACGGACCGGTTTGGACCCGGAAACGATTCGGATGTAGATTTCGCACAAGTTCGCATCGTACTTCGACGACTGGACCCGTGTACCAACCGGACGGAAATTCAGCCTCCGAATCCGACCCGCTAATGCCGAACCCGATTCGGAGCCCTTCTGACCGAGATTGTAATCCGCCCCTAAATATATTTTTTATTTAATTTGTATCATATTTTTTATATACTTTCTTTTTTAAATCAGTTTCATGTTGTTAATATTTTTTAGTTTTTTATTTTTGTACTGACTGTAGTGAGAATCTTAATTCTAATAATTGCTTTAAGTTGGAATAGTACGTTTTATCCCTCTACTATCCAACACTTTCCCTACTGTTGCACTCACTGGAGTTGGAACAATATTTTTTTTTCCTCTGCTAACAAACACTTTTAGACCTTTTGCATTCATTTGACTGGGAATAATAATTTTTACCTGTCCACTATCCAACACTTTTCCATCCGTTTCACTTATTTGATTTGTAATAGTAATTTTTAGCTCTCCGCTATACAACACTTTTCCTACTGTTAGAATTATTGGAGTGGGAATAGTGCATTTTATACCTAGCCTATACAACATTTAAACTACTGTTGCACTCATTCTAGTAAATTGTAAATTCCACCCCGCCACTATCCAACACTTCCACCACTGTTGCACTAACTGTAGTGGGGATAGTAATTTGTTCTCTTCCGATATCCATCACTTTGCCTAATGTTGCACTAATTGGATTGTGAATAGTTTTTTTTTACCAGTACACTATCCAACGCTTTCCCTACTGTTACACTTGCTTGAGTGGGAACAGTCATTTTTACACCTAGGCTCTAGAAAACATTTACTCATTTTGCATTCACTGTATTGAGAATAGTAATTTTAACTCCATTGCTACTCACCATTTTCTCTACTGTTGCACTGACTGGAGTACGAGATTTAAGTTAAAAGATTTTTAATAAAATGTTCCTTTTATTTGATTTTATGTTATTGCTATATATAAATACATATATATACATATATATATATAGCATTTTACAGTCGTTATATAGACGATATCTTTTTAATTTGGAAAGGTAGTGAAACAAGTGCAAGAGAGTTTGCAGAACAGCTCAACCAAAATAGTTTAAACTTGAAATTTACCTGCGAAACAAATAAAAGTGGGATAAATTTCTTAGACTTGGAACTGTTGGTCGTGGATAATTAAATACAAACCAACACCTACCGCAAACCAACTGCAGGAAACACTATCTTGCATGCCTCCAGCTTTCACCCTCCAAATCTAATTGATAGCATACCATATGCAGAATGTCTCCGAATGAAAAGAAATTGTAGCACAACCACAAGCTACAGAAATTCGAAGACTAAATTGTTCAGCAGGTTAAAACTTAGAGGCTACCCAGAACATGTACTGAAAACGGCGGAACAGAAATGTGACCTTAAGGACAGAAAAGATCTATTGTTCTCCGCCAAGACTGAAAAACCCAAATCAGAACAAAACACAGGGACCCCACGCCTTGTCATAGGGTACAATGCATACCACAAACAAGTGAGAAATATAATTTACAGACATTGGCCCATAGTTCGGAATGATCCGATAATAGGCAAAAGTTGTAATAAAATCCCACAACTCACTTTCAGAAAAGCCAAAAGTATGAGGGAAGAGTTGGTAGACAATGCCCCAGTGTTAAAAAAGAAAGAGCCGCCATGGCTAAAAACTAAAAATGTTTTTTTTAAATGTACAAAATGCAAAGCATGTCAGTATGGTACCAATGTTACCAAGGTAAATGTTCCATACAGAAAAACCCCGCTAGAGATACGAGCAAACTACACATGTAAAACAGACTTCGCAGTCTATGTTTTACAGTGTAGTTGCAACAAAAGATACGTGGGGAGTACAATACACCCGGTCCACGTTAGAGTACTCCAGCATCTCAGGGCCATAAAAAACAATGACCCAACGTATCCAGTGGCGAGGCATATAAATATGACACATGAGGGCAATGCAGACAACATCAAATACTTCGTCATAGACCATGTGAAAAAAAGCATCAGAGGGGGAAACAGACAACTAGCCCTCCGAAGATTAGAGTCGGATATATTATTCTCCTAGATAGCAAGGCGCCACAAGGCCTGAATGCAGACGAAGCTCTTAGTGTACATTTATGAGTTCTATACAACTTAACATTAATTAATTCTATGAGTTCTCAAACCATCCCTCCGAAAACAGAGTCCTAGATAATTTTAATATAATAGATATATGTCATCTATCTGAAATAGCAGTATACATGCTCACAGAACCCCCTTTTTTATGGTTTCCTCTAAATACAATGACGTCTTATTGTTAAGAAATTACAGAGTGTATTAATGAAATATGCAGCGTAGAAAATAATTGGTTTTGACAAATCTTTTTGCGATGTGTTACCTTTGCCCACTTGGGCTCAATTCAAAAATATTCAGAAATAATCAAATGTGGTCTCATAGAATGAACCGCACAATGTCAAAGGGTTCACGATTATTAATTGGGCACTAGACCCTATATGACAAAGGTATAACTCTTGAAGAGGTAGTACTTAAAATGCAGATTTACCTGTTTTATTTTCTAACACATTGCGATAACCGAATGCATATGTAAACGCTTGCTAAATTTATAAAAATGTGAAATGCTCTAATTTGCTTTATTTTAATTTTAATAATCGACAATGAAATTAATTGTCTTTTATTCAATGTAAAATGAAAAATGTGTAGTTAACATTAAGAGTGTTGATATAAATTAACAATAGTTGTACCACATAGAAAACGCTGTGAATTTCCAGTGAGTTCTAAACTGGTAGTCATGACTACGGGGAAACCATTCAGAGATCCAATCACACGTTGACATGTTAAAAGTAATGACGAAATGTTGCTCTGTGTTGTGAGCAAGGCGGCTGTGACCGTCGAAACGCGTCAATCCAAGCACTAAGATAATAAAATCTTGTTTCTGAAACGAGACCCCACGGAGTCAGCGCCTGATTTCTAGAAATTGATTGTCAGGATTGGAGAAAATATATATATATATATATATATATATGTATTTATATATAGCAATAACATAAAATCATATATATACATATATTCTCCACAACTATTTTCTTCACAGAAAAGCTCGCACTAGGGATGAGTTAACCGCAGTTTATTAAAGCAAAGTAACACGTTTCGACAGCAAGAGCTGTCTTGATCACACAATTGCATATTGAAACAGGAAGTCAATACATAGGTATACAACACTAAGAAAGGACTAATAGTTAGATAACTAGTGTCCAATTCTTAACTTGGCGGCCATCTTGTAATGATGTATATACATAAGTGGTATCGCAATCATAATCAGTTTTACATCCCTTTGTACGTGTATAACCAACTTAAAAAAGTATATGTACATGATATTCGTATATACACAGGAATTTCATATATATACATATTGTGCAATATTGCAGACTCGCATAACACATTCTTTCGACATAGTGTCCTAATAATGTCATGAATCCTGTTGTCTGCTTATTCACATCTATATGTACAAAGACTACAAAGGGTATGCTACGTACAGTCTACTTAAAAATTAAAAACAGCTGTACTATATACACAGAGTTCATATATACACTTCTACACGAAAATCATGCATGTTATGCAATATGACAAAATCGGGCAACACCTATCTTCGACATCGTGACTATTTGCATAGCTGCCCAAATGATTGCAAACAGTGTTATAGCTATATTAGGCATAGTGCCCAAGTTCATCCAAAACTATACCCGTGTAATCAAAGCAATTACATGAAAGGTGTCCCACAAAATATATGGTATGTATTCAAAGATGAGCCGTTACATATGCAAAGAATACCCATAAATGCTTCCTGTGTCAATAAAGAGGAGAAAAAGGGGGGGGGGGGGAATTCAAGTGCATAATTTAAGAAAAATTCTTTAACTAAAAAAGTGCAAGTTCTTATCTGATAGGCAGGACCCTCAGGAGAAAGGGGTAGGTTATCAGGGACGGATGAAACAGTCCACTAGTCAAGTAACCTGTCCTTTCTTCCTACAAGTGAAATAAAAATTACGAATGAAATTTTGAGGTGAAATTCAAAAACACGAAAAACAGATTACAGACTAATACAGTATACAGGCAATTAGCAGATCAATGACATGCAGAAGACCAAACATTAATCTTTTAAATGGTAGGCAAGTTCTTCATCCAGATTATGGCCTTTTGGATATTTGGTCTCAAGATTAATTATCCACTTCGATTCACGTTTCCGAAGGGCAAGAGTTTTGTTACCACCCCTGGGACCAATGTGAACTTGTTCCAATGCAAATAAACTTAACAAATTGCTATTGGAACAATGAAAAAGTTCAAAATGTCTAGCTATGGGGTAGTGAGGGTCATTGTTAGTTATCGCCCGTATATGTTCAAGAACTCTTTTTTGGGTCATAAGTGTAGTACTGCCCACATATTTCATCTTGCAAGGGCACATCAGTACATATACACAAAAGGTGGAACTACATGTCAGAAATTGGTCAATGTTTTTAGGAGTGTCAAAACCAGGAATATAAAAAGATTTGACCATACTGCTGTTACGGCAAGCTTTACAATGCCCGCAGGGGTCGAAGCCCTTAAGCTGGTGATCCTTTATTGTTTCTCTGGGTGTAACATCATTGCGAACAATGATGCCTCTAATGCTTCTCCCTTTTC
This sequence comes from Lissotriton vulgaris, assembly GCF_964263255.1. NCBI lineage: Eukaryota > Metazoa > Chordata > Amphibia > Caudata > Salamandridae > Lissotriton > Lissotriton vulgaris. The sequence continues at coordinate 205,506 of NW_028253739.1, forward strand.
TGTATGTAATTTGGGGCCTGCGTGGCATACTAGGACCGATGACGGGGTCACTAGTCAATACGTCCCATTTGTCAGCTAGTATTTTAGATATTTCAGTTGAATTACTATTGAAGGTAAATATTGCCCTCAAAGTAGCGTCAGAGTCCTGGTTATGATCTTGTGTGTTGGTATCTTCATTGGGATTCAATAGTGAGTTACGTTCTACACTCATAACTCGTTCTTTTGCTTTATTTCCAGCTAACTATAACTGGTGTGAAACCTATGGTTTTTTCAGTGAATTTAATAGGTTTTTTAAATGCTAATTCCTAACTATAACTGGTGTGAAACCTTTGTTTTTTTCAGTGAATTTCAAAGGTTTTTTAAATGCTAATTCCTAACTATAAGTCTCAGTTTATAAGTAAGACTGTTAGCGCTCTAGTTGTTCTTTAGAACACTCTGGGACATTCTGTCATTGGGCTATATTTGGGCTACATCTGGCTGATATTTGGGCTACATTTGTTTTTTTTTGTCTCTGGTGGCCATCTTTGGGCTACATTGGGCTACATTGGGCTACATTTGGGCTCTAACATATATATAGCCCAATGTAGCCCAATATATATTTTTTCAAAGTTAATTTTCGTAAAAACCACTTGAGCATATATCTTGAGACATAGCAAAGGCACATCGGGCTACCAGTGCCTACAATTTTGCCCAATTTTTTTTTGTATATTGTTTAAAAAAAAAAAAAAATGTTTGCCTTGAAGCGCTCCCTGTGCACGCCCCGGTGAGCGCCCCGGAAAGCGTAGTATTATGAAGCGCCCCGGGGCGCCTACCGGGGAGCGTCCCGTTCGCGCCAATATCGTGAACGAAAACATGATTGTGACGTGTCGCGTAGCCGCGTCCGCGTGATACGCACGGCGTAAGCGCCCCCGGAAGCACTTGAGCGAATACGATCGCGCAACATAGGCATCCGACGCGCTTACGCGACTCGCCCCGGGGCACGTAGCGTAAGCGTGTTGGGTCATGTGACCTGAAAATAACACTTTTCATTGGTTCATAACAGTTTTGGTTTCATAATGATAAAGCCCCTGGTCTTGTGACCTGAAAATAACACTTTTCATTGGTTCAATACATTTTTTTTTTTCAAAAGGATGAAAGACCCCACCTTTTTTCCTTATTCTGACTTTGTCCTTTGACTTAGGAAGACCTGTTTGTACCTCTCTGTACCTTTTTGATCTTTATAATGGCTTCAGTAGCAGCAGCAGCTGGTGCATCTGCACCACCACCACCACCACCACAACCACCAAGAGGACCACCACAAGATTTCATTGGTGGTCAACAAGAGGAGGAAGAGGAGGAGGAGGAGGAGGAGGGGAGGAGAAGATGGCTTGAAGAACAAAATACCCCATACCAGCCAAGACCAAGACCACACATTATATGGGAGTTTTTTTCGATCCCAGAGGGGAAGAAAAAAGTAAATGCAGCCAAGGTGACTTGTTTAATCTGTGGCATGGAACTTTCTAGGGGGAACCCTAATAAAAAATATTCATTTGGAAACAACACTATGATTCGCCACATGCAGCGCAAGCATCCAATAAACTATTCTGCTGCAGAGATGAGGGAACTGGCCAGTAACCCTCCCCAATCCACAAGCACCACCTCAAAAAGAAAGCAACCCACTCCGTCGGGACCAGAGGAAAGTGAGTAAGCATGGGCGAATTTTGCGGATCTCGCGTTCGCGAATTTTGCGGATTTGCGGATTCGCAATCCGCAAAATCCGCGAATTCCCGCGAATTTGCGGATTTTTTTTTTGTGTTCGCCCGTGTTTCTGCCAGTTCGCGAGGGTTTTTACAATTTCGCAATTTGCGAACTTACCTGTCGGGTCGCAAGTTTTGCGAACTTGTTGTTTCTACGTGTCCAGCCTGTTTGGGACACTCTTCTTCATCACTGCCACTCTCTGTCACCACTGCCACTCTCTGACTACTCATGCCACCCTCTGGCCCACCCATGCCACCCTCTGTTTCATCACCACACCCTCTGGTTGTCCAGTGTACATTATTTTCGGCAAAGCAAAGCACACCTTCCCTGCCTCAAGTGACCTGAATTAATTTGGGGCTGATTAATGTGTCACAGAATATTTTTTTAGCTGGCACCTGCTTCCTTAGTGCGCCCTGATTAGTGATCTTTTGCACTTGCTAAGTGCTTTCATTGTTGCAAAATTAGTTACAACACCTGCCCTGCCCCAACTGACAATAATGAATTAGGGGCTGATTAATGGATTTTAACTTCCAGCCTGGCTCCTGCTTGTCTCCCTTAGCTGTAATTCAGGACCTTTGTGGCATATGTGTAACTATTCTGAGGTTCAGAGCAGGGTCACATAATAGTTTCAACTGGCAACTGAACTCTGGAGGGGCCCCTCAGGAAGCACTACAGGAAATGGCTACTAATGATGAGCCTGAACTTTTGAACCTGGTAAGTAGTTACTTTCAGTTTTGCTAAAATCGTATTTCTGCAATTTTGCACTTATTCGCGGGGCGCGAACTCACGTGAACTCACGCGAACAGTGCGAGCAAAATCCGCTGCTCGCGGATTTGCGGATTTTGCGGGAGATTCGCGAATCTCGCGGATTGCGAATTTCCCGAAAATCCGCAAAATCCGCGAGCTGAACGGATTTTCCGCCCATGCTTAAAAGTGAGACGATGCCTTGCATTCAGCCACGATTTGCAGATTTCCGAATTATCTGTAAATATTGTGGGAAGACCATCTCCTACGGAGAACAGAGCGTAAAGCTCATCGTCCTTGCTGGGGACAACCACAAATGCCCCAAGAAACCCTAATTTTTTCATGTTATTTTTTTTGCTCCAGTTGAGCCATTTTCAATTCCCTGTTTTTTCGTTTCTCCCCATACAAAAAAAAATACAAAATAGTTCATAAAAGTCAAAAAAAGTACGAAATGTTCAAAAAAACATAAAAAAATATAAAACAACAAAAAGAAGAAAAAAACTGTTCTTTTTAGAACTACCTCCAATTTATAAAAAAGGCTTCATTTTTGGAAAAGTCTGTCATTCTTTTTTCCCCATGGTACGCTCCCCGGTCCGCTCCCCGGTGCGCGTACCGGGCGCTCACCCCGCGCAAATCAAAAAAATATATATATATTTTTTGCCCCGCTGGGCCCTTTTATGGCCCCCACATCAAACCTAGGGGGTCAGGGGGGTCTATCCCTGCCCCCTTATGGTCATTTCCCCCTTTGATTTTTCCACCTCTTATGTCTCGATTTTACCGAGACACAAGATGGCAGCCGCTCCGGACTGTTTCGAATGTTTACAGACACCCGAGAGCCAATCAGCTTTCTGTGCGCAAGTCGCGTGGCGCACCCGGAGCGCTCCCCGGTGCGCGTACCGGGGCGCAGCCATAGATATATATATTTTTTTGAACCTAAATTACTCAAAAACCACTGGAGCACATATCTTGAGACATAGCAAAGGCACATCGGGCTACCAGTCCCTACAATTTTGCCAAGTTTGGTGGAAATCCATTCAGCCGTTCGGGCTAAAAGTGAGTTTGACCGCCCTATGGAAATTAACATGGGGAAAACACGTTTTGGGACCCCCCTTTTATCTCGGCCCCCGCTTGACGAATCCCCCCCAAACTTTCAAGGCGCCAAAGTTATTCCCAATAGAATGTTGCGGATTTCCTATGGAAAGTAGATCCTAACTATAACTACCTACTGGCGACCGCCAGTAGGTAATATATATATATATATATATATATATATATATATATATATATATATATATATATATATATATATATATATATATATATATTCACTGAAAAAACCATAGGTTAGAGACCATATATAGTTAGCTGGACATTTTATTGACATAAAACCAATGAAATTCCATATATAGTTAGTTGCACTAACTATATATCGCGCACCCGCAATCCACTGCTGATGATGTCACATATTACATCATTCATGACATGGTCAGTGACATCACTGATGACATCACTGATGACATCTCAAATGACATCACTGATGACATCACTGATGACATCTCAAATGACATCATCTAGTGTCTGTGTGTTTTTGTAAAGTTTAAATATGTTTTACATATTGAAGAATGAGTGGATGTATGGAAGACTGAGTGTGTGTGTGGCTGGCTGGGAGGTGTGTGACTCTGTGCATATCAATGTGTACTTGTATCAGTGATTGTATAAGAGAGTAAGTATGTGTTAGTATATGTGTGAAAAGTACGGTGTTCTGTGTTTAACTGTATAGATGAGGAAATCGAAGTGTGATTGATTCTTCACAGGACTGACTAGGTGTATGAGTGCATATGATAGTGTTGTAATAATGAGTGACTGTATGTATGAGTGATTGTATGGGTGAATGAGTGAATGTGTGTGTAGACGTAGGAATCAGTGAGTGCGTATGTAGTAACTGGTATTGGTGTGTCATGATGTCATCAGTGATGTCATTTGAGATGTCATCAGTGATGTCATTTGAGATGTCATCAGTGATGTCATCAGTGATGTCACTGAAGTATGGTGTTCTGTGTTTAACTGTATAGATGAGGAAATGGAAGTGTGATTGATTCTTTACAGGACTGACTAGGTGTGTGAGTAACTCCATGGATGAGTGGCAGTGTGTGAGTGTCTGCATAGGTGTATGAGTGCATATGATAGTGTTGTAATAATGAGTGACTGTATGTATGAGTGATTGTATGGGTGAATGAGTGAATGTGTGTGTAGACGTAGGAATCAGTGAGTGCGTATGTAGTAACTGGTATTGGTGTGTCATGATGTCATCAGTGATGTCATTTGAGATGTCATCAGTGATGTCATCAGTGATGTCATTTGAGATGTCATCAGTGATGTCATCAGTGATGTCACTGACCATGTCATGAATGATGTAATATGTGACATCATCAGCAGTGGATTGCGGGTGCGCGATATATAGTTAGTGCAACTAACTATATATGGAATTTCATTGGTTTTATGTCAATAAAATGTCCAGCTAACTATATATGGTCTCTAACCTATGGTTTTTTCAGTGAATTTTCAAGGTTTTGTAAATGCAAATTCCTAACTATATATGGTCTATAACCTATGGTTTTTTCAGTGAATTTCATTGGTTTTTTAAAAGCTAATATCTATAGCTGTAAAATATATTCTTTATTACGTGACGTATCACGTAGCCACGTGAGACGCCTCATGGCGCATCGCATAACCGTGACGTATCGGCTCTGCAGCGCAAACAAAACCCGTAACGTAAGCGTGCCGGAGCACGCTTACAGATATATATATATTTTTTAACCTTAATTAGACAAAATCCACACGTGCACATATCTTGAGGCCTTGCAAAGGCACATCAAACAAACAGTCCCTACAATTTTGCCAAGTTTGCTGGAAATCTATTCCCTTAAATTTTTTTTTTACTGTTTCTCTTGGTTTTCCCCTTGTTACGCTTACCGGGACGCTACCCGGTACGCGAACCGGACGCTCCAAAAACACAAGATGGCGGACTCCCGTTACGCTGCCGGTTAGCTGCCCGGTTCGCGTACCGGGAAGCGCCTCTACCGCGAAAAATCACGGGGGACTTTAATATCCCCCTCATCAATCCTAGGGGGTCAGGAGGGGTTTACCTTGCCCCCTTTCCTTCATCTCCCCCTTCTTTTTTCACCACATCTTGTCTCTCGAACCTACCGAGAGACAAGATGGCGGCCGCTCCGGACTGTTTACAATGTTGACAGCTACGCTGCCGGTTAGCTGCCCGGTTAGCTGCCCGGTGAGCTGCCCGGTGAGCTGCCCGGTGAGCTGCCCGGTGACCTGCCCGGTTCGCGTACCGGGACGCGCCTCTACGGCGTAAAATCGCAAAAAAAAAAAAATTTATTTTTTGCCCCGCGGGGCACTTTAATATCCCCCTCATCAATCCTAGGGGGTCAGGAGTGGTCTACCTTGCCCCCTTTCCTTCATTTCCCCCTTCGTTTTTCACCACATCTTGTCTCTCGATCGTACCGAGAGACAAGATGGCGGCCGCTCCGGACTGTTTAGAATGTTGACAGACACCAGAGAGCCAATCAGCTTCGCTTCGCGAAGTTCCGTTACGCGTCAGGTACGCGAACCGGGGCGCTAACCGGACCGCTGTCACAGATATATATATTTTTTTAAACGTTCATTTCTCAAAATCCACTGGAGCACATATATTGAGACATAGCAAAGGCACGTCGGGCAAACCATATCTACAATTTTGCCAAGTTTCATGTAAATCTATTCAGCCGTTCGAGCTAAAAGTGAGTCCAACCGCCCTATGGAAAAATGAATGGGAAAAACGCGTTTTGGGACCCCCCTTTTTTCTCGGCCCCCCTTGACGAACCCCCCCCAAAATTTTCAGGGGCTGCTCAGAAACAAAATGTGCCATTTTCCTGAAAATTTCAGCCAATTCCGTTCACAAACGCCAAAGTTATTAGACATAGAATTTTCAGAAATCCCATAGAGAAAAAATCCTAACTATATATACCCACTGGCTATCGCCAGTAGGTAATATACATATATAAACATATATAATCTGCATATCTATATAAATATAAATGCATGCATACATATACATATATGCATACATATGCATGTTATTTACATGAAAGTTTTAAAAACACTAATAAAAGCAAAGCTAAAAAGCCACCTCATTACAAACAGAATGGCTTTAACTTAAACGAGGGCGAGATCTATTGCATTTTCAATGCTTGTTTACTTTGGTTCTACCAAGAAGGCATTCAGATGTGTCACACATTTGCCATAAATTCTGAATGTTAGCACTCTAGTTGCTCATTAGATCACTGTAGTAAAGCTAGTGCTCACCAGGGAAGTCTGCTGCTAATCATGGTTTGCAGCCATTTTCCCGCATTTTTTATCCCGCAGACTTTCAGTCCGCATACCATTATCCCGCAAGGTCATTGACCTCGCATACCATTATCCCGCATTGTTTCAAAACGCATGTGCATTTATCGCGCATGCCTTTACAAAGAATTACGTTTTAAAGGCATGTATGGTAAATGCATTTGCGTTGTGAAAACCACGATGACGAGAGAGGTAAGTGGGTTTGTGTTAATTTTTTCGTGGGTTAGTGATTGTGTAGTGTAGTGTAGTGTTGTGTAGTGTAGTGTTGTGTTAGTGTAGTGTAGAGTTGTGGTGGTTGTTTAGTGTAGGGTCATGCTGGGGGTAGTGTTTTAGGGTTTAGGGTTGTGTTGTAGTGTTTGCGTAGTGTAGGGTCATGCTGGGGGTAGTGTTTTAGGGTTTAGGGTTGTGTTGTAGTGTTTGCGTAGTGTAGGGTCATGCTGGGGCTAGTGTTTTAGGGTTTAGGGTAGTGTTGTAGTGTTTGCGTAGTGTAGGGTCATGCTGGGCGTAGTGTTTTAGGGTTTAGGATAGTGTTATAGTGTTTGCGTAGTGTAGGGTCATGCTGGGGGTAGTGTTTTAGGGTTTTGGGTAGTGTTGTAGTGTTTGCGTAGTGTAGGGTCATGCTGGGGTGTAGTATTTTAGGGTTTAGGGTAGTGTTGTAGTGTTTGCGTAGTGTAGGGTCATGCTGGGGGTAGAGTTTTAGGGTTTTGGGTAGTGTTGTAGTGTTTGCGTAGTGTAGGGTCATGCTGGGGTGTAGTGTTTTAGGGTTTTGGGTAGTGTTGTAGTGTTTGCGTAGTGTAGGGTCATGCTGGGGTGTAGTATTTTAGGGTTTTGGGTAGTGTTGTAGTGTTTGCGTAGTGTACGGTCATGCTGGGGGTAGTGTTTTAGGGTTTTGGGTAGTGTTGTAGTGTTTGCGTAGTGTAGGGCCATGCTGGGGGGTAGTGTTTTAGGGTTTTGGGTAGTGTTGTAGTGTTTGCGTAGTGTAGGGTCATGCTGGGGGGTAGTGTTTTAGGGTTTTGGGTAGTGTTGTAGTGTTTGCGTAGTGTAGGGTCATGCTGGGGGTAGTGTTTTAGGGTTTTGGGTAGTGTTGTAGTGTTTGCGTAGTGTAGGGTCATGCTGGGGGTAGTGTTTTAGGGTTTTGGTTAGTGTTGTAGTGTTTGCGTAGTGTAGGGTCATGCCGGGGGTAGTGTTTTAGGGTTTAGGGAAGTGTTGTAGTGTTTGCGTAGTGTAGGGTCATGCTGGGGGTAGTGTTTTAGGGTTTAGGGTAGTGTTGTAGTGTTTGCGTAGCGTAGGGTCATGCTGGGGGTAGTGTTTTAGGGTTTAGGGTAGTGTTGTAGTGTTTGCGTAGCGTAGGGTCATGCTGGGGTGTAGTGTTTTAGGGTTTTGGGTAGTGTTGTAGTGTTTGCGTAGTGTAGGGTCATGCTGGGGGTAGTGTTTTAGGGTTTAGGGTTGTGTTGTAGTGTTTGCGTAGTGTAGGGTCATGCTGGGGGTAGTGTTTTAGGGTTTAGGGTTGTGTTGTAGTGTTTGCGTAGTGTAGGGTCATGCTGGGGGTAGGGTTTTAGGGTTTAGGGTAGTGTTGTAGTGTTTGCGTAGTGTAGGGTCATGCTGGGGTGTAGTGTTTTAGGGTTTTGGGTAGTGTTGTAGTGTTTGCGTAGTGTAGGGTCATGCTGGGGGTAGTGTTTTAGGGTTTAGGGTAGTGTTGTAGTGTTTGTGTAGTGTAGGGTCATGCTGGGGGTAGTGTTTTAGGGTTTAGGTTAGTGTTGTACTGTTTGTGTAGTGTAGGGTCATGCTGGGGGTAGTGTTTTAGGGTTTAGGGTAGTTTAGTTGTTTAGTGTATGCTAAAGGCATATTCGTTCTAAAAGTTTTCGTTATTTTAATTTGCGGCCTAATAGTACATGCAGGATTTCGTCATATATTCGCTAATCATACTTTCTATGGCAAAAAGAACCCCCTCATTTTGTTCCTTTTTAAATTAAATGTTTTAAGAGTTACCATTTTATTCCAATCAAGATGGCTTCAGGTGTGCCATACCTTTGTAATAAGTAGGACAGTTAGCACTCTAGTTGTTCTTTAGAACACTCTGGGACATTCTGTCATTGGGCTATAGTTGGGCTACATCTGGCTGATATTTGGGCTACATTTGTTTTTTTGTCTCTGGTGGCCATCTTTGGGCTACATTGGGCTACATTGGGCTACATTGGGCTACATTTGGGCTCCAACATATATATAGCCCAATGTAGCCCAATATATATTTTTCAAAGTTAATTTTTGTAAAAACCACTGGAGCCTATATCTTGAGACATAGCAAAGGCACATCGGGCTACCAGTCCCTACAATTTTGCCAAGTTTGGTGTAAATCCATTCAGCCGTTCAGGCTAAAAGTGAGGCCAACCGCCCTATGGAAAATTGCATGGGAAAAACACGTTTTGGGACCCCCCTTTTTTCTCGGCCCCCCCTTGACGAAACCCCCCCAAATTTACAGGGGCTGCTCAGAAACAAAATGTTCCATTTTCCTGAAAATTTCAGCCAATTCTGTCCTTAAACGCCAAAGTTATTCGACATAGAATTTTCAAAAATCCCATAGGAAAAAAATCCTAACTATATATACCTACTGGCTATCGCCAGTAGGTAATATATATATATATATATATATATATATATATATATATATATATATAAATATATATATATATATATATATATATATATATATATATATTACCTACTGGCGATAGCCAGTAGGTATATATAGTTAGGATTGGCTACCATAGGAAATCCCCAACATTCTATTGGGAATAACTTTGGCCCTGGTTGATGAATCTTCGCAAATTTCTCAAAGAAGATGGCTCGCTCCGCTCCGCTCCTTCCCTAAAAATTTGGGGGGATTCGTCAAGTGGGGGCTGAGAAAAAAGGGGGGTCCCAAAACGTGTTTTCCCCATGTTAATTTCCATAGGACCTTTAGACTCGGCTACAGCCCGAACGGCTGAACGGAATTATTTGAAATTTGGTAAAATGGAAGAGACTGGTTCGCAGATGACGCTTTTCTTTAAATGGTGTAAATCCGTCCAGTATTTGCTGAGAAAATTGCATTTGAATTCAATTATATATCTATAAGCGCGCACGCGTGGGCGCACTGTCCCCGCCTGCCTGCCTGCCTGAAATTGGGCCGCCGCGCTGCCCGCGGCGACCCGGAAGTGCTGCGTAGCCGGCTGGAAATGTCCGCCCCCGCCGCAAGGGGGAAGAAGGATGATGGCGGCTGACTCTGCAGGGCTCCCGTGATGGGAGGGAGCCCTCCCATTCGCAAGAGAAGTGGCCACCTCGTTTTTGTCTCCGCCTGCCTGCCTAAAATCGGGCCGCCGCGCTACCCGCGGCGACCCGGAAGTGCTGGGGCCGGCCGGCCAATCCCAGCGCGGCCGGCCGGGAATGCCCACCCCCCGCCGCGAGGGGAGAAGAAGGAAGACGGCGGCTGACATGGATTATGAAGATATCATGGAAGTTGCTGCCAAGCAGCAGGACAAGAGCGGTCCACCGGTAAGGACATAAGGACATCTGACTTGAAGTTGTAGGCGAGACAACGGAGTCTTTAGGGAGAGAGGCTGAAACGGGTTTGGAGGAGAGCATGTCATGGTGCAGTGTTTATTGGAAATGTCGGCATTGAGGACGTGAAACCCGAGAACAGCCCCCCTCCCCTCACCAAAGGCAGAAGAAACTCACTTCCAATGCATTGCCCGTGAGGCAGCCGTGCGCCCCCACCACAGACCGGGAGCAGCACGTCCCGCAGCGCCCACGCTGCCAGATCCTAGCGCCTCTCTCCCCTGTCTGTCTGTCTGTCTGCCCCCTCCCCCGCCTCCCCGCACCAGCGCCGCTATCGTGTTTATCTACCTCCTTACCTGTTGATTAGAAGTCTTGAAGATGGTGGCGCTCTGACCCGAGCCATGAACCGCCTTCTGTTGTTTGCAGAGTTGATCTTGGACGAGGATTTTTGGGGAGAGAGAGAAAGGGTTTCCTGGTCCCCCCAGTGTGTGCTGCGAGGAGGGAAAGGGGGGTCGTGGGGGGTCTTGTGCGGGAGATCTGAAGTAACTTTTCCAATTGCAGCTTGGTGGTGATGTACTCTCTTCCTGGCTGAGCAAATAGGTGCTGAGAGAAAGTGACCGATGAAAGAGATGAGCGGCCGTGACTGCCCGGCGGGGGCTGGGGGGTGTTTGTTGGAGGGTTTATTTCCTAAAAGTTTCTGATTCTTTCAAGGAGGGATTGTTGGAGGGACGGGATGGGGGGCGGAAAATCCGCAGCAAAAGTGAAGGGGCGCTGCTAAGCGCCAGGAAATGTTTTTTACACCCCCAGTGTAAACAGAGTGTAAAGCAGCCAGGCTAGGTTAGGGAGGTCGGATGTGTGCAAGGGGCATTCCAGGACGCATGTGGAGAAACATAAATACCTGCGCATCGCAGGCCTGGCCGTCGTTATTTCAGCCAGTGTTACTTAAACAAATGAAGTTAGGGAGCCTCTACGGTATACAGACAAAATATCGACTCCAAAATATCGACTGGACATAATATCGAGTTTTAAATATAGACTGGACAAAATATCGACCGGACATAATATCGACTACAAAAATATCGTTTTTCAGGTAAGTGAAGTAATATCGACTGTATAAAATATAGATAGCAAAAATATCGAATTTTTAATAATATATAATATTTTATAGTGTATTTTTATGTAATAATATGTGTGAAAAGTGTGTATTAATGTTATAAAATATTTTATTAAATGAATTTTGTTTTTATAATAATTGCGTAATGTAATTCTGTAGCGGGTTGTGGGTTTATAGGGGAATAGGGTGGGAAGTAATTTAATAATAATTAATTAATATATGTTTGTTAATATTTTTAATTAATAATTAATTGATAATTAATTAATATTAATTAGTTGATTAATTAATATAATTTTGAACATATTTTGTATTAGTAATTAATTGGTAATTAATTAATTGTAATTAGTTAATTACATTAATTAGAGTAAATTTTTAATATATATAATTTTGTGTTATTTTTAAGTAATTAATTGGGAAAAAATATTATTAATTATTAAAATAATTACAGCTAATGTGCTAATATATTTACTTTATTGTTATTGTTAATTAATAATTAATTGGTAATTAAATAATATTGATACATTTTGGGTAAAGGAGCATTTTTAGGGTTCAGGGTCAGTTTTCAGTTTTAGGGTAAAGGGGTATTTTTGGGGTTCAGGGTCAGTTTTCAGTTTTTGGGTAAAGGGGCATTTTTAGGGTTCAGGGTCAGTTTTCAGTTTTAGGGTAAAGGGGTATTTTTAGGGTTCAGGGTCAGTTTTCAGTTCATGGGTAAAGGGGTATTTTTAGGGTTCAGGGTCAGTTTTCAGTTCATGGGTAAAGGGGTATTTTTAGGGTTCAGGGTCAGTTTTCAGTTCTTGGGTAAAGGGGTATTTTTAGGGTTCAGGGTCAGTTTTCAGTTCATGGGTAAAGGGGTATTTTTAGGGTTCAAGGTCAGTTTTCAGTTCATGGGTAAAGGGGTATTTTTAGGGTTCAGGGTCAGTTTTCAGTTCTTGGGTAAAGGGGTATTTTTAGGGTTCAGGGTCAGTTTTCAGTTTTTGGGTAAAGGGGCATTTTTAGGGTTCAGGGTCAGTTTTCAGTTTTTGGGTAAAGGGGTATTTTTAGGGTTCAGGGTCAGTTTTGGGTTTTTGGGTAAAGGGGTATTTTTAGGGTTCAGGGTCAACAAATAAGATTGTAAATTGTAAGTATTTTTAAGTATATTTTAGTAATTAAAATTTAATATTAATTTAATTTAACACTGTTTTTAATAAAGTCGATATTTTTTACATCTATATTATTGTTAACGATATTTTGTACTCAATATTTTTGTACTTACCTGTTTGTAGATACAAACTCGATATTTTGACTGTCGATATTTTGTCCACGATATTTTGGCAAGTCGATATTTTGTCCCTCGATATTATTTCAGTGATCCAGCCTCTACCAAGCAGCTATGCTGTGACTGCAATGACACGTTCTTGAGCCGCGTTTGATTCAACACGTGCCCTGCCCGACCAGGCCACACTGTACTGTGTTGGTTAGGGCTGCTGTCCGACATATGCGCACTGACCTTGACCTCACAGGACGCTGAAAGGTCATTCCATCCTCCAGACCCACATCAGTGACTAGTTTCCGACCTCTCAATATTGGATCTGGGTGTGTTTATTTTTCTATTTCCAGTCCTAGCCATTTTGGGTGTTGCAGCTAAACAGAGGTAAGGGCACGTCCAGGTCATATCAGAGGTCACTTGGTGCTACTTGAAGGTATTTTTTAAGCGCTAGCCCTCAACATCAAAGTGGTCTCTGGGCGCTATACAGCCGGCTGTGCACCATTCCTTGTTTCTGCACAATGCTCTGTTGCCTTGAAACAAAGTTTGTGCTCTGTAGCTCCACGCGGACTCCCACACGAAGTAAGATAACTATAATAGTAAGGAAGGGGTTCATTCCGCTGTAGAGGCTGCAGTTGAACTGCTTCCTGTGCGCTGCCTGCGACGCTGACAAGACTGTCTGGAAATGATACCTCCTGGTGTATGCCCTGCCTTCAGAGGAAGGAAGGCTGCTTCAGTTGTGCTCATGGTCGAAGCTCCGCCGTGGTGAATCCGGGGAAAGCTACCAGCAGGGGCAAAGCTTCAGTGGGGGTGTTTGTCGTATTACACCTCCCCCCCTAATAAATGTATTTTCTGGTAAATAGTTGCGTACAGGCAGTGGTAAATACAAAAGTTGTATAGTGGTAATTCTTAGTGGAAGAGGGCTAATGTGGCAAAAGGTGCATTTAAAAGTTGAAGTGCAGTGTTATGAATGTAATATGATCCAAAATTGCACTCCAGATGTTTTAGAGACAACATTATCCATGACGCAGAAGCCGAGTGGTTTGTGAATGTCCCTCGAAAATAAGCAAAAATAAATAAATATATATATATATATATATATATATATATATATATATATATATATATATATATATATATTAGCATTTAAAAAACCAATGAAATTCACTGAAAAAACCAAAGGTTATACACTGTATATAGTTAGGAATTAGCCTTTAAAAAACCAATGAAATTCACTAAAAAAACCATAGGTTTTAGGCCTTATATAGTTAGGAATTAACATATAAAAAACCATTGAAATTCCTCCTATATAGTTAGCTGGACATTTTATTGACATAAAACCCAATGAAATTCCATATACAGTTAGTTGCAATAACTATATATCGCGCACCCGCAATCCACTGCTGATGATGTCACATATTACATCATTCATGACATGGTCAGTGACATCACTGATGACATCTCAAATGACATCACTGATGACATAACTGATGACAACTCAAATGACATCACTTATGACATCATAACACGCCAATACCAGTTACTACATACGCACTCACTGATTCCTACGTCTACGCACACATTCACTCATTCACCCATACAATCACTCGTACATACAGTCACTCATTTTTAGAACACTGTCATATGCACTCATACACCTATGCAGACACTCACACACTGCCACTCATCCATGGAGTTACTCACACACCTAGTCAGTCCTGTAAAGAATCAATCACACTTCGATTTCCTCATCTATACAGTTAACACAGAACACCTTACTTTTCAAAACATATACTAACACATACTTACTCTCTTATACAATTACTTATACAAGTACACATTGATCTGCACATAGTCACTCGCCTCCCAGCCAGTTACACACACACTCAGTCTTCCATACAAATACTTGGGCAACCAATCAATAAGCTATATAGCCACTCATATAGCTACTGATCAACACATGGAGCAGCTTGCACAACAACAGACATATTGATGCACACTTTCAGACAGTTTAGTCATTAACCCATGCATTCAGTAAGACACATTCATTCACTCGCTCAGTCAGTCACGCACCTACTAAATCCTTCATCCAGACACTTATACATTCACTCATTCTTCAATATGTAAAACATATTTAAACTTTACAGAAACACACAGTCACTGGATGATGTCATCAGTGATGTCATCAGTGATGTCACTGACCATGTCATGAATGATGTAATATGTGACATCATCAGCAGTGGATTGCGGGTGCGCGATATATAGTTATTGCAACTAACTATATATGGAATTTCATTGGGTTTTATGTCAATAAAATGTCCAGCTAACTATATAGGAGGAATTTCAATGGTTTTTTATATGTTAATTCCTAACTATATAAGGCCTAAAACCTATGTTTTTTTTGGTGAATATATATATATATATATATATATATATATATATATATATATATATATATATATATATATATATATGTAAAACAATGCCCTTGAGCTTGCAGAGGGCTCACAATGCTGACCTCACCATCCGGTGCTTGAGCCTCGCAGCTGCTCCCCTGTCAGGTCTCCAAATGATTTACTCCATGCCCGACGCGTTTCGAGGCTTCTACGCCCCGTAGTCATGGGCTGCAGAGGGTGCACACTGAAAGCTTGCCATTTCTTTTTTGAATGCTTTTATTCATTGCAAAAACGCCCCCAGTGGGCGTGGCTCACAAATGATGCCCCAAGGCATGATGGTCGATGTGGTTCTTGAAAACGGCAGGCACATATGTCTCTTAAGTAGAGTCAGTATTTGCACACAAGTTTATAAGATGCTTCAGTGATTCCTTAAGTAGGACGGATTTCCTGGGCGCAACGTTTCTAAAGAAAATACTTGCCCTGGATTTCGACAGTTCTCCCCCTACTTAAGGGAATACAGACTATGGCAAAATTATTCAACAAATCAGGCGACCTACTTAAGGTAACCACTGATACTCTCGGTATGGACTACGACAACCATCATCCTTGGTGGTGAATAGACGATTAAGCCACGCCCACTCAGGGCGGTTCCGGTCCAATGAAATAAAGTTGGTGATAGCAAGCTGAGAGTACTGCCTGTTTATTGAATGAAGCCCCATGAAGAAGAGGCGGCAAGCCTCGAAACGCGTCGGGCGCATGAGGAATGAAAAGGAGAAACGAGAGCTCCAGGGCATGAGAGGCATTAAAGCTGGATGGCCAGAAGCGCTGCGAGTGCCTGCTGGTAAGCGCAGGTGCGCATTTGCTCAAACATATTTTCACGGCTGCCCCTGGCCGTGCAGCAGAGCACCATCACCGGCTGCAGTACATCACTGACACACAGCGCGGAGAAGCCGATTCCTTGCACGATGCAAGTTTCCTGGGCGCAGCGTTTCTAAAGAAAATACTTGCCCTGGATTTCGACAGCTCTCCCCCTACTTAAGGGAATACAGACTATGGCAAAATGATTCAACAAATCAGGCGACCTACTTAAGGTAACCACTGATACTCTCGGTATGGACTCCTACAACCATCATCATTGGTGGTGAATAGACGATTAAGCCACGCCCACTCAGGGCGGTTCCGTCCCAATTAAATAAAGTTGGTGATAACAAGCTGAGAGTACTGCCTGTTTATTGAATGAAGCCCCATGAAGAAGAGGCGGCAAGCCTCGAAACGCGTCGGGCGCATGAGGAATGAAAAAGAGAAACGAGAGCTCCAGGGCATGAGAGGCATTAAAGCTGGATGGCCAGAAGCGCTGCGAGTGCCTGCTGGTAAGCGCAAGGGCGCATTTGCTCAAATATATATATATATATATATATAAATATATATATATATATATATATATATATATATATATATATATATATATATATATATATATATATATATATATATATATATTTATATATATAGTGATGACTGGGAGCACCGAAGCTAAATAAATCACCTTTTTGCACTGAACTTGGGTTCGTGTCCGTACTTGCAGTTTGGAGTAAGCCTGCACCGTGCCGGATTATCCCTGGAATATTTATATATATATATATATATATATATATATATATTACACCAGAAAACGACCCGTATCCTGAAGTCCGGGGCCCGTTGACAGATGGCGAGCAAGAACCGAGCGGGTCAGCTCGGCAATTAATTCTCCACAACTATTTTCTTCACAGAAAAGCTCGCACTAGGGATGAGTTAACCGCAGTTTATTAAAGCAAAGTAACGCGTTTCGACAGCAAGAGCTGTCTTAATCACACAATTGCATATTGAAACAGGAAGTCAATACATAGGTATACAACACTAAGAAAGGACTAATAGTTAGATAACTAGTGTCCAATTCTTAACTTGGCGGCCATCTTGTAATGATTTATATACATAAGTGGTATCGCAATCATAATTAGTTTTACATCCCTTTGTACATGTATAACCAACTTAAAAAAGTATAATATGTACATGATATTCGTATATACACAGGAATTTCATATATATACATATTGTGCAATATTGCAGACTCGCATAACATATTCTTTCAACATAGTCTCCTAATAATGTCATGAATCCTGTTGTCTGCTTAGTCACATCTATATGTACAAAGACTACAAAGGGTATGCTATGTCATGAGTGATGTCACTGACCATGTCATGAGTAATGTAATATGTGTCGTCATCAGCAGTGCATTGCACGCGCAAGTTATAGTGAGTCCAACTAACTATAACGTGGGAATTTCAATGGTTTTATGTCAGTAAAATGTCCAGCTAACTATAACTGGTGTGAAACCTATGGTTTTTTCAGTGAATTTAATAGGTTTTTTAAATGCTAATTCCTAACTATAACTGGTGTGAAACCTATGGTTTTTTCAGTGAATATATATATATATACATATATGTGTGTGTTTATATTTATTTATAATTTTAAAAGTATCAAAGCAATCTGTAAAAAAAAAGTAAAGATCTATATATTTAGTAGGTATGTTTGTTTAACTTTTTCATTAAGTTTATTTGGTATATTTCTCTTTTTAACTTTGATTACTTTTAGTTTTCATTTTTTGGTACTGACCAGTTAAAGTATAGGTACAAAATATTTTTGTAATTCAACATTTTTTTAACTATATTATTTCCATATATATTTTTTAAATCAATATTTTGACAGTCATCAAAATAATGAAATAAGCCCCCTTCTGAATAACACAAGAGGAGCTGTGATGCTGGATATGCACAGTATCAGTTTGATTAAAGAAAGGCATTATGATGTTAAGGGATTTTGTTGAATTCAATTGGAAAACTGTTGTCGCCCGGGGCCTTCCCAGTTGTCATCTTGTAAATGACCTGTGCAATTTATTGAATCACCTGTTTTGTGGAAGAATGTTCCGGCATGTTTAACCCCTTGCCTGCTTATGACGAGCACAGCTTGTCATGAGGCACAGTGGAGCTGTGCTCATGACGAGCTGGGCTTGTCCTAAAGGCTGCAGCACTCCCATGCGTAATTAATTCCCCGCCTGTGCGGGACAATCAATTCGTGGGCGGAGTCGTGATGAGCCCAGCTCATCATGAGCACAGCTCGACTGTGCCTCATGACGAGCTGGTCTCGTCACGAGCACCGCGGCACCGCGGCCCCCTCTCCCCCCCACACCTTGGGGGAATTACCCCCGCCGCCAAGGGGTTAAGAAGGCAAGTGCCTTGTTAAAATTTACATTATCCTGCAATATGTCGTACTGGCCAGTGAGTGGCACATCACATGTGGATTTGATTGTCGTTTTCATTGCATGTGACTGGCCCTGACGCAATTGCGCATTAAATCAGCACCCAGCCTTTATCTTTTCTTTAAATTTATTAGCTTTAAGAAAAAAAACATTTTCTCCTATTTCTCCTTGTAAGAAGGGATTATATTGATCATGGTGAGGAAAAGTAATATATATGTGCGGGGTGTTGGTGAAGTGTTATGTGCATGAGTCAGGCAAATGATCATGCCCTTTAACCACTTGCATTTTTTCACCCAACAGCATTTGAAGGCTGCTGAGTTTCTCAGCAAATTTCCTCTCATGGATTAGTTTCGGTCTGTGAAGAGTACCTGTTCAGAGGAAACTGATACAGCATTCTCATACCAAATTGCATCACAGTTAGTGGCACAACCGATGATTCTCCTCAGGGGCCTTGTACTGTGTTCTGTTCATAGGCCAGGGCGCCTGGTGGTGTTGCAGTAGACAGAGGTCAAGGTATAGCAACACACAGACTTTGTCAGATGTATGCTTCTGTACAAAGGAGGCAGTCAATAGATCTTGTTTTTCAGATAAAATTTGTTACATTAAATACTGCCATGCATAAATATTGCGTATGCAATATTTTCACACAGATATAAAGTGTGCAACATTATCCGAATCGAGAATATCGATTCTGAGGTAAGTAATACAGTTGTTAGTATTATTGAATTTATTACTATATTTTACAGAAATATCACAGTTAAGAATATTGTAGTTAAATCGGTTCTTTCTTTTTAAATATGTTATCCTACTTTATTGGTTATAAAATGTTTGTTTAATTTGGATCTCTTTTATTATTGTTTTTAAAATGTTATTTTTTAAAATAAAATGTGTATTTTTGTAAATTTACAATACACTATGGGGTCGATTCCGATTCTGGGAAATGCGCTCCGATTAGCCGTACGGAGCGTTTTTCCCGTACGAATCGTACATCTCCAACGTCCCCGTACGAACGAGCAAGTACGATCCGAACCCAATGCGCCACTCCGTACGACTCGTACCAAACACCGTACAACTAGAAATTACATACGGATTGTCTACGGGTGACGCTGTACGCTACGTCCGTAAGTAAACTGGCAGCCATTTCCGAACCAGGAAGTACAATCCGTGTTGACGACACTCCGTACGACTCTTTTGCTACGAGAGCTGTAAACAGCCGTAAAATCTGAGTTTGGCCCGAACTGCACCCCGGTACGCGGCATACACGACATGAACCCCCTCGAGTGTGTCATCCCAGCCCTGTACGTCTAAGACCTTGTATATAGAAATCGATGACGGCGCAGACGGTGAGTACAATGTACCACAACAACGGAAGTATACCTGTACGGTCCGGCAAACGCTAGTGCATATTACCATTGCAGCAGTGATACGTGCCGCACATACGCCATTAACGTCGGGGTACGGTGCACCACACGTTAGCGCATATCACCATTGCAATAGTGATACGTGCCGCACATATGCCATCAAAGTGTGGGGGGGCATGGTGCGCCACACGCTAGAGCATATCACTATTGCAATAGTGATACGTGCTGCACACACGTCTGAAATATCGAGTACGGTGCGTCACATCTGAGTGGTGGGTGGCAAAGACCCCCAGCAGTGCCCAGACATAGGAGAGGGATGTGTACAGGACTCCCAGCAGTGCCCGGACATAGGAGAGGGGTGTGTACAGGACCCCCAGCAGTGCCCAGACATAGGAGAGGGGTGTGTAGAGGACTCCCGGCAGCGCCCAGACATAGGAGAGGGGTGTGTACAGGACTCCCAGCAGTGCCCAGACATGACAGGGGTGGGTGCATATGACTCCCAGCAGTGCCCAGACATATGAGAGGGGTGTGTACAGGACTCCTAGCAGTGCCCAGACATGACAGGGGTGGGTGCATATGACTCCCAGCAGGGCCCAGACATAGGAGAGGGGTGTGTACAGGACTCCCAGCAGTGCCCAGACATAGGAGAGGGGTGTGTACAGGACCCCCAGCAGTGCCCAGACATAGGAGAGGGGTGTGTACAGGACTCCCAGCAGTGCCCAGACATAGGAGAGGGGTGTGTACAGGACCTCCAGCAGTGCCCAGACCTAGGAGAGGGGTGTGTACAGGACTCCCAGCAGTGCCCAGACATGACAGGGGTGGGTGCATATGACTCCCAGCAGTGCCCAGACATAGGAGAGGGGTGTGTACAGGACTCCCAGCAGTGCCCAGACATAGGAGAGGGGTGTGTACAGGACCCATAGCAGTGCCCAGACATAGGAGAGGGGTGTGTACAGGACCCCCAGCAGTGCCCAGACATAGGGGAGGGGTGTGTACAGGACCCCCAGCAGTGCCCAGACATAGGAGAGGGGTGTGTACAGGACTCCCAGCAGTGCCCAGACATGACAGAGGTGGGTGCATATGACTCCCAGCAGTGCCCAGACATAGGAGAGGGGTGTGTACAGGACTCCCAGCAGTGTCCATACAGAGGAGAGGGGTGTGTACAGGACCCCCAGCAGTGCCCAGACATAGGAGAGGGGTGTGCAGGACTCCCAGCAGTGCCCAGACATGACAGGGGTGGGTGCATATGACTCCCAGCAGTGCCCAGACATAGGAGAGGGGTGTGTACAGGACTCCCAGCAGTGTCCATACAGAGGAGAGGGGTGTGTACAGGACCCCCAGCAGTGCCCAGACATAGGAGAGGGGTGTGTACAGGACCCCCAGCAGTGCCCAGACATAGGAGAGGGGTGTGTACAGGACTCCCAGCAGTGCCCAGGCATAGGAGAGGGGTATGTACAGGACTCCCAGCAGTGCCCAGACATAGGAGAGGGGTGTGTACAGGACTCCCAGCAGTGCCCAGACATAGGATAGGAGAGGGGTGTGTACAGGACTCCCAGCAGTGCCCAGACATAGGAGAGGGTTGTGTACAGGACTCCCAGCAGTGCCCAGACATAGGAGAGGGGTGTGTACAGGACCCCCAGCAGTGCCCAGGTATAGGAGAGGGGTGTGAACAGTACTCCCAGCAGTGCCCAGACATGACAGGGGTGGGTGGATATGATTCCCTGCAGTGCCCAGACATAAGAGAGGGGTATGTACAGGACTCCCAGCAGTGCCCAGACATAGGAGATGGGTGTGTACAGGACCCCCAGCAGTGCCCAGACATAGGAAAGGGGTGTGTACAGGACACCCAGCAGTGCCCAGACATAGGAGAGGGGTGTGTACAGGACCCCTAGCAGTGCCCAGACATAGGAGAGGGGTGTGTACAGGACTCCCAGCAGTGCCTCGACATAGGAGAGGGGTGTGTACCGGACCCCCAGCAGTGCCCAGACATAGGAGAGGGGTGTGTACAGGACTCCCAGCAGTGCCCAGACATAGGAGAGGGGTGTGCACAGGACCCCCAGCAGTGCCCAGACATGACAGGGGTGAGTGCATATGACTCCCGGCAATGCCCTGACATAGGAGACGGGTGTGTACAGGACTCCCAGCAGTGCCCAGACATAGGAGAGGGGTGTGTACAGGACCCCCAGCAGTGCCAAGACATAGGAGAGGGGTGTGTACAGGACTCCCAGCAGTGCCCAGACATAGGAGAGGGGTGTGTACAGGACCCCCA
This sequence comes from Lissotriton vulgaris, assembly GCF_964263255.1. Classification (NCBI taxonomy): domain Eukaryota; kingdom Metazoa; phylum Chordata; class Amphibia; order Caudata; family Salamandridae; genus Lissotriton; species Lissotriton vulgaris. Next base: position 227,597 of record NW_028253739.1, read on the forward strand.
GCAGTGCTCAGACATTACAGGGGAGGGTGCATATGACTTCCAGCAGTGCCCAGACATATGAGAGGGGTGTGTACAGGACTCCTAGCAGTGCCCAGACATGACAGGGGTGGGTGCATATGACTCCCAGCAGGGCCCAGACATAGGAGAGGGGTGTGTACAGGACTCCCAGCAGTGCCCAGACATAGGAGAGGGGTGTGTACAGGACTCCCAGCAGTGCCCAGACATGACAGGGGTGGGTGCATTTGACTCCCAGCAGTGCCCAGACATAGGAGAGGGGTTTGTACAGGACCCCCAGCAGTGCCCAGACATAGGAGAGGGGTGTGTACAGGACTCCCAGCAGTGCCCAGACAAAGGAGAGGGGTGTGAACAGGACCCCCAGCAGTGCCCAGACACAGGAGAGGGGTGTGTACAGGACTCCCAGCAGTGCCCAGACATGACAGGGGTCGGTGGATATGACTCCCAGCAGTGCCCAGGCATAGGAGAGGGGTGTGTACAGGACTCCCAGCAGTGTCCAGACATAGGGGTGTGCACAGGACCCCCAGCAGTGCCCAGACATAGGAGAGGGGTATGTACTGGACTCCCAGCAGTGCCCAGACATGACAGGGGTGGGTGCATATGACTCCCAGCAGTGCCCAGACATAGGGGAGGGGTGTGTACAGGACACCCAGCAGTGCCCAGACATAGGAGAGGGGTGTGCACAGGACTCCCAGCAGTGCCCAGACCTGACAGGGGTGGGTGCATATGACTCCCAGCAGTGCCCAGACATAGGAGAGGGGTGTGTACAGGACCCCCAGCAGTGCCCAGACATAGGAGAGGGGTGTGTACAGGACTCCCAGCAATGCCCAGACATGACAGGGGTGGGTGCATATGACTCCCAGCAGTGCCCAGCCATAGGAGAGGGGTGTGTACTGGACTCCCAGCAGTGCCCAGACATGACAGGGGTGGGTGCATATGACTCCCAGCAGTGCCCAAACATAGGGGAGGGGTGTGTACAGGACCCCCAGCAGTGCCCAGACATAGGAGAGGGGTGTGTACAGGACTCCCAGCAGTGCCCAGACCTGACAGGGGTGGGTGCATATGACTCCCAGCAGTGCCCAGACATAGGGGTGTGCATGTCCAACAGCAAACCTTAAGTACATGCCTGTATGTGTACATCCCTAACTGGGAATACTCATAATAGTTGCATAGCAACACATCACACACAGCAGTGACCTATTCCACAGAGAATGGTATCCTGTCACACACTGTGTGACACACCACATGTGGGTGTATTGTCAGATCCCACATGTATATCCACCCGTCTAGTTCGCTGGCACCCCCCCCCCCCGCCCCCCCTCCATCCTGACTCAATAGTGTGCAGTCATGTAACAAACCACCAAACAAATGAAGCACAAATGTAATAATAAAGTGTCATGTACATCCCGGACGTGATGTGAATGTCCAGGTGGTGCAACATGTACTCCCTCATGGATGTAACAGGGTAGAAATCCCCTAGATACAAAGAAACAAATTCTATTTTGTGTTTCCAAAGATTAGAAATGTACAATCTGAATCATAACGTCAAGGCCGACAACATTGTCATGCATAGTCTGATGAAGTATGATGGTCTCCCTGAAGGCATTACTACATACTACAAACCCAAGCACAGTGAGTAGCATGGATAGCACTGACCAATTATCTGAATTCATCTGTCAGCAGGCATGTCCATTGATGAAGTGAAGGTACAAATCTATAGGGAATCAACAGAAACGTCATCACCACTAATGTGTAACTGTCCGTAGTGAACATCACATGTGTCACTGAGGAAGGGACACTCTTTGCGACAATGTCTGCATGCAAACTGCAGACACACCAATCTAGATAGTTTAATGCAACATTAGGATAGCACAAACATACCATGGTCCAGCTCATTACCATCAGGAAATAGACATATGTTACAGTAAGCAAATATGAACATCACAACAACTCGTAGGCACACAGCAGTCAAAGCAATGTCCTGAAATGCAAAAGTTCAGAATGAAAAATGAAAAGCTTTGTTCAGCGCCACAGTTTGAAAAATGAAAGAATGAGTCCAGGCTCACAGAAGGCCAATGGCCAGTCCAAATAAAGTCCCCAACAGTGGTGGTGTAGTGGATGTTGTCACACCCAAACTTCCCTGCACATCGAGATCAGATGTCTGTGGACACATGGGGGGCATCATCGGGGTAATTGTCCGGCACCGCAGGGACAGGAGAGGGAAGGGCAGGTGCAGTGGGTGCAGGTGGAGTGGAATTCTCCACAGTGTCTGGTGCAGCGTCAAAGGATGACAAATATTCTGCGCTGCACACTGCTGCCAGTTCTGACAAACTACCACCTGAACCCGGGGACACAATGGGGGTGGAGGTAGAGGGCTGTGAGTCAGGTGTTGTGTGTCTGTGGATGCGTGTGTGGCGTCTGTCCCCTCTCCCTGTGGGTGTGCCTACATCCCCTTGAGATTGGATGCGTGGAGATTTGCGTTTTGTCTGCCGTGTGGGTGTGCTGGGTGTGTTTGTTGTGGTGTCTGACCTGTGGCGTCTGCGTGTAAATTGGACAGGTATGGGAGAGGGTGATGTGGATGGATCAGAAGGAGGGGGGGTTGACCCTACAGGATGGAGTCCCATGCTCTCCACACCACTGGATTCAAGCAAGCCGGGCTGAAGACGGCTGGAATGCCAGAAACCGGTCCTCGGAAGCTTGTTTCCGGTCCAGGGAAGGCATGGCTTGGCAGTTCGGGCTGGACTGTTCCCATGAGGCACAGGGTCAGACTGATTTGCATATGGCCATGTCTGAACTGGGGTGGTGTGGAGTGCAAAAAAAGGATGGATTTAGGCCCAGATCTCTGTACAGGGGTGAATGTATGACATTGTTCTGCATTCTGTCCATCAACTGTGGTTTTTGCATGTGTCTGTTGTGGTGTCTGACCTGTGGCGTCTGCGTGTAACTTGGACAGGTATGGGAGAGGGTGATGTGGATGGATCAGAAGGAGGGGGGGCTGACGCTGCAGGATGGACAGTGCTGCCGTCAGTGATGACTCTATGGCTGCCAAACTCCGACTTTGGCCAGACATGGCTGCTGAGATGCCCTCCATGTATGACAACAACTGGGTCATGATGTGTGTTTGGCCATGGAGGACAGTCAGCATCGATGTCTGACCAACTTGAATCTGCCGGAGCAGGTCCACAGACTCAGCACTGAGGGCAGTAGGGGAGACCGGGGCAGGGGCTGCGGTGCCGGGGACAAAGGAGACACAGGGGGTAGCACAGCCCCTAGGGACCCTAACAACTGGGAGGGTGGAGATGGTTCCATAGGAGGAGGGTACAGGCATAGTTGTTGTAGATGGCATAGCTGAATCCGAGCTGTCTGCTTGGTAAGAGGTGTCGTGCTCATGAGGTCCGGCCGCCTGACTCCCTCACCCTCTGTGCCACTGTCTCCCTCCGACTCCTCAAAGCTGGTGGCACTGTTGCTGGGTCCCTCTGTCCGGTCCGTGCCTTTGTCTCCTCTAGATTGTGGTGATGATGCTGTTGGCAAGGAGAAAAAGACAAATATATCAGTCGCCTGTACACATCAGCCATCCCTGGACCTAAAACAAGTTTTCACTCACCTCTCACTGGCATCACAGCTGTCTACAGCCAGGCCTGTGTGAAACACAGATGTGAATACAGACAAGCATGGCTGAAGACGGCTGTAATGTCAGAAAGTAGTTCCATTAACCTTGTTCCCAGTCCAGGAAAGGCATGGCTTGACAATAATGGCTGGACTGTTCCCATGAGGCACATGGACAGACAGATTTGCAGATGATCATGTATGAACTTGGGGGGCAGAGTGGGCAACAGAGAGGTGATGGATAAAACCCTGACCTGTTGATTCTGTGTGAGTATATGATTGGTAGAGAGGCTCCCTCCATCCCCACACACTGTAGTGACACTCCTCACAGGGGCACCTATCACCACACCATACAGTCGCTAGCACAGAATACACACTGGCTGTCAATTTAAGTTGCGCACATGTCCAAAATCTTGAAAATGACAAAGCTAATGTGCCTACAATTGTGACTGAAAAACATTGATGCATTCTTGACACACCCGCAACCACATGGGAAATCTGAATACTGTAGTGTGCATACCAAGAAAATACTGTGTTGCACCACCAATCCATACATGTAGCAATAAACGATGTGGAACAATCATCTCTGGAAGCCAATAACATCGCCTGTAAATCCAACAATGACTGCATTGTCCAGCAGCACAGGCTAAGTGCATAGTGACAAGTTCACATCAGAAATAACATACACAGCACACCACTGACAAGGCTAAACAGGCAGGCCCATCACACCTCCCATGCACAACACCCCAATCACTCCATCAATGTGAGTGATGCAGCTCAAGTAGTGAGAACTCATAATCTGGGTATCATGAACTGGGCAGCTATATCAAGTAAGCCGAGGTCACATTGTGTGGCTGCCCATCCATATTAGTCCCAAACAACCAGCAACATTTCTTGTGAATATGCACACACGCACTGCCCAGTGTGAGTATGCACAAGCCAAATTTTGTATACATGGACAGTGTGCACATATAGCTAACACATGAGATATACAAAGTATACCAGGGACAAAGGCCACTGAGGCAGACTTGTGCTGAACTCCATGTAAAGAATCATGATCAGTGCCAACATATCATGAAGGCCAAACACAGTGCACATGTCGTGCAACAGTTAAGGTACCAACACGTGTCACAGACCTCCCTTCGACATGATGATGTCATAAGCAATATGCATACTAATACATTGCACCCTAGGTGGACATGCGCAAAAATGAAAGACCCAAACCAGGGGACAAATGTGGAGGAGGGGAAGGGATGTAAAAGAGCATCTGCTGAATATGGGGCATTTAAATGACAATGCATAAAGTGCCTGTCTGACCACCCCGCCCCACCTGTGGGAGTGTTACCAGGCTTCGGAGCACTGCAGGTAGCATGTGACACACATGACAACAAACAGACATGTACCTACCCCCTCCTTGCTGCTGTCCCTCCTGCAACTGCCTATGGAGGCCAGGGAAAACCACTTCCAGGACCCGGAGCATGTGGGGGGTGAGGTGACGTCCGCTGCCATGCCGGCGTGGAGGTGACAGCTTCAGCTGGACACGGGCGATACGGCGGGTCCAGCACCGGATGTCCTGCCACCTTTTGCGGATGTTAGATATCCTCCGGCGAGGGCCCCCCTCACTCCTGACAGCCCTGGCTATGGCCAGCCAGATCTCCCCCGACAGCTAACCCACCCATGGTACTTGCAGACCTGGGGGTGCTGGTGTCTCACAATGTTCTGCATCAATCACACACACTGCGGCTTCCATCTGCACTGGTTCCAATGTCTTAATTTGATCATTGGCCGAGCTAGCAACTGGTTCACAACACTCAGCAACGTCATGGTGGCCACCAAGCCCTCAGATCACACTCCCCCTCCTAGTGCTTGGGCCAGCCCTCAGTCCAACCTGCCCATCACTCAGACCACCCTGAACAACCTATTCCACTCCACTTGGCTTTTTGGCTACCCACACACCCCACAGGCCACCACACACAGCACTCCTGTTACGGTACCCTGTGCTTGGGTCACCCAACTCAGCTCTCATACCACCGTACCCAGGTTTCTGGCCAGCGACTAGCCCTCAGACCACCCCACTGACGTTCACACCCAGAACCACGGCAAACCCACCCAGTGCTTGGCTCCTCCACCCCAGCACTGTGGCCACCTGGCCCAGTGTTCGGGCCACCCTACCTAACCCTCGTCCATCCGACCCGCACTAGGGCTACCCACCCATCAGCCCACCCTAACCAACTTCTGGCCACCCAACCTAGACCTCTGACCGCACCCACGAGCCCAGCCTCAAGGTTACAACAATCCGCCTTCGAACCACCCTTCCTAGATCTGTCACAAATGCTGTATTCAATTTCATTTAAAATCATAAAAGCAGAATAGAGTTAACCAGTGATGTGCTTAAAATCAATAAAGAGCTATGCAAATGTAAATTACTTCATTAGTGTCATTAGTTTAAGATGTCGAACTAGACGGTACAACTAATTACTCAGGGGCACATGCGTCAACGAAAATAGTGTTCGCAAACGGGCAGATTCTGCGAATCTGCCCGTTTGCGACTGGTATTTTTGCATTTGGAATGCATCAACCCAAATGCAAATTCGCAATTTAAGTAATCGCAAAATGTGCGATGCATAATGCAATTTCAAATTGCGAATTCGCAATTAGGGATCGCAAATTACTGTCAATTTGAACTTCATGGTAATTTCCAAAAACTTCGAAAAATGCACTAAAGTGCATTTTCCAAAGTTTCATGTTACACACACAGGCCCTTGGGGCATGTATGTGCGCAACATGTGGTAACATCTCAATTGGTACTCGCAAATTGCGCATGCATTTCCCATTCATTCCTATGGGCCTCAAGGCCCATAGGAATGAATGGGAAACCATTCCTTAATTGCATTTGGCAATTTGCGAGTCGCAATTAAGGAATTTGTAGGAATCACAATATTTTTTGCGATTCCTACATGCATAGGGATTTGCGAATCCTAAATAGCGCTTTCTTAAAATTCGATATTTAGGATTCGCTAATCCTGACTTTGATGCATGTGGGCCTAAGAGTCTAAGGCGGCCAGCCCAGACCAGCAGGTAGAACATGTAATGCATTCAAATGCGGCCTTGCACACATGGTAGGAACTTTGTGAAAACTGTCGGGTTAAACCATGTCAGATATAAAAATAAAGTGCTAATGCAGCGCCCTTATGACTATCAGAGCGTTTTCGAGCTAGACAAAGAGCGTGTTCATTAAGAGGCTGTGGGCCTCATTTATTAGAAGTGAAACATCGCTGCGTGAAAGCAGCGGTGCGTCACTTCTCAGTGCGCCCTCTTTGCGACATGATGGATGCGTCATATTTACTGTATGACGCATCATGTCGCAAGGGGTTACAGATACGTCAGTATTTCTGACGTATCTGCAGGCGCAAAAGTGACGCATTGCAGGAGTGTGTCCCAAAAGAGACGCAACTTCAGCAATGTGTCCTTTCACATGGGGCAAGGCCCATGTGAAAGGGCCAGTGTCAGTCTTACGCCTGCTGTGAAGCAGGCTTCAGTTTTTGACGCATTTGCACCCTAGAAGTGACACAGTGAAATCTTGTAGCACAGGGAATTACAAAGTGACGCATCTGCTTAGATGCGTCACTTTGTAAATAGGGCACACCAGGGGGAATGTTTTACGCCCGATGCGTCACAAAAAGTGACGCAACGGAAGAGCAAAACTGTTGCAAGGCCTCATAAATAAGGCCCTATGTTTCTATGTGAGTTCTATCTTTGGTTTAGGAGACAGCTTATTAGACTGGGGGGTTTCTGTTTGTTGAGTACGCCTCTCTAAATTCTTTTTGCTGATCTGTAACTAGCGAGGGCAGAAATACCTCTTGTGCGTTTGCATTTCAGTCCTTTTGTCTTGTATGACTGCTGTCTTTATTACCTCTTCTTGTGGCGCAAACCGACTCGTTAGTTGAAAACACCTCTTTGCAAGTCTTGTTGTTATTCCTAGACTTTATCTGAGGGGAGCAGTGAGCCTGGGAAAGCAAGATCCCCATAGTAGACGAACTAAATTAATCTTTCTCCTTTTTGTAGCTCCTTTGCTGCTAAACTCAGAAACGTCACTGCCTTACATGCTCGCTGGACTGTTGATCCTACTAGTGATTTTATCACGGCGGATCTGCATGTTCTTATTTGCTGTTGCCTCCATGTCGGCGTAATTGATTTTTCCGAAGAGGTAAAAGTGGCCGGCATATACATAGTAGGTGAAGTAACGACTCACTACTGTGTCCACAAAGACGCACTCCTCGTGGCCAAGTGTGCTGCCATTTTGGTGTGAGATCTTTAGACGGATAAACTCCCGTCCTCAGTAACATCAGCTTGTGCTTTTTTAAATCTGAGAAATGTTCCAGCAGATATTGTTGAGGTTTTAAAGCTTTGTATGTTGGCATCGTTCTCACCACCCACGCATGACTGTTGTTCGCCAGGGCTGCTTTGTCTGTTATTGATGATCGCAGTCTAATAGCTTTATTAGTTATTCGTTTGAATTCAGAGTAGGCGGGTATTGTGTGCCATGCCTCACCTAATTTTAGAGATACAAGTGACTGGAGTAGCACCGAGTAAACTGAGGGGCATATTACCAACAAAGTGGCGAAGAGAGGTGTTAGCCGCCCTTGGCTTAACGCCTCTCTTCGCCACTTCGGAAACGCTAGGCTGCACCATATTACCAAGGATAGGGTGCAGCCTAGCGTTTGCCCCAGCGATGGCAATAGGTTTTACAACTTAACGCCAGCGCAGGCAGGGAAGGTTTGTTTATGTGCAGGAAGGAGTTCCTTCCTGCACATAAACAAAGCTTAAATGCCATTTTGTAACTTACATGTGTGCTGCTTCATGCAGCACACATGTAAGTTACAAATTGGCATTTTTAAAAAGAGGTTTGTTTATGTACAGGAAGGGACACCTTCCTGTACATAAACAAACCTTGGCATTTTGCTTTTTCCATGTGTGCTGCACAGGGTAGCACACATGGAAAAAGCAAAAACGAGGAGAAATGAAGCATTTCTCCTCGTTCGCCACCTTAAGAACAGGTCTTTCCTGTTCTTAAATTCGGCGCTGCCACCTATTATTGCCAAGCTTGATAACAGGTGGCAGCGCCGAAGTGAATGGGTATTGCGGTGGAACGCCCACCGCAACATCCACTGCACGCCCCCTTTCACGATGAGTTTATTGTGAAAGGAGTCCTAGTACCAAGGCAGCGTTAAGTCAATTAACGTGGCTTTAAGCCACGTTAATTGACTTAACGCTGCCTTGATAATAGGGCGATGCAAATATCGCCGCGTTATGGGCAGAAAAGTGCTGATAACGTGGCGATAAGGGGCTTGATAATATGCCCCTGAGTTCTTTAGTTCAGATAGTTTTTTCGATTTCCAGCCATCAATGGTGGACGAGGGAGTTTGCCTCGGCTGCCCTCATTCTCCAGTAGAATTTTATTAGGGCACCTTGTCTTGCTGGGGTCTGGTTTTTTAATTCGAACTTCAGCCTGATATATGCTTGTGATATGTGTTGTGGGATCGAAAATAGTTTCTTGAAGAGATTAGATGGAAAGGTGTTCAAGCCTGGTGCATCCTTTGTTTTGAGCAAATACGATCCATTATTTATTTTATTTATTTGAAAGGTTTTATATAGCGCTGGCTAGACCCGGAGGTATTAGAGCGCTTTACATGAGTATCAGATCATAGCTGCAGGTTACATTGTTACAAAGGTTACACAGTTATTAGAACATAGCTACATAGTTACATGTTAGGTCGAGATAAATCCATTCAAGATTGAGGGCATGAATTTTGCTGCTACAACCTTCGGAAGGGGTTTGTTGAGCAATCTCTGAGTTTTTTTTGCAAGATTTTAAATGCAAATAGCAGATGGTTAGCTTTTATTTGCCTTAAGGCCACGTGTTGCTTGTAATTGAAGTGACAATCAAGATGTACCCCCAGATATTTATAAGTTGCAACTTCTTCCAAGATATTACTGTTTGCCGACCAGTTGAATCTGGGTTGTCTTTTGTGGGGACTCGAAAAGCACAGGACTTTTGTTTTTTGGTAGTTGGGTCCAGTTGTGCGGTTGTTGTATAGTCTAGTAGCTGGGTTACTCCATTTCGCATGTAAGTCTAAGAATCTAAGAATGTTTTGGAGTATAATTAATAACTTAGAAAATGGTAATTTTAGAAATACAAGCGCCAATATAGATGAATTAAGTTGGATACATTTTTTTAATAATAAATTAACTTCCCAAAGCCACATGATAAAGGAGCTTGAATGTTCTGACACCAAGTGTGAATCAGAGCCAGGTGAAGAGTGCGACCCTCCCAGCACAAGGGATACACCAGGCTCTAAGATTACTAAGTTATGGTCGGTAGACAAAGTTAAAAAAGTCTTATTTAAAATTAGATCAAATGGAGCACCTGGTCCTAATGGAATGCCGAACGCTATTTTTAAAGCTAAAATTGAGCATTGACCAGAGATATTAACGGCCCTCTTTAATGAAATTCTTAAAACTGGCTGTATCCCGGATTCATGGAGGGGAAGTATAATACAGCCGATCTACAAAAGTGGGCCCCAGGAGAACTCTGCAAATTATCGATTAATTACCCTAACAGACGTAGATGCTAAAATATTCGCAAGTTGTCTGTTAGAGGAGTTGGAGTCTTGGGCGGAAAGAGAAGAATTGATCCCAATCTTTCAAACAGGATTTAGGAAGGGAGAATCGACTCTTACCAATTTGATTTTATTGTCTTTATTAGGAGAAAGAGCCATATGTAGGAAACAAAAATTGTACATCTGTTTTATTGATTTAAAAGCCGCATTTGATTCTTTACCCAGTAATATTCTTTGGAAAAAGCTAATGAATTGGGGTATATCAGAAACCCTAATAAAAATGATTAAATTATTGTACTCAAATACTTGGGTGCAGGTCAAAATTGGCGACGGTAGACATACTACCCGCCGCCTTAAAACAAATCTAGGCTTAAAACAAGGATGTGTGCTTGCTCCTTGTCTTTTTAATTTATTTATGTCTGATCTCCCAATCCATTTTAATGATGTAAATTCACATTCCCCTTCTGTAATGGGTAAAGAAATCAAATACTTACAGTATGAGGATGATACTATTTTGCTTAGCCAAACTATGATAGGACTAAAAAGATTAATAAATTCTTTTAATATATATGTAACCCAAAATGGTTTAACAATTAATATTAAAAAAACAAAAATAATGTTAATAGGGAAAGGCAAACTTGGAGTAAAGGAATTGAATATTAATGGTTTGTCTGTGGACTGTGTAAAAACTTATAAATATTTGGGAATTACATTTGATGATCGACTATCATTTAGACAGCATTTTAATAACTTAGAGGCTAAAGGTACCTCACTTGCTTTCGCATTTCGTAAATTAAGAGATACATTAGTATGCCCCAATTATGACCACCTACTTAAAGTCATGAAAGCAAAACTTATCCCTTCCCTGGACTATGGATCCATTATTTTTAAGGGTAGAGACGTGAAAGTATTGGAGGCCATAGTTGCAAGGACATATAAATCAGTATTTAGGATTCCTAGGCAGATTTCTCGTGCCAATTTAAGATTGGAATTTGGCTTACGGCAATAGCTCTTGGTACGTAAAGCTGCATTTGTTAAAACACTATTGGCATTATCTCTAGCCGAGGAGGGCACGTTGGCCAATATGTGTTGGATCGAGATTTCAACAAGCGAATATTCTAGAAGCTGGCAGGATTATTTAGCCGAGTGTCTCCTAAAATTCAAATGTCCCAAACTGGAAGACGAAACAAGGAGTAAAATGGTTTATAAAAAATTAATTAATTCAACCGTTGCCTTGCTGTCAGAAGTGTTGGATAAATATGAGTTGGGGAAAAAAAAACACTTTTGGACCATTGCCAATTGCTTCGACAAAATGATGGTCCAACCCTATTTATTTTTTCATTAAAAACCCTTAATTAAGAATAAATTCATGTTATTAAGGTTTGGAATTTATCCAACCAAAGATGGAACCCCCAAATGGAAGTCCAAATGGGCATCAAATATTTGTTGGCTATGTGGGCAATACGATGAAACCTTGCTGCATATGGTAACACTATGCCCAAAAATGATGAAGGAACGGAAAACAATTTTAAAACCTATTTTTATAGAAATGGGAATTAGGACATGTAGATCGGCATTAATATTTTGCTTAAGTGGTGTCAACGTCCATATAATACACCAATGTGTAACATTTATGCTTACAGTGGAAATTAAATTAGGTAAGGTTGACACCAAAAGTATATGTTACATTTGTTACGGCTGTGAAATGAGGTGGTTGCTATTTCTTTAGGTTATAATGAATTATTTCTATGGCTCTTTTTAATGTATTAATTGTTTGCTTTTAGAGTACTACTTTTTAGATAAAGTTCTATTTATTATGGTAATTATTTTTATTGAACGATATACGTGCACTTTATCCCCGAAAAATGCCAAGCCCTATAGTCTATTTTAAAAATGAAATAATAATTTTAAATGATCTCGATCTGGAAAAAGTTAATTGATTGTGGTCAACATTATGCATTGTATCCTGGAATATTTAATCTGGTAATGTGTTGTCTTACTATTTATTTCTGTTCTTTGTTGTAATGGTTTTAATTAATCAACAAATAAATCAATCAATCACTGCAATCACTAGTAGCTGGGTTATCAGCCGCTGTAAGCCTAGAGGGGTTTTATTGAGCAAGACGATATAGAACTCATTTGGCATGATAAAATGTTGGGGGTCAACCAATGTGCCTCAGACCATGATCATTTCAACTAAAGTGCAGCCGCAAATGTAAGAAGAGCCAAAACCTCTTACACGTCAATTCATAATTTCATCGGCTTCATTTTGAGTGAGGTGTTAGTTAGTATCAACCCTGGTCCAATTCCGATTGCACACGATCTTGGGGGCACATTTACTAATATTTTGTGCAGTGTTTGCACAGGCACACTGGTGCAAAATGTTTCTTTGGGAATTACTTTCCTCAAATTTGTTTTGGGTGAAAGATGCCTGGAAATAACACAACTGCAAAAACAGCAAGGTGATACTTGGAATGCTAGAATTAATCTCAGCCACTGGCATTCATTCGGGCTTCGTCCCAATCCATCATTTTTCACCCACCATGCCACCTCAGTTTGGACCCAGTGAGCAATGTTGGGTAAGATGCGTTTCAGGTAACGTGTACTCCAACAAGACCACACAGGGACAGTCCGTGGAACACCAAATCCTCGTTCATAAATGAATAGTGCACTCACGGATCACTAGAACAGAATGCTCGTTTTAAAATGTGCCTCCAAACTAGAAACCTAATCTAGTGCTTATGATATGAGTTGTTACCTCAATGAAGATAAACAAAGGCAGCAAGGAGGTTTATGAGCACAGTGAAGAGTAGAAATAACTATGTATTCTATAGCACTAACTCCTTCTAGTTGCTGTAATAAATCTACCACATTATTAGCACATTCATAATAAAAAGCCTAATACATACCCTGGGGATCTGCGATGCCTGGAGAATCTGGCACCCCCAGAACACACAATTGACACACATATGCAGCACACCAAACAAATGCACGGTTGGGCTATATTTTCATGCCTGGTCTTGACTGTCACAACGTCCGAGACATCACTATCCTCCCAAGGGGTATATCTGACCACACGCCCTTGCTTCTGGTAGTAGGAGACCCCCCCCCGACATACTGAGCCCGATGTGGAGGATGAATGCGTGGTTCCTCTAGGACAAGGACTTTAAAACAACTGTAGGTAAGGAACTCAAAAAATACTTTCTCAATAACCAAGACTCCTTCTTCTCTCCGGGCACCTTGAAGGAAGCGGGTAAGGTCTCCATCCACGGCTTTGCCAATGGTCAGCTCAAGTGTAAGCGGCTAGCCCAGAACTCCCATATCACTCTCCTGGAGGTCCAGGCTACTCTCCTTGAAAGCCAAATGTCATGTCAGAACGGAGAGACGAGCCGCAAGACAGACGGCTAGCATTCCTACGAGATGAAATCAAACAAGCCTCCATGGAAGCCGCTGAACTATTGTGAAGATCCTCCGTAGCTAGGGTGTATGGGTGAGGGAACAAAAATGGGAACATTTTACACCAACTGGCCACATACCCCATGGCTAATCGCATAATTCCGGAGATTAATGATGTAGATGATGTGGTTCATTCCTCGCCCGCGGCGATGGCCTAAAGTTTCACCACCTACTATTCTGGGCTTTACTCTAGCCTTTTCCTCCCAGAACGGGTCCACCAAGAGTGTGTCCATCTTCCCACCTTAGCAAGATTGAAAAAGCCGACCTTGACCTTCCCATTACCTGCAAAGAAATTAACGAGGCCATCTCACGTACCGCGGCCGGCAAAACTCCAGGCCCTTACGGGCTTCCGCAGGAATGCTACGCAGCTTATCAGGAAACACTTATCCCCCATCTCTTGGATGTATATGCAGAGGCTGTCCAAAATGGCTCGTTTCGACCAGAAATGGACACCGCCACCAAAGTGGTGATCCTAAATCCCAACCCCCCTCAGTGCAATGCTGCAACTACCGCCCTATTTCTCTCATTAACGCAGAAGTTAAAATATTTGCATCGGTTCTAGCTAACCGGCTGCGATCCCATCTTGCCAAACTGGTCCACCCCGACCAATGCGGATTCATGCAGTCTCAAGGCACTAGGACCTTAGCAAACCGCCAGCTACGGAACCCTTACTTAGCACTTCTTCTCATTGATTTTGAGGTTTCCGATTCTGTGGACTGGCGGTACCTAGAGGACGTACTGATTGAGATGGGCATGGGGCAACACTTTTGTACTTTAGTCAAAGTACTATACACCAGACCACAAGCATGGGTACTTGTCAACGGGGCAATATCAGGGCTGTTCCCCATTAAGAAAGGGACAAGGCAAGGATGTCCCCTCTCACCGCTCTTATTCGCCCTGGCGATGGAACCCTTAGCATGTCTCGTTAGATCTAACGCCCGAATTAGGGGATGGCCAGGTTCGGACGAGGACAAATTCGCCCTGTATGCGGACGACGTTCTGCTCTTTTTGGCTTAGCCGGCCCAGTTCGGACTCCACTGCCTTAGGGCATTGCATCTTTTTGGAAGAGTCTGCGGCCTATGCTTACATCCCACTAAGTCAGTCCTAGTTCCTCTCCACCTCTCTCTCTCTCTCTCTCTCTCTCGTGCTTCGATTGGTAATCCACAATACCTATTAGGAGGCTATTCTTTAAATACCTCGGAATTGGGGTGGCCCTGTTGCCCGATCCTGAATGGTCACTTAACATGGCTCCACTGATGAAAAAATCCCGGGCCGACCTCCACAGATGGCAGACGTCACCGTTGAACCCTCTGGGGAGAGTCGCTTTCTTCAAAATGATGATACTCCACAGCTTTTTATTCATAATTCACAACACGCCATTCGACATCCCATGAACCTGGTTTAAGGAGTTATATAGCCTGACACTAAATTCCTTTGGAGCGGCCAAAGACCTCGATTGGCCCTGTCCCAATGCCGGATCCCCTCCTTCGATGGTGGAATGGGCATGAATAATCTATACCTGTACTATTTGGCAACCCGCCTACTCACAATACATGATTGGTTCAACGGTGGCTGGTCAGACCCAGCATACAAGATAGAGCTGAATATGTTGGGCTTACCCAAGATCCAGGAGATGGTGTATGGGGAACCTATCTCCAGACTCTTACCTACGGCAACACAGGAGTTCTTTTGGCCCGGCGCGCCTCTCTGCGCCACACCCAATGGTCGAATAAACTAACCCAGTACACACTACTCTGGCAGGGATCCTGGCTCCGGGAAGTCAGCAGCTTAAACGGATTCAAAGCCTGGGATCTTATTGGTATCTCGCAACTTGGTGACATATGGGGAGGGGATCACATGCGCACTTTTCAAGACCTACAAGCCCAATATTCCCTACACTCCTCTCAGTTTTATAGATACCTGCAGCTGCGACATGCACTCCACACCCACATATCCAACGGCACCGCACTAACAGAATATAGCCCAGCCGAGGCTCAAACCATGACAGGTAACCTGGGGAAGGGAGGGATCTCCCGTATTTACTGAACTCTCACAAACAATACTCTCAACACGTTGCACCGACTTAGGCACAAATGGGAGGGTTGGATTGGACCTCTGGAGAAAGAGGACTGGAGCGACGCATTGATGGCAAGCAAAACGATTACCATTTCTGCTAGGCTCCCCCTGGTTCAACTGTATTATTTACATACCGCATACCTCACACCAAAGCGCCTTCACAGGGCAGGGTTTAGACCAACTGCATCATGCACACGCTACAGCCAAGAACAAGCAGACTTCTTCCACGTGGTATGGTCCTGCCCCCTCTTCACAAGCTACTGGAACTCAATAGAGAGCGAAGTTACGGAGATTCTAGGCTGGGAGTTTCCGAAGAGGCCACTAACCGCGCTCCTGAGAATTACAGACGGGTTGGATGGGTCCAGATCCGATAAATTATTTCTAAACACAGCTCTGATAGTGGCCAAGAGATATTTTTGCTAACTGGCTAAATACTGATCCCCCTAACATAGCCAAATGGCGAAGAGGGGTGGGCTGGTGCGCAGCACAGGAGAAACTCATGTATGCGGGTAAAGGGTGCCCGGCGAAGTATCGCAAAGTATGGGGCAAATAGTTGGGATTACAGCATGCCTTCTACAGGGACTGTGTATCAAGTGCAAGGTCATACGTTGTTTTCCCTTCATAATTATGTACTCCAGGGGGCGGATCTACAAGAAAGTGTCGCAGCGCGGCACCGCAAGCCCTTTGGCTGCGCCACACTGCTGCTCTTTCAGAGCACAGGAATGCAACATATTTACAATAATATATTGCATTCCTGTGCTCTCCCTTGCGCTGGCGATCAAACTGCAGCCATGCGCTGGCGCAGGCACCCTTCCACCATGGTGCAAGGATGCCTGCGCCATGGGGAGATTGCTTTTGTGAAGGAAGGGGCCCCTTCCTGCACAAAAGCAATCGCTGCAGGAATTTTCCTCTTTCAATGCGTGCTGTAGAATGCAGCACGCATTGAAAGAGGAAAAAACGAGGAGAAATGAAAACATTTCTCCTCGTTTCGCTTGGCTACGCCACCCCTATGGTGGCGCAGCAAACTGATGCATTTCCAGGTTTACGATTTCTCGTAAATCTGGAAATGCATCAGTGGACATGGGTGTTGCGTGGGAACACCCACAGCAGCACCCATATCCCGCCCCTAACACGCAAAGTGTTGCGTGAACAGGGACGATATTTACAAGCACAGGTTAAGTCACGCAGGGTGACTTTGCCTGTGCTTGTAAATATCCCTTAGCAGGCTGCGCCAACGGTGTGTCACACAACGTGATGCACCGGTGGCGCATGGGGCTTGTAAATCTGCCCCCAGGTGCCTTGTCTATATGGGTAATGTGATGCCTTTTTACAATATCTGTCCCATGCATCACCTGTTTATGGCTGGTTTTCCCTGTTTAAAAACCAATAAAGTTGATTATCAAAATAAAAAAAAGATTTAGCAGAGTGGGGCTCAGTGCGGCCCCAGAGGCACTCCCCTCTGCAGCAGGATATTTTCTGAGGAGTATGGCTTCTGGATGACCTGAAACAAGCGCTTATGAAGAGAGTCGGCAATCCAATCAAAGGCTCCACCCCTAATACCCTGTGTCCACAGTCGATCCAGTAACACATATGTGAAACAGTATTGAAAGCTGCGCTGAGATCTGACATGAGCGCCCCTGATTTCCCTTCGTCAGCAACCCTACGTAGTGTCTCCGTAGCCAAAAGCAGGGCAGATTCTGTACTATACTGTGGCCTGAAACCTGACTGGGTCTGGTGTACGTTGTTCTTCTCTGCAATGAACTCTGTCAATTGTGAGTTGATGTGACTTTCAGCCAGTTTCACGACAAATGGAAGGAGAGAACTGGGGCGGAAATTCTCTAGTTTACAGGGATCAAGAGAAGGTTTTTTCAGGAGCAGGATCACCATGGCATGTTTCCACTCAACTGGAAGTCGGCCGGCCTCAAACGACATGTTGAGCACTGAACATAGCCTGGGTGTCAGTGCGGGCAACCCCAGTTTCCAAATAGCTGGAGGTGCCGGGTCTAGTTGAAAGCCAGATTTGATTTAAGCCACTAGTGCGTCCCGTTTTTCCAATCTTGAAAGCACCATCAGGGAGGGGGTTCAGAATTCCTTATGGAGGGGAGGCCAGAGTTATTAACAACCACTGGAAAGGAGGCATATATCGCCGAGATTTCATCTGCATAGAAGTGGGCAATCTTATTAAAGCTGCTCCTACTAGAGTCAATGCCCGCAGATAGGGCATCCAGGGAGGTAATACAATTTTAAAGATCTCCCGCTGGGTGTTCTTGGCCTCGCCAATCTTTCATGTATAAAATTCCATCCGCGCCACCCTGATCTTTTGATGGCATTCATTTAGCAAACGTTGGTAAGAAAATGCACCCCGTTTTACCTGTTGGAGTGGCACTTAATGGGACCCTGAATAGTAAGCGTAGTCACGTTGACTACAGTATGGTGTTTACTCCACCTACAGATGAGGCCTTTGTAGGTGACAAACCTGAGTGTGATGCCCCGTTCGATCTGTCGAGTTCGGGAGACATGACATCATTGAAGTCTCCCCTCCAGGATGTGTCCGGAGGAGGGAGGTCTCTAATATTATATCTGTAAGTTTAGTCAAAGTATAGCCTTGGAGGCGGGGAGGGGCATATGCACTGATGATAGTAACATTACGTCTGTCCCAAGGCCCTGAACTGCAGTATACGTGCCCAGGGTGTGTACCCATGTTTTTAACACTCGGAAAGGGGGGGATTTCTTGATCAATATCGCCACCCCTGGGATCCTGAAATGAACCCCATCTGTGCCAGATTAATGCACGCCACCCTGGCCAGAAAGAGACAGCGGTTGCCCATGAGATGTGTCTCCTTGATTTTGTAGCCCATCCCGTTCACGTTCCAAGTGAAGATGGAGTATTGCCTAGAGTCCCAATCTGTGAGACTCATTAGCTTGGATGGGTATTGGAGGATACCCAATCCCTTCCGGGATCACCTCTTTGTCAATATCGTCAGCTGCAACGTTCTACTGAAGATCAATGTATAAAGTGTAACACACAAAACAATCCAATCTACAACTCCTCCCACCCCATCCCACCATCACCGCATCTGTAGTCTTCAGCAACGGGCCAAGGAGACATATCGCAGGCCCAACTCGGGTGATCTGTTGTCCTTCCCATTACCAACCATCAAATTATAAAAAGAGGAAGAAGGGGTGATTTGTGGAGAATGAAGATATTAAAAACCAAGGAGGAGCGGGGGCAAGGAGTAATGAACGAAGAAGAGAAAAATGAAACCGAGTGAGAGAGTAGAACACAAGTGATCACACCCTGCTGGCAGCTGGAAACACAATAAAGTCAACGAGAAGAGTGTTGTCTTAAACGTCCAGGTGGGGTGGCTCTAAGGAGTGGTCATGAGCTTTGCTGGTTATTTAGTGGTCCCCACCGCTTCTTGTTGTCCTGCATCCATAGCTTGAGATTGTAGCTGTGGGGTTGTCATCATGGAGCCCTGATCAAGTGCCCTGACGTCACTGGCCAGGAGATGGATGCTGTCCACATCCGAAGGACTGGGGTCATCCAGTGGTGGACGCAATGAGCTGTTTGACGCTAAGCCACGGGGCGGATGCACATTCAGCGTTTCCTCCAGTTCATTTTCGGACATCGACTGCAGGAGCTTCTGTCGTGGACTAGGTGGGTAAAAAGTATTTCAGCCGGTCAGCACCTTTTTTCTGTTCTGTTTTCAAGGCTTGATCTAAGGTCTGACATTCGCAGGGTATAACAACTGGAGATCTGCATTATCTGTAAGACCAGTTCGAACTCTTGGTCTTTCCTCCAGCCAGGTTCAGGCCTCCTCCAGGGAGTGAAAGAGGAAGGAAATTTCCAGGTAGAGGCCTTTAAGTTTGCAGGGAAGAGGAGCATATATATAGAAGATGCAGGGCAGAGTTTCATCTTTATTGATTCGAATAGTCATCGCTGGCATTGTACATCCAGGCTACAGTCTGGAAAGATCATTATCCCGGAGCCTTTATGTCATAGTTCTCCCTTTTTTCAGGCTTCCCGGAGGACAGTGTCTCCATCTAAGAAGTTGAGGAATTTTGCGATGATGGGACGTGGAGTAGCCCCTGGGGGCAGGTGGCTTGCATCCCAGGGCCCTATGCGCTCGGTCTATCACAAAGCATGCGAAGAAGAGTTTACTTGAGAAGGTAGTCTTCAGCCAAGAGGTAAGAAAGGTGCCAGTATTATCTCCTTCCACACCCTCTGGAAAGCCACTGAATCAGAGGTTATTGAGGCGGGCACTAATTTCAGCATCTTCAATTCACCCGAAGACATATGCATTGATTTTACTCTGTTCCTCAGTACATTTATCTACTCCCTGGACTATGTCCTCCGCTTCGGATATTCTTGTCTCCGCTGCAGTCACTCTGTCTGTGACTTTGCGGAGGTCCTGATGCAAGAGGGAAACCTTTGATCGTACTTTGACGATTTTAGTCTCCAGTGCCGATGCGGAGCCATGTATGGCTTGCAGTATGTCTGCATATTGCTGGGGCCAGGGATGGCAGTTTCTACCTGTACTGCTGGAGGGGTAACGACTCTGGAATAGTAGTCCAGTTTGCCCTGTTGAGCTGGTGTGGGTTCCTTGTCCTTAGCACTGAGAAGTTGCCCCTGTGCGACCACTGGTGATTGTATTGAATTTGTCCGCACAGGTAGAAGTAGGCCCTGAGATTGGTGAGGAAAGAGCAGAATAAGAGGGCACGCTGGGCATCAGGTCGGAGGAGCAGTTCTAAAGTGCGCAGAGTCTGCACTCTCCTTTATTCCGGTAGGGTCCCAGAAAAACCCAGCGAGTCACACAGCTCCTTAGTGTGGATCTCGGGTTACAGCATGCACCATTCTCAGAGCAACAGCCTTTGGGTGGGCTTCCATAAAGAGGGCTCTCCACAATCCGGTAGTGGGGGCACCCTCCAAGATACCCTCCCCCCCCAGGCAGCAGATCTCAGGGACCATCCTTAGTGCATCAGCTCAGGACAAGCACTGCATTCTCGTTGGAGCAGCTGGTGTCGCATAGGCCTGGAAGCCTCCCCTGCCTATGGCGTGGTGTTTGGGCCCTTAATGTTAGTAGCAAGCCTTCTCAGTGCCCTCAGTTCACATGGGGAAAAAGGGACAGGAGGCACTCAGACTTCAGGAGCATGGCAGGTGTTTGTCATTCTGCTCCCCCCAGGTCTCCCATCACCCACCTCATGGCTGCAGCAGGCCTCCGTTCCGAGGCTGACCTCGGTCCTGGGCCGGTCGCCGCAGTAGGCCTTCAGGGGTCATCCAACTCTCTCAACCAACAGTAGAGGGTGGGGACTTTCCCCCGATCATGGCTCCCCAGATGGCCACCACTCATCTGGGCCTCTCTGGCTGTGCCCAAGGCAGTGACAGGACTGGGCTCCAGCGGTTAAACCTGCACATTACCAAGGTCCGGAGTACTGGGAGGCTGCAGGTGACCAGCAAAGCTGCCGGTGCTCTCATGGCTCAGTCCATCGGGTCTCGGGCCAGGGGTACCGATTCATAGGGAGCCGCTTTCTCCCAGGACCACGCCAGCGAGCCGGCCTCCCTGCCCCTCCGCTCCATCCTCAGATGACGCACAGCACAACTGCCATTAAGCAATTCAGCACGGCCGGTCCTCTCGCTCCCCAGCACGCTCCAGGACTCCTCACTTAGTGTATATAGCTCTACAAAGTTTATTTAGGAGAAGTAAGGATCCTTAAGGGGGTGGCTCTTTCACTCTAATTCTCCATGCCCATATACATCAAAAATTGAGAAGTAGCAAACACCATCTGTTCTCTTGTAAGCTTTTCGTGATCCTTAAGGCCTTCCAATAGTACCGGACGCCAATCAGGCTGCACACTGGAATACTCCATTTAGTATGGGCTCTTCTGCATGTAGCTTTCCCTATACGCTCTTTCCCACTCCCTCTCTCTTTCAAGCCTAGTGCCCGGGAGCATCCCCACCTCCTCTTCTGGCAACTATCATCCTTTCCAGTCGCAGCGCTACATGTGTCCTCCCTTAGGCCTTCTCCTAACATATGTTGAGAGCAACTCGATGGTGTTACTTGCTCACTGCTCCTTGGAAGAGATGCCAGGAGCTCACAATGTTGCTGTAAGTGAAGGGCACTCATGCCTTTTTGTTCAAGATGGGAATTGTTGTCCAAAAGAAGAAAAAAAAAGAGAAAGAAACCCGCACAATAACACGGCTGCTAGTGGTGGCTGCATCATTCCGTAATGCGTGCAGGCATGAAGCATGATCATGCCTGAGCCACCACGCACGTGCACAAAATGACACTATCCCAAGATGGATTGGTAAATAACAATAGGAAACTTAACTTGCATGAAGGCACTTTTTGTATTGTGGCATGGCCTGGCAGCAAATGGGAGCTACCAGGCTGTCAAAACAAAAAGAAAAGAAAGCGATTTAAAGGACTATGGGGTGGCGAGCTATGGATAAGTGGCTGGAGGAAGCGAGGATGAATGGAGTATCTGGGAGTAGAGGCAAAGGTGCAACATAGGCACTTGACGTAGGCCCTGAGTGGGAGGAAGAAGAAAAAATGAAAAAAGAAAAGCCAGGGAGGGGTTGGGAAATCGATAAATGAGCCCATGGGAGGGTGAGTGAGCCAGACAGAGAATGTACAAGTCAAACAAACTACCTACACTTCAGGAAAGCGCTGAAGAATATGGGCCATATTTATGGCAAAGTCATGCACCGTGCTGCACTGCGCAGTAGGAAAAGGGCAGGAGTATGCCGTATTTTTGAAAAAATACAGCGCAATCCTGCCTTTGCACCTGCACTGGCGCCGTTTTGGCTGCCTAGTTCCAACACAGGCTCCCTTGCACCATGGTGCAAGGTTACCGGTGTGATTTAAGGAGGATTGTTTAAATCATCTATGGATGTTGCATGAGAACACCCACAAAACACCCATGGAACACCTCCCTGGCTCAGAGTAATGCAATGATGTGTGCTGCGTTACATTACTCTGGATTTACAAAGCCACTCTGGGCCAAGCTAGGTGGCCTTGCTTGGCTTCATAAATCGCATTTTGGGCTTGCATCGCACATGCACCACATTGCATATACCCCTATGTTCTTCTGGAAAGTGTTTGACTAGGAAATCTGATCACTAACCACCCTCTCAGCGACCTCCATAACCACTCTCCCCACAGGGATTAGTGAGCTAGATGCCAGTTAGGCCATCAGGCCCATTGCGACTGACCGTCGAAGTACACAAACCATTCACCATCTGATTGTTGACCACAAGTAAATTGTGGAATCAACACTCATCCGCAGATCGTGAAACAGAACCATAAGTGGACAGGATCAACCATTTAATCAACAAAACACTGTGGTCCCCAGGACTGAGGGAGTAGTGAAGAAGGCGTTATCAACATTTGTAGTGTGTTGCAAAACACCTCAATTCTAATCAGAGCCTCTGTGCACGTCAAGAGTTTAGATGTAGTGACATTTTCTGACTGCACCTTTAACCCCATGTGCTCCAGGCCGGTGTGCTAATGGCCACATGCAACACCCCGCGTGTGTGAATTACGGCGAGTATTGTTTGCTTGAATTGGAGACACATGGAGTGAATAAGACCCTCAGAGCTGGTTCTATCTACCAGATTCAAGAAGGAAGATTCGACCCAGGGAAGAGTTAACAGTAGGAAACCTTCTAAGCCTCAGGGACCTCCAAGCTGAGTCCCCTTTGGGTTCTGCACTCAATAAATCCACTGCACTATCGCAGGTGTTGTGCCCGGTACAGGCAGGGCCAGGACAGACCTTCAGCAATCTCTGGTACAGGAGGAAGTTCTTCAGGCACATAATTACATCACTCTGCACAAGAGTCAGCAGATCCTCAGGTGAGTGCTCGGCTTGAGTCGACCAGCCCATGTCCACACTGTGGTCCAGTGCGCGCAGAGGTCAGCTCTTCACTCAGGTGCTTGGAAGTCTCCAAGCGATCCTCTAAAGCCGAGACTTTCCTTTCACCAATGTAGTTTGGATTCTCCAGCAGACTGTAGGAGACTTGATAAAAGAAAAATCACTCTCCAATATTGTCTAAAAATCACTGTCAACTATTGTCAAAGTGAAACGTTCCTTGTATAACTTTGTATTTGGTTTCTCAATTTAAGTCCTATTTGCAGTGTCAGCTGCTTCAGAATTATTCGCTCTCTGTGTTTGTTTCTCTCTGCACTGACCCTGCGAACACCCTCACCTGTTCTAATATCATTTATAAAACTGTGGGCCACGTCTATCCCAGAATGCAGCACTGGTCATCGGTAGCAGTTATATACCCCGGGTCTTGCCAATGACCTGCAGACCTGGGACCTTACAATGACCTTTACAATTAGTCCTCTTATGCTAATTATGAAATAATAATAATAGTTTGTTGTTGCTGTTTTGTTATTACTACTGCTGCTGCTCTTACACAGTACAAATAGACCGCGTGTCTGGTCCACAGAACTGAAACGTTTCTCTCAGATTTATTATTTTTTGCAGAAAGAGAATAGTGCAGCGCAGAGGAAATGACGTGCTGCTGCCGTCATCCCCTGCGCTGCGGTCCTCCAGGCTGCGCTGTGCGACATACAACCTTTACACGCGGTGCGTGTGCGCGCGCCCTGCCTAGCATAGCCTTGCACTGGACGCATACCCTTCCAGTGATGAATCCTGTGCCCAGTCACATTCGGACACATTCGCACGCTGAGGCAGATTAGGGAAGGCTTTGCAGTGGTGCAAATAGTGCTTTGTGATTCACGGTCAGGGCATGTTCCATGAGCCTGTCAGACCTTGCTTGTACCTGTTTGAGGCAGACGCAAAGTCAGAGGAATGGTTCAATTTCTCCTCATTTTTAACGTGTTGCTCGTGTGCTGCAGCCTTCATAACACATTCATTGTGTGAAAAGTTAGTCTCAGCATCGGATTTGTGCTGGGGTCATACCTCCCAGTACACACCATATGCCAGACGTTGTACACACAACCTCGCACTACGGCACAAAGGAGGGTGTGTGGTGCTCGGCAGCCTGAAGCGGCGCAGATGAGGGGAGCAGTTAAAGGCCAAAGTTAGCACATGTAGCTCAGCACAGCTTCGTGCCCCAGGGAAAAACAGTGAAGAAACGTTGGTGCAAGTACTGCTTTGAGCTATGATAAATGAACCCCGGTATGTGTGCCCCCCTTTCTCCCCCCCAGCGCCTTGAGACCCTCACGGGTAAGTAGTGCGCTCTACAAATTCTTGATTGATGGATGTGTGCTGTGCGGTGCCGCACACATGCAATGTGAACATATTCGTGCCTTATTCAAGGACTCGTTCGTTTTTTATAAAAGCACAGCCTGGCTATCTTGGTAGATCAGGTTTTGCTCTAACATCTATGGGAGGTCCTCTGATCTGCCCAAGTAACTCCCCCTGACCACCTCCATTTCGAAGCAGCGCAAAGCACAGTTTGTGCTGGGTCGGCTTCTTTCCAGTGGATAATATCTTTTGTGCTGGAAAATAAATATTTACAGCAAGGGGTGGTGAGGGACAGAGTCTCTGAATTAAACAGAAAGCTCTCACCCAGTCAAGAGATCAGGGCTAGATCCAACACCGTTTTTTAGCTCACTGCACCATCCCAGTTTCAGAACCTGGCTGTATGCAAATTAGTCTGTTCCTGTCCCAGTGCATGATGGGAACAGGGCAAACCAAACTACAAAAGCCAATTCTTACACTGGGAAGGAAACAAGCTCCCGGGGACCGGTTTCTGGCATTACAGCCGTCTTCGGCCCGGTTTGCTTGAATCCTGATGGTGCAATGAGCAAGGGTCTCACATCTGAGAATAAATAGCAATGCAAGATTTGCTACTCCTTTGCATCCGTTTGCACCAGGTTTGCTGGTGCCTTTCAGCGTTTCACCCTTTCATGGATCATACAATGACGATCATTGGGGTAATAGAAGCTGTATTGCGCAAGGCTCATGACACAATTCCATATGTGGTGCAAGATATGTAACACCATATCATTAATCCGGTTTACAAAAGCAAATTGTGTTGAACCTGTTTGTTTAAGGCTACCACTTTCAAATGTCACCAGCCGCCACTGCCTTTGTCTTTGCTATTAGTGACGTCCCAGACCAAGATGATGGTACTATGCATTGTATGGAAAATACTGCATGGTCTGACGCCTAATTACCTTTCTAAATATTTTACTCTAACAATACCACCGAGATGGTTACATCTGCAGCAAATTCAAAACTTGCTCTCCATAAGGGCCACTTTTATAAGATGGTAGTGAGATGGCAAGCACTTGCGGGTAGCTGGGGTCATGTTATTGATCTAGTTGCCGGTATCACTTTGTTCTGTCTCAAGTTTTCTTGGTTTTCAGCATGCGCTTTAAAGATTATTACCTGAGCCAGAAATATCTTTTCTATCTTTTTAGATTTTATTTATTCTTTTTCGCAAGCTGTTACTGCATGGATTCTCATAAAGCGCACTTACTTTAGAGACTGACCTCATGATTTCTTGACCAGCGATATTAAACAGGTGCAGTGTATTAAAAGAATTAAGTAAGGTGAAATGATTGCTCAAAGAGCTGGGTTTTGAGCCTTCCTTTCAACAGTCAGAGCTCCAAAATCCCTAATAGGCAGCAGAAAGGCTTTCCATTCCAGGTCACAGAAAATGAAAATGTATATCCACTCTGCCTAGTTGGTCTGAATCTTCACACACAGGGCAACATGTTTTTCGCGGCCTGTAGTGCTTTCTGAGGTTTATTCATTTCAAAAGGAGGAAAAAAAGGAAACAATTGACCCAGATGGCAATGTGTACGATACAGAGTGATTCCTTTAATAATAGCTGTGGCTAATTGGAAGAAATTATGTGAGCGGCTGCATTATGGAGTTGTTGCAACTTATCAAGCAAGTAGCTGCATACATTAGTGAAGACTTAACAGGAGAGGGCTGAAAACTGAGAACTGTGAAGCTCTTATTTAACAAATGATTAGATGATAAAATCACTTGCAATTGATAAAGATCCGTTCACACAGAGTAGCTGACAGGGTTCATTCTGCCATCACAAGCACCTGATAGTTATCGTTGTCTTTTATATATTGTTAACACACCTAGTATCAAATCTGTGCAAAAGTCAATGTGTGGCCTCAGGAGTCATGTTTCTGCAGCCCAAAGCTGTTCCCGAAGCAGTGTTGCTCAACAACACAGTGGATATCGAAGCAAGACGTTTAATACATAAACAGGAAACCCCTTCATCAGCCTGAAAGAGTTCCTTTTTATGTGGATTTGAATATTTATCACAGTAGATAATAGCCTGTTTTCCATGGTATAGTGTGCCAATCTGAGCTCTATCAGCATTAGGACTGCACTGTCGTCTAAAAACGCTTTTGTAGCAAAGTCCACCATAATGCTTTTTGTTTTCATTCATACCTCTGCTCTGCCATCGTCTGCTGAGCAGTATTCCTACTACACCCCTCAAGAACGAACTAAAACGGGCCTGTAGGAGGTACACCATAACCAGGGGTATATACAGCTTCACTGGCTCCTGATTAACGGAAGCCATTGATGGACCCCCTTAAAATGAAGGGGTGACACCCACTGAGCAATACTGCTGCACACTTGATCAATCCGTGCAAAGAGCAGTGAGGGTAGCAGGGGGCCCAGCAAATGCTGTCACTGGCCCATTATCATTCTGCATGTGATAATTAGGCCGACATACAGAATGATACTGGGCCGATAGCAGCCTCTGCCAGGTCAGGCAGGGGCTGCTGCAGGCCCCTTTTCACAGCAGGAGTGCGAGCTGGCCCCTGCAGTCAGAGTTACAGAACTCTCTGCCGGCTTGCTGGGGGCAGCTCGCTGGAATGTCTGGAATTACGGACAAAAGGCGTCCGTGGAAGAAACCCTCCCGGACAACGGACAAGAGGCCCACGTTACCGGCAGTCCGTGAAATTTACGGACGGTTGGTCACCCTACCCAGCGGTCCTGCCCCAGCGTGTCCTCTTCCCTCAGCCCTGCACACACTCCACTTCCGGGCTGCAGTGACCGTCCTGGCGCAGGGCAGGCCGCGGAGCACGCACGCACGTGCGTATCCTGGTGACCAATCAGTGTCAGGGTTGGCAGTTAAGCCGGTGTTCTAACTAGATGATCTCCCCTGTCTGTCTGGTCTCCCCCTACGTCAGAGGGGAGATTACAAATACAGCTAGAAGCTAACTATCTCCGCTCCACGGTCGGTTTGGTCTCCCCCTATGTCAGAGGGGAGCTTACCAATACAGCCTTAAGCTAACTAGCTCCGCTACCGTCGGTTTGGTCTCCCCCTACGGGGCTCACAAATACAGCTATAACCTGCTTTATTTATTTATTTATTTTTATGCGTTTTATATAGCGCAGAATTTACCCGAAGGCGTCAGAGCGCTTCACAATAGGAACAGCACTGATAACATGAGAACATTACAAGTGAACAAATTACAAATGACAAAAGCCAACGTTAAGTTACATGAGGCAAAAGTGACAATTGTGAGCAAAATACAAGAGGTAGCAAACGGCGCATTACAGGAGGAAAAAGTGACAAATATGCAGGTTACAAAAGCGTACAAAGTACAAGTAGAGGTATAATACTGCAATAAATGGCAGACACTCAAACACAAGAACAAACGTTACATAGGCAATGGTGGCACTTGTTCAAGTATCTAAAGCAAACAAAATGTAAGAGGTAGCAAACAGTATGTTACAAGAGAAAAGTGACGTGTGCATGTTACAAAAGAGAACCAAACACAGGTAGAAGGATAATACTGCAATAAATGGCAGACTCTCAAACCACAAGGACACACTGGGAAGGCACTTCCATAGTCATGGAGAACAGAGTTTCCTATAATGGAAGGTCTTCCTTCAGGTAATAGAGAGGGTGTGAATTAAATTTGGAAGTGTCTTTGAAGGAGGAGAACTTTGAGGTCAGTTTTGAAGGCCTGGGAAGAGGTGGCGGTTCGGAGCTGAGGCGTGCCTGGCCATATGTCTATGTGTAAAGTTGGCAAATATTTACTTTTTTAAGCAATAATTGTGAATATATTTTCGTATGTAGCATATGCATACGGTAAAGGAAAATGTTTGTTTTCACCAATTCTTTGGTTTCTAACAAATTTTTAGATTTTGACAAAAGAAGTATTTTTTGTTAGAATACCACAATTTTTTATAAATATATTTATACCTACATATACATATATATTACAATACTTATAAAAATGAGAAAGATGAATCCAGCAAAGTACAATTAATATGCTATTTGTTGATAAATTGAGTACTCCTATTTTTGCACTCCACTGCCTTCAACCTATGTGCTCCAAAAACTAAGGAGGGGGCATTCAAAATATGCAACTACATGTCTGAATCATGGTTGCATCTTCTGTTTTGTTGTCCCGCCCTTGACGCTTCCAGAAGACTTCTTTTGAAAACCATTGGGCATATTATCAAGGCGGGTGATATGAGATTATAGCCCTTTTTGCGGCCGTTTTTCGGCCGCGAAGCAGCGATAATTTGATCGCCCTATTAGCAAGCTGTCACTAACAGCAGTTAGCAACAGCTTGTTGGCGATAGCGACCGGTTTGGGGCCCGCTTTGCATGTCAGTGATATTTATCACTAATGACATGCAAAGTGGGCATAGCCAACCTGTTAGCGACTGAAAGCACTCGCTAACATCGCTATCACCTATTATGACCACAGGAATAACGATGGAAATATTCGCGCTAAGCGCGAATATCGCCAAAACCTAACGCCTGCTCAGACCACTTCTTAGCATGTATATCCAATGGGAGGTGGAAATTCAGGCTAAGAACCTATTGGCGGTAATGCCTGAATATCGCTGGATTCCCAGCGATATTCACGCATTTCGAAGCTATCGCCGGATATTTTATCGCTTTAGAGATGAACGTTGCTAATAGCACGTTATCTCTGCGATAAAATCCGTCGATCCACAGCGTTAAAAAATATTGCTAATCCCATTTAGCGATAAATATCGCTAGTGGTTGATAATATGCCCCCTTATATTTAAAAAGGGGCATCAGTACATCTTGTGAGGCATCTGCTCTCTGCTTTACTTCCCCAGAAATTCAAGTGCTTGCATGATCTGGAAAATATGTGAGACTCCAGGACAATCTGCTTTCACCGTCTTCTGTCCGCACTGAATTCCAGGAGGGACGTGGGAGATGGAATGTGTGTTCGGAGGGCATGCCTTAGCTGT
This sequence comes from Lissotriton vulgaris, assembly GCF_964263255.1. Taxonomy (NCBI): domain Eukaryota; kingdom Metazoa; phylum Chordata; class Amphibia; order Caudata; family Salamandridae; genus Lissotriton; species Lissotriton vulgaris. Next base: position 257,564 of record NW_028253739.1, read on the forward strand.
AAATATTTGTACAATTGGGAGTGGAGGGACTGGTGGTGTTGTAATTCTGCAAACAATCTAATGTGGTCCCCTACATAGACGTCTCCCAGCAACGAAATCCCGATGTGGTCCCATCAGTGGAAGTCTCGGAGTGACGAGACCTCCTCCAGCCAAACACCACTCAACAGAGGCGTCTGCCTGATGAGCTTCCGGTCCCATTTTGTGTGGCGTAAGGCCATATGCCAGGCCATAAGTACAGTTCGAGTGATGGGGGGAGGGCCTGTGGCACGGGGGTCCCATAGAGGTAGGCTTTGAGCTGTGGGAAATCCATTGACTGGAGTTCCACCCGGTACGCCGGGTCGGACCAGTCTCCTGCGAACCAGTCATGGATCACAATGAACTTCGTGGCCAGGTAGTAAAGGTGGAGATTTGTTACCCCCATCTTAGGGAGATATGCGGAAGTGCGCCAGAGACAATCGTGACCTCCCGCCACCCCACAGAAACCGGGTAAGGGCACTGTCTATTTCTCGAAACACCCCCCCTAGGAGATGAAGGGTCATGTATTAAAACGGGGTAGGACCATCATTTTAAAAAGGGCGCTCCTGCCAAGGGGATTGAGGGGGATGGATTGCCACTTCTTTATTATTATTATTATTATTATTATAGACATTTATTGAGCGCACAGCTACCCCCAACGGGGGTGTCCCGGCGCTGAGGAATGCAGAACAAGGGGGCAGGAATTAGTGGCCTGAAAATAGGAAGGTTTTCAATTTGCCCCTGAACTGAGATTCAGTATCAATAGTCCTAAGACTGATGGGCAGAGAGTTCCACAGCTTGGATACTGCCACTGTGAAGGCTCTGCCTCCCTTTCTCGCATAACGAAATCGGGGGGTTGACAGAAGGTGAAGGTGGTTCGATCTGAGATTGAGGGAGGAGTGGACTGGTTTTAGTCTGTGACTCAGGTATTTAGGGCCTTTTCCATTGAGAGCTCTAAAAGCTAGTACCAGGGCCTTAAATTTAACGTGAGCAGTGATCGGTAACCAATGCAATTTCTTCAAGTGGGGGGAGATTGAGTGTCGATAGGGGACTTTGCAGATTAGCCTGGCAGTGGCGTTCTGCACTATCTGCAGTCTGTGAAGTAGATAGGCAGGTAGTCCCACATATAGACTATTCGCGTAATCTAAGTGCGACGTGATTAGGGCATGTGTCACTGTCTTCAATGCTTCCTTGGGAAGAAAGGGAGAGATTTTTCTTAGCATATGAAGTTTCCCAAAGCATGCTGAGGTGACTTTCTGAATCTGGGTTTTAAAAGATAAGTCATTATCAAATTGAACTCCAAGATTGCGGGCCACCCTCACCGGGGAAGGTGGTGGGTTGAGTTCCACAGGCCACCAGGTGGATGGGGATAAGGGAATCGTTAGATTAAAAAATAACACCTCAGTCTTGTCCGTGTTAAGTTTTAACGTGTTTGAAGTCATCCAAGCCACGATGTTGGAAAGACAGATTCTGAAATTGTCAAAACCAGAGGGTGAGTGATCTTTAAGAGAAAAAATAAGCTGAGTATCGTCAGCATACGATATCACTCTTACCCCCAGCGACTCAATTACCTTTGCTAGACGTGCAACATAAATGTTAAAAAAGAGGGGGCTCAGAGCAGATCCTTGCGGCACCTTGCAGCCAAGAGGCTTCCTGTCTTTGGACCAGAAAGGGCGGCACCAGACTTGTTGTGTGCGGTCTGTGAGAAAGTAAGTAATCCAGGCCAGAGGGGTGCCGCAGATCCCCATCTCACGGAGTCTATTCAGGAGGATGGCATGGGAGACCGTATCGAAGGCCGCAGACAAGTCGAGGAGCACAAGCATGGCTACCTCTCCCCTGTCCACAGTCTCCCGCACGGTCTCCGCCACCTCTAGAAGTGCAGTCTCCGTGCTATAGCCGGTCCTAAAGCCGGATTGCGAGTCATGTAACAGGTCATTGCTTTCAATATAGTCCGATAGTTGTTCCTGTACTATTTTTTTCCAAAATTTTGGCAGGTTTTGGTAACAGGGATATCGGGCGGTAATTACTGAGAACAGCAGGGTCCGCATCGGGTTTCTTTAAAAGGGGGATGCGGGGGGCGTGGCTAGCAGCCGATGATGGCGGCAGCATAAGGGACAGGCTCTGCAGTTGAGGCTCCGACTATCCGACCCATACTCCGACACATACTTCGAACCCCAAGGAGGTAACGGCGGCCCAGGACCGGGCGGTGCGAGTGGCGGAAAGCGGCGTCCAAATCTGACGTCTGGAGACCGAACTCCGTGAGAGCTGCGAACTGGCCTGCTCTGGCCGTCTGAGCCGGGATCTCTCCTGATCGACCAACCCTGCAGGAAGTGAGACCGCTCCGGGGAACCTGCACCGGAAGTGCCCGCAAGTTGTCCACTGCGGCCGGAACTGAGTGAGCGCACCAACCGACTACACTGCCTGCAGCCGGGGGGAGAGTTGCGGCGTCTGCCCGCCTTGGCCGCTGCCTCCGGACCTGTGTGGTGCGCGATTTGGGAATTGAGGACGGTGAATGACAGCCGCCATTTTCTGGACGGCGGAGGTCGATGCGCGTTGCCGGACCGCGCAGAGGTGATCTGAGGTGGGACTGTCGGCACGAGTGGACCGGACGGTGTGCACTGCCGTCTACACCCGAGGTCAGAGAGCGTTGCGGGCCGGAGAGGGTCTTGCCGCGCACCGCACCCTGGCACAAGCACTCCCTGACCCCCGTGGCCGCCTACACCTTGCCGGCCACGTACCGGAGGGCCTAACAGCACGACACAGGTGGTGCGGGAGGGTGGAGTAAGCGGTCGAGCCAAAGACATCTGGGCCGGCCACCCGAGGACCGCTGCAGTTCTCCCACGGAGACACAGGAGAATCACCAACACCACAGCATAACCGGATACCCCGCCCGGATGATGGACACTCTAGCAGGAGTGCAAAACCGCCCTGAGTGATACAGAGACTGAAGGACATATCTGTGCCGGCTGGTGGGTCGGATCGCATCCTGTAGACCACGCTCGGTGCATGGGGGCATAGCGGACATACGGCGCCTGGCGGAAATCGATTCGCTGGCACCTGTGAACAGCGAAGCGGATACTTAGTCACCTAATCACGTCAAGGACGCCAACGCACTGCAATCACTGCGGATAAGGTGCCCCGAACAAGTTGGATCGGAAAGGCCAGAAAGCCACAAAGTCTACAGGCATGGCGGGAAAGGGACCGAAGGGTGGCACTACACAGTCCCGCCTAGAACGCTATGCATACGATAAGCCAGTCACCTCCCCCACAACAGGAAAGGAGACGGGAAGCAAATCCACAGATGTCCCGGGGGGTAAGAAGGCGACACTAGACGACGTGATGAAAGCATTGGCTCAGCTACAGACGACGGTGGGCTCAATCTCAACAGATGTCACGCTGCTCAGAGCCGACCTCCACAAAATGTCGGAGAAAGTCAACGCCATGGAAGTGGTCACAAAATCCCTTGTTGAGGATGTTTCTGAACTCCAACAGGCGATGGGAAAATTGGCGACGGACAACAAGGTACTGCGCGAGAAGCTTGACGATCAGGAAGGGCGCTCCAGGCGGAACAACATCCGCATTATTGGTGTGCCGGAATCGGAAGGCACGAGAGCCATGGACTTGTATGTAGAAAGCTTGATCACAAATGAACTTAAACCAAAAGGACTGTCCACTTTCTTTTCCGTGGAGAGGGCACACCGCGTACCAGGCGGTCAACCGAAACCAGGGGCATCCCCACGGCCTATTGTTGTCAGACTGTTTAATTTCCGGGATCAGGACGCCATCTTGCAGGCGGTAAGGGCGTCCCCCCCATCCGACTTCAGAACTCCACTGTGGCTTTCTTCCCTGATTATACAGCGGAAGTCGCACGCAGGCGAAGAACCTTCTTCGAGGTAAAGAAAGAACTTAGAGCACGAGAGATCCCATATTCCATGCTCTTCCCGGCCAGGCTAAGGGTGGTAGCTGACAATAAAACATGGTTCTTCGATACCCCAGAATCCGTGCAGGACTGGCTGGAGGGATGGAGGCCGGGCACTCACCCTCGGCGAACCAACCGGCATCCAAGGGGCCGTACTGCCGGGCGACTTCCGGATTCCCAGGCATCGGGGGGAGGCCCGGAAGGCGGCTTGCCCCTAAGAGACGAAGTTGGGGACGAGGACAACGAAGATCAATGATCTCCAGGGTTTCCGATTTGCTAGACTTGGTGTGCCGCAAGCATACTCCCCGCCATTGGACACTGGGTGATGGACCTCCGGGGAAGAGACTGAGGGACCGCCAACTGCGGAGAGTCCCTCACCCCGACGCGCAAGTACAATGTTCTGGGGTTGGGGCATGCACTCTGCTCAGTTGGGGGGGCGGGCAGTTTTGAGTCCGCGTAGCAGGGGGGCAGGGAGGGGGGTTAGTAAGGGAAGGGGGATTGTTAATGTTGGAGACCAGTTGGTCCTACCAGTTAAAGTTTTGACACATGCACATGCTGATTGGTATGGCACTGCCTTTGCACAATATCACACGACACGAGGGGGGCCACATGAAAATGGACATGCTGACAACGCACCTGCTTCGTGCCTGCCCACTCACACCACCTCACGCACGGGGAGACGGACTCGATGCTTGACGAGATCCTTCCACGGGACACGGAATGAACCGCATCTAGCGGTTTTCTCCAGTCCCCGATACCAGCGATTGCCATGGCCAGGGTAAATAGTCTCACCCCACCAGCCCCACTACAAATTATGACCTGGAACGTTAGGGGCTTGGGCGATAAGATCAAAAGAGGCCTAGTGTTACAAGGAATTAAGAGGCAGGGACCTGCCCTAATTCTTCTACAAGAAACACACTTGATGGGGGCGGCCGCACGGGCGTTAGATAGGCGAGGATACCGCATGATTGCACACGCAGAATTCACCTCGGGGTCACGCAGCACAGGTATATTGCTGCGAAAATCCTCCCAATTCATAGTGATCTCCACAAAGGTTGACGACCAGGGCCGCTTCGCAGCGGTACATGGCCAGTGGGAGGGTAGGCTACTGAATGTGGTCTCTGTGTACATTCCACCGGCACTACAGGCAGTGGCGCTGCCGGACCTTGGTAAGTTCCTTTTAGACCTCCCTGAAGGAGAACTACTCATAGGCGGGGACTTTAATACGACCCTGAATAGTACCCTCGATCGGTTCCCAGCACGTGCACGCACAGATGGCCCTAGCAAGCTCCAGACCTTTTTAGAAGCGCAGGGATTGGTGGATGTGTGGCGTCTGCTACACCCGGAGCAGCAACAATACACTTACTACTCGGCGACACACAATAGCCTTTCAAGGATAGACTACTTTCTCACACTAGGGAACGGTCTCCTCAATTTTGACGAAGCGAAGATACAACCGAGGGGGATTTCAGATCATTCACCAATCACTTTGACCATGTCTAGTACAGGCACCAAGCGCGTGAGGGTCTTTCCGATATTTCCGGGGTATCTCAAAATTCCAACAATTAGTAAAACACTGAAGAAAGCAACCCGTCTCTATTTTGTGGAAAATCAGTCCTCGGTAGACTCCCCCTCAGTATTATGGGAAGCGTATAAAACAGTGTTCAGGGGGCAGGCTATTGCAGCGATAGCAAACCACAAGAGAACGCAAGGGAGGGAGGCTTTGGAGCTGGAGTTGGGCCTCGAGAGGGCCAACGCCGCCCATACAGCTGACCCATCAGTAGACACACTACACTCCCTGCAGCTACACCAACGCAGCCTTAACGACCATCTGAGGCGTGTGACCATGGCGGACATCGCCGCTACTAAACACAGAGTCTATGACATTGGGGATAAAGCCAGCAAGCTCCTAGCATGGTTAGACAGGAAACAGGGGGGGAGGCAGGAGTATACTACAAAACACCGACACCTATGGAATAGTACATACACAGCCGGGGGAAATAGTAGATGCATTGGCAGATCACTTTAGTGAGGTATATACCCCGACGGCAGAAGTTACGGAAGAGGAAGCCCAGGCCGCCCTCGGCCACGTGCCCCTGCCGACACTGACTGGGGAGGCGGCGAGGGACCTCGATGCCCCCTTGACAACTTGCTTATTGTAACATTTGGACCCCTCTTGAGGCGAAATAGCCGAGAGGTAGCTAGACTGCACATTTACTGTGATTGTTTGCTGAAAACGAGCATTTTTTAAAACGGCGTATTTTAATTCACTTAATTCACTTTCCCACTTGCACTAGCTTAACCTTGGCATAAAACATAGTGTTAACCTGCATTTAGTCGGTGACAGCCGATTTTCGGGCTGAATACCGATCGATCTCACTTGCAAGCTCTTAAAAGTACGGCGGACATCTTGGATAGGGGCATGAGCCTAACAGTGCTCTAGCCACCACTATTTAAGGAGCCCCAAGGTAAAGAACGCGAGATTCTTTGCTTATTGTAACATTTGGACCCCTCTTGAGGCGAAATAGCCGAGAGGTAGCTAGACTGCACATTTACTGTGATTGTTTGCTGAAAACGAGCATTTTTTAAAACGGCGTATTTTAATTCACTTAATTCACTTTCCCACTTGCACTAGCTTAACCTTGGCATAAAACATAGTGTTAACCTGCATTTAGTCGGTGACAGCCGATTTTCGGGCTGAATACCGATCTCACTTGCAAGCTCTTAAAAGTACGGCGGACATCTTGGATAGGGGCATGAGCCTAACAGTGCTCTAGCCACCACTATTTAAGGAAACGTATACTCTCCGCGATAGCGGACGCGATTTGTGGACGCGCCTGCATCAGCGCCGGAGTCACGCCTGAGTCAGCCCGTCTGCGCCCGTCCGCGACTAGGACGCGCCCAGCGGCCATGACACCTACTTCCCAACCAATGTTATCGGTATGTGTTAGTAGCCAGTCAGTTAGCGATACCATTGCATCCCCTTATTTAAAATATAGTGCTAAACAGCTTTTAGCGTTAAGAACGCCTAGACAACCAGACTGCTGTCTTCTCGACTTAAATAGACACCATAACATCTGTTATGGCTGTTCACTAACTACGAATGCCACCAAAGTCAAAAGGCTTGAGACCCAAACCAATACTACATGTGCTACATCTAACTCTAAAGTATTTACCTTCTTCAGTCTGAACTGTCGCTTCCTGCCAAGACATAAAACAGAAATTTTTAATTTTCTACTGGATGAAGCCCCTGATGCACTGTTCATCACTGAAACTTGGCTTCATGCAAGCTCCGGACCAGATGTGGCTATAGCCCTCCCGGACTCATATGCGATTATACGCCTTGACAGAATTAATAAAACTGGAGGAGGCATAGCGGTTATCTTTAAAAAAGTATATACTTGTGAGTTTATCAACCTTCCATGTCCAGGATGTGAAGGCGCCACTTTCAAAATCATACTCTCATCCAATTTTACCTTTTCCGGTGCGCTTATCTACCGTCCACCTGGTGCTGCTTCAAATTGGCTAAATAATATTTCGGATCTTTTAGGCCCGTTCATTATGAATACCACCAATTTTACAGTCATCGGTGATCTAAATCTTCATTTGGATAATGAGCATTGCTCTAAGGCCACAGAACTCATTGATGACTTCCTATCCCTCAATCTAAGTCTTAAGAATACTGGCCCAACCCACACTGCAGGTCACTTATTGGACCCAATCTTTTCGAATATTCAAAATTTAAACACCTTCCCAGCATTACCTATTCCTTGGTCCGACCACTTTCCCATTAAATTTTCCTTTCAAATACCAACATCTAATATCCCACATATGGCACTGCCCACCATGGTGAGGAAATGGAAAAAACTAGATATTAATATCCTTAACACCTTGTTAGAAAATACGATACCATATACTACTTCAGGAGTTCAAAATGTATCCATCTCTATTCAATCATGGCTCTTAACAGCCATTAACTCCTGTCTTCCTCTGACTAAGCTAAAAGGCATTAACCAACGTCCACCTGCTCCGTGGTTTAATGACTCTTTAAAGCAGGAAAAAACTAAATGTAAGAATGCTGAGCGTCAATGGAGAAAGTCCTACTCCGTTGAAGCTAAGAATGAATACAAAAATCAACTAAATCAATACCAAAAGCTATGCAGTAGAGCAAAAACCAACTTTGTCTGCTCTAAAATTACTGCTGCTTTAAACCAAGCTAAAACACTTTTCCAAACAGTTAAAGAGCTAGCTGGCTCTAACACCTCACCAACCCCACCTGATTTAAATAAAACCCAATGCAATCAACTTGCCGCATTTTTTGTCGACAAAGTTGATAAAATTTATCAGACCATCCAACTTAATCAGAACAATCATGAGGAAAGTCATTTTGACGGTAGTGATGCTAATAGATCAGATAGTGAAGAGACCAATTCTGCCACTCTTTCGGATATAATCACTACCCCTTCTCTGAGTGTTTGGCCTACACTCAACGTTGACACTGTCACCGAACTTCTAAGTACGATCAAATCAGGTTCGCCAAAAGACCCGCTACCATGCTCCATCTTAAAACTACTTAGCAGAAAAGCCCTATCCACTGTCACAGAGCTTCTAAATAAATCCTTGCAAGAAGAATGTGTTCCATCGGAGTGGAAACATGCCATGATCCATCCCCTCCTAAAAAAAGCTAATGCTGACCCGAAGGTACCCGCAAACTTTCGACCAATTTCTCTCCTACCTATATTTGCAAAAATTCTAGAGAAACATGTCCACCGCTGTCTCTCAAATTATATAACAACACATGACTTGTTACCTCCCTTTGAATCTGGCTTCCGAGCAGGTTTTTCAACCGAAACCACTCTCTTAGGTGTAACCGAAAATATTCGTCAAATGATAGACAGGGGTGAAACAGTGGCACTGGTGCTTTTAGACCTCAGTGCCGCTTTTGACACTGTCTCACATGCGGTACTAATAAAAACCCTTCGCTCAATGGGCATCTGTGGCCCTGCTTTAAATTGGATCACATCCCTACTTGAAAACAGAACATTCCAAATTTTTTCAAACTCTACGTACTCAGATACCTATATCTTGAAACATGGCGTCCCCCAGGGTTCAATTTTAAGCCCATTACTTTTTAATTTATACATGAGCCCTCTTGCTAAAATAGCTAAGGATACTGGACTGATAATGTTCTCCTATGCTGATGACTCTCAGCTTCTCTTTTCCCTTCCGCCTACAGACAATAATGACCCCTCTATCTTGAGAACTGGGCTTACAAAAATTTCTGGATGGATGAAAAATAATTTTTTGCAATTAAACGGTGAAAAAAACGAACTCATAATCCTAGGAAAAAATAAAGAACTCTGGGGACCCCAACACTGGCCCCCAGAAATGGGCTCTCCTCCTATACCAACTAACCAGGCCCGTAATCTTGGCTTTGTGGTAGATGACACTCTTAGTATGCACCAGCAGGCCATCAAAACATCAGCCACCTGCTTTGTCATTCTGAAGTGGCTAAAGAAAATCTGCTGGATGCTACCAGATCACACCAAAAGAACTGTCATTAACGCCCTCATAACATCCAGATTGGATTATGCCAATATACTATATTTGGGAGCCAAAAAAGCTACTGTCCGCAAACTACAAACCGTACAAAATGCTGCGGCTAGATTGCTAGGTAAAATTCCCATCCATGCACCTACTACCAAACTCATACGAGAATTACACTGGTTGAAAATTGAGAGCAGAATCAAATTCAAATCACTATGCTTTATGCATAAAATCTCAGCAAATAAAGCCCCTAAACACCTGTTAAATCTGGTACAACACTACCGTCCATCCAGGACGCTGAGATCCGCAACAGCAAACAAATTTGCTGTGCCTAAAATAAGACTATCACGCATGGGAGGTAGATCCTTTGCCTACCTTGGCCCCTCCCTGTGGAACTCTATGCCACAGGCTTTGCGCTCAGAGGTTAATCATATCAGTTTCAGAAAAGCCATTAAAACTTGGCTGTTTAACATCTAGTCAGTTGTCCAAATTTCCTCCTCTGAATCACAAGCGCCGGGAAACCCTTTGTTGGGTAGCTGTTTGCGCTATACAAACTAAACAAACTAAACTAAACTAAACTAAACTGACGAAATTCAACTAGCGATCAATTCCCTCCGTTCGGGTAAGGCTCTGGGCCCTAACGGGGTGCCCATTGAATGGTTTAAAACTATGTCGGAATCCCTACTTCATATGTATGAGGAAAGTAGAGAAAAAGGTACACTGCCCCCGGACCAGCGGATGGCGACTATAGTAGCCATCCCAAAGCCGGGTAAACCACCTAATGACTGTAATCTTATAGGCCTATCTCGCTCCTGAATCCGGAAGCCAAAATCATAGCGAAAGTGTTGGCGAACAGACTCATGCCGTACCTAGGTCAGCTGATCCACCCAGACCAGTCCGGCTTTATGCCACATAGAAGCACGGCCCTGAACCTTCGTAGAGTACACAGAGTATTGGCGAGAACCCCACTATTGGAGGAACCAGCAGCAATATTGTCATTGGATGCCAAAATGGCGTTTGACATGGTGGAGTGGAGTTACCTCTTCGCCGTACTCACTTGCATGGGGTTCGGGCCCGCTTTTATCTCATGGATCAGGTTACTATACAAAGACCCAGTGGCCAGAGTAGTAACGAATGGCCATACGTCGCGCGACATACGTCTGGGACGGGGAACTCGACAGGGGTGCCCACTCTCGCCCCTCCTCTTCGCGCTAGTCCTAGAGCCACTGGCAGTCACTATTCGAAGCACGCAGCTTCTGAAGGGGATCAGATGGGACCAACACTGGGAGGACAGAGTGTCCTTATACGCGGACGATATGTTGATCTACCTCATAGACCTGGAGAATAGTCTTCCGAACCTCCTAGCACTATGCAACTCGCACAGACGAGTGTCCGGTTATACTATTAACTGGTCTAAATCGATACTCTATGAGCTCAGAGGACTGATTCCCCCCCTTCCGGAGTACTGCCCCCTGGAAGTGGCTCATACTTCCTTTAAATACCTAGGAATACATATCACCCGAGACGCCACAGAGTTTACCACACTCAACCTGCAGCCCCCGCTAACTCGGCTACGTAACGACGTGCGGCACTGGAAGGAACTCCCATTAACGTTGCTGGGCAGAGCGGCGTTATTTTAAATGATGGCGCTACCGCGCTTTCTATACGTCCTTGAAAACACCCCAACATTGGTTGCTGCCAGCTACTTCCAGAAGGTGACATCATTAATATCGAGTTTGCTCTGGGGAAATCGACCAGCCCGAATAGCACACACAAAACTTAACAGAAGCTGGTATGATGGCGGGATCGCACTGCCCAATATACAGCTGTACTACTGGGCGGCCCAGCTTAAGATCCTCAACCAGTGGGTCCACGCCCCACAGGACGACCCGGCTTTTAAGTCGGACAGGGCACAACTAGGCATCAACAGTTTATTGGCGCCTGTGTATCACCGGGGCGCGGCAGCAAAACTCATAGGACCCACCAAACACACTGTGCAGATATGGTACAAAGCGCAGGCGAGACTACACTGGGAAGGGACCATCACGAAACTTACACCACTGTGGGACACTAAGGCACTGGGACACCTGCGACGCACTAAGGGATTCACCCAGTGGGACAACATTGGGATATCAACAGTGGGGGACATGTGGACCAGAGAGGGCGTGATCTCATTTGCGTCCCTCCAGGAACAGTATGAATTGAGGGACACTGAGCTGTATAGGTACATACAAATTAGACACGCCCTCCAGACGGCGATCCCACCGAATACGACACCTCCAGCATCTTCCCCGCTGGAAGATCGTCTGCTTACAGATTTCATGCAGGAAGGCGCTACCTCCTTAACATACCGTAAATTGCTCAATAACTTACCTGACCCACTGGGGAAACTGAAAGACAAATGGATAGAAGACGTCGGAGATTTCAATGACTCCGAGTGGAACACCGTCATTGCATCCCCGCGCGAGGCCGGCATATCAGCTAAGTTCCGCCTGGTGCAATTAAAAATCCTACACAGAATATACTATACGAGACCTACTTTACACAAATTGCAGAGGGCCGACCATCCCTATTGTCTTAGGGGCTGTGGGGAGGAGGGCACTTTCATGCACACACTTTGGAGCTGCGCACGCATTGTTGGTTATTGGCAGCGGGTGATCCGCACTATCGCTCAAGCACTTAACACCTCACTGACACTAGACCCACGGGTATGCCTGTTGAACGTATGGGGACCAACGGATCTGACATTTTATGGGAGGGTCTGGACCACGGTAGGCCTCATGACAGCCAAACGAGACATTGCACAGAAATGGGGGGCCGCAGAACTCCCCACCTTGGCACAATGGTGCAGAAATATGGATATGCTTATGTTGACAGAGAGGGCAGTTTACAAGCTGAGAGCTAATCCGCGTAAATGGAACGGGGTCTGGCAACCATGGAACACGTACAGAGGGGACATTTGCGAGCCATTGCCAGAGGAGGATCTTGATAGCTCAGGGGATGAGGAGGACAGTGCGTAGTGGCTAAGGGCTGCAGAGAGAGACACACGCGAGGGGTATGGGATTAGTTTAAAGTCACGAGGCCTAGGGGTAAGGGGGTTAACGGGCAGGATGTAACTCAGTGAGGATTGCAGAATGGATCTCCTACAGTACAGTGTCGACACCGAACAGCAAGCCATATATAAACTGTAGACATACTGTGACATGTGTGGAGTTTGTTAGTTATGTATAAAACACAAAAAGCAAGTTGAACTTATATCTGTATAAAAATCCGTCTCTTCTGATTGAATACCCTAAAAGACCAAGGACGCCTCAACAATTGGGGAAGGCTTGAATATGTGTAACTGGATTATCCATATAACGCATTGTATGCCGGCCTCAGGGTTGTAGGCGCACCTATGTACTGTTATCGAAGATACCTATATGACCTTGCAATAAAAAAATAAATTTAAAAAAATTTAAAAAAAGGGGGATGAGAATTGCCTGCTTCCAAGTCTCCAGAAACTGTCCTGATACAAGAGAAGAGTTCCATATCGATAGCAGAGGTTGCACAATCGCCGGAGCAACCGTGGAGAAAACTTGAGCAGGCATCGGATCTAAGGGTGAGCCTGATTTGCATAGATGGAGTTTATTCAGTGCAGTATCTAAGGTGATGGATTTGAACGTCCTAAGCCTCTTATCCTTGGACCTGAGATCGGTGGGAGGTGTGTCATCTGTATCAGGGTTATGCACTGTATTAAAAGAGGCATAGATGAGAGTAATTTTCTCATGAAAGAAATTGGATAATTTCTTGAGTTTCTTGAGGTCCGACTTGGCTTTAATGACCAGGGGCGTGATGTTCAGGGCCCATTCAAGGTCTGTGAGGAAGGCGACCCACACCCCCAAGTTTGCCAGTCGAAGCACGCCCGGGATGGATGTATGGGAACCAATGTGGACTTCACCGGGTTGATCCGGATGCCGGAGACAAGTTCAAAGGCTAGGAGAGCGTCCTAGCATCTGGTCCTGATCTCTCTGGGTCCGCCAGGAAAAGGAGGACGTCATCAGCATAAAAGGCGATCTTATCGATCTGGTATGGGTCCCAAGTCCAGCCTCGGATGAGGGGATCCTGACGGACGAGGGAGGCCAGAGGCTCCATTGCTAAGGCAAATAAGAGCGGTGAGAGCGGACAGCCCTGGCGAGTGCCTCTCCGAATGGGAAACATCTCTGAAAGCATGCTGTTAATGAGGACCCTTGCCCTAGGGTTGGAGTATTGGACCCGGATAAGGCATCGAAACAGAGAGCCGAAACACATCTTCTCCAACACGTCCCCAAGGTTGTTCCAGTCCACTGTATCAAATGCTTTTTTGAAATCAACTAAAAGCAGAGCTAGATACGGGGTGAGCTGGTGACAGTGTGCCTGGGCGAGAAGGAGACGACGTATGCAGTGCTGGGTGCCCCAGGCAGGCATAAAGCTGCATTGGTCCGGGTGAACCAAATCTTGTAAGTGGGGGCAGAGTCGCTGGGCCACTGCAGCGGCGAAATCTTTTACCTCAGTGTTTATGAGGGAGATGGGGCGGTAGTCCGCACAGGCAAGGGAGGGCGGTTGTGTTATTGGAAGGACCACAATCGTGGCCACGTCGGTCTCTGGTGGGAAGGACCGCTTGTCTACTATATGTTTGAACAGCTCCACTAAATGTGGGACCAGTGTTTCACGGTAAGTCGCGAAGTATTCTTGCGGGTAACCGTCGGGCCCAAGCATTTTGCCGGAGTGCAACAGTGTAATGGCCCCGTGTATCTCTTCCGGGGTGAGGGGGAGATCAAGGTTCTCAGAGACCGTTTGGGAGAGGCAGGGCAGGTGAGTCCCAGTCTCGAATAGCAAGTCAGCGATGGTGGTCCTGGGAGGTCGGGCTGCATAAAGGGCAGCATAATAGGCCGCAAAAGTTCAGGAGATAGCTTGGGAGGTGGCGTGGCGAGCCCCGGTTTCGTCACAGATCTCAGGGATAATGCGGGTGGCTTTAGGGTAGGACACTAAATCGTGAAGTAATTTGCAGTTTTTATCGCCCCAGCCATACACGCGTGCCACAGAGGAGCGCCAAAGCATTTTAGCGGACTCCAATGAGATCTGGCAGATCTCTTCCCGGATCAATGTAAGCCAGCAATCAGAGTTATCGCTGTCAGCACCCGCCAGGGCCCCCTCCAACTGTGCCGCCTGGGCCTCCAGCTGTATGAGTTGGGCGGTCTGCTCCGTGCACTTCGCTTGGATCAAACCTTTAGCCACCGCTCGCATGGTGGCCTTGCCGGCCTCCCATAACGTCCCCGACGAAGAGACCGAGCCCGTATTAGCCTTAAAGTTATTCCTCAGTTCCTGTTGGAGTGACTCAACGAATTCCGCGTCCTGCATGAACCAGGCGTTCATCCGCCACGCTGTACGAGTACTGTTAGGGGGTTCCCGAGCCGCAGGGAGACGGAGAGTGATCCGAGATGCCTCTGGGCAAAACAGAGGCCCTGGACATCAGTTGACAGTCTGGGGCAGGTAGTAGAAACAGATCAATACAAGAGTGACAGTGGTGGGCCGCTTATGTGTAAGTATATTGTTTTTTGCAGGGGTTCCACACCCTCCAAGCATTGCAAAGACCCAAAGAAGAGGACCAGTCAGACAAGTGCTTAGCGGAGGCAAGGCGGGATGCCGAAGGGGCACCTGTTGTGTCGTGCGAGTGTTGGAGGGTTGCAGAACAGCATTGAAATCCCCTCCGATGACCATCAGACCCTGAGTAAAGGAGGAGACCACGAGTGTGAGATGGCGAAGGGCAGAAGCCATGGTGGTGGAGGAATGTAAGTACACAGGAGATTAACTGGGTGTCCCTCGATCTTACCCATCAGGGCCACGTAACGGCCTTGTGTGTGCGTCTCGGCCTGCACCAGGGTAAAGGGAAGGCCATTCCGGAGCAGTATGGCAACCCCCCTGGAACTACGCGTAAAACCTGAATGCCAGACCCTGTTGAACCCATACCGGGCGAGGAAATTGCATTGTGTGCCCATAAGGTTTGTTTCTTGTAGGAACAAGACATTGGTGTATGTCGCTGGGCGCTACAAAGGACAGCATTGCGTTTTATGCGCTCTAGGAGGCCGTTGATGTTCCCTGAGAGGATGTGGAGGGGTCTATGTTGGGTGGACGTCATCAGGGTGGAATGTGTGTGGAAGAGGTAATGCAAGCACAGATCGGCCCTGTTCCCAAGGGAAGTAACGTGTCATGGCCGGGGTCTTTGGGTAAAGGTTGTGCGTTCTGGTAAGTCTCATGTCATCGTCAGTAGCATACCTGCGTGGGTAGCTACCAAGGAAAACAAGGAACAGTGGCCCATAGGCGGCTAAAAACAACAAACAATCGAGAGACAATGGTCTACCCACCCTCCCTTGCCCCCCAACTCCCCCCACCCTACACTGCTAAAGACAAAGCATCTGTCGTCGCATGAAAAGGAAAACATTCAAAACAACAACCCACTAGTGAATCTTAAATGCTAAGTGTAGTAATTCACGGCACTACATACAAAGGTTAACAGGTTCTTTATTCTTAAGTATACAAGGATGTCGTCAGCTGTCTTCTGTGAGTGGCGCTGCTCTGTCAACATTCTAGAGCGAGCGCCAGTTGACACATGGGATGTACCAAGTGCAGCTGTAAGGGAGGGGGGAATGGGCACAAGGGTGATGGGCCATGCTAAGGGGCTAGTTACAACACATCATCCTCCCTACAGAAACAGGTAACAGAAGATGAGAACATATGCAGAACAAAAAAGAAATCCTGATAGGAGCTATCTCATTAGATACTGTTTTTGCCATTGGGGGGCGTGCCTTTGCCTACCACTTTTCCTGTCCAATCTTGTCTCCCCTCTGACGTCTCCACCCTCAAAACTCGCGGTGTGTGACCTGGAAACTTCCCTACCTGCTGGCACTACCCTGTCCTGGCTCCACATTCTTCCATCTTCCATGACTACGGAATTCTTGTTAAGAGTCTTGATCGTACTGGGGGCATAGAATTTGTCTCCTCCTATTCTCAGTCTCTCCGGCTTCTTTACACAAACTCTTTGTCCTTGCTGGAATCCTCTCTCCTTAGCTCCCCACTTCCTGTCATACCACTCTTTGTATTTGCGTTGATTGGCTTCAATTTTCCTCTTGATCTCCTGGGGGTTGGCTTCCACAATTTGACTCCTTCCCATCCAACTGGGTGTGAGTTTAGTGCCCGCTTTTCTTCCTCTAAGTAGCTCGAAAGGTGTGCATCCTGTGGTAGACTTAGGCGTGGTATGATAGGCCCACAGCATGTCCCTTAATGCTTCCTCGATGTTCCGTCCCGCTTGTTTTGCCAGCTGTATGCACTCTTTCACCATGCGGTTTACTCTTTCCACCTTGCCGTTAGCTTTGGGGCAGTACAGTGGCGTGCGGACATGTGCAATGGAACAGTCCTTGAGGAATTCCTTCATCTCTTCAGATATAAGCTGTACGCCATTATCCGTCACCAGAGTCTCAGGCACTCCTTCTCTTGTGAACACCTCTCTCATGAACTCGATGATCGTTCGGGTGTTCACGTTGTGGACTACCTTGTAGGTCACCCAACTCGAATAGTAATCCACCATGACTATAAGGTACCAGTCTTGAGGCCCTCTACCATGTATCGGCCCGGTTATGTCCAAGCCAAGCTTGTTCCACGGAGCTTCAGGTACCTCCACAGGTGACAAGGGTGCTCTTCTCACGGTCTTGGACTTGTCGCTCAAGCTGCATGCGTAGCAATCACGCACCTTGTCCTCCATCTCACTGTCCATCATTGGGAACCAGTAGTCCGTGCGAAGTCTAGCCTTGCTCAGGCTTCTTCCCAAGTGACCTTCGTGAGCTAGCTCCACAATTTGGTTTCTCAATGCTTCGGGAGGGACCAGTTTCCCGGATTTCAATATTAAATCTCCCTCCACTGATAGATCCTCTCTCACGTTCCAATATGGTTGGATCTCGGTCTCCATGTCTTTACACTTCTTCGGCCATCCCGTGAGTATAAACCTCCTTACTTTCTTCAGTGTCTCATCCTGACCCATTTGAATCTCCCAGGTATCCTTTTCTATGGCTGCTAGCCGCAACTCCAGAATTGGGTCACTTCTCATCTTCTCCACCACCTCTTCCTCCGCCGGCGCTCTCGACAGGAAATCAGCTACCCTATTCTGCTGTCCAGGAATGTAAGACACTCTGAAATTGTAGGCTTGTAGTCCGACTGCCCACTTGGCTATACGTGGCGTCATGCTCTCCATATCTTTTTTTGTGAACAAAGAGACCAATGGCTTGTGGTCAGTCTGCACTTCGAAAGGAGTTCCCCAGATGAAAAATTTGTAGTGGCAGACTGCCCAGTAGACCGCTAGTGCTTCTTTCTCTATAGTAGAGTAGTTTTTTTCTGATGCCGTGAGAGTCCTGGATGCAAAAGCCACCACATTGACTTTGCTCCCTTCTCTTTGTGCTAGGGTGGCCCCTATCCCCCGGTTGCTGGCATCCGTCGAGATGATGGTCTCTCCATTGGGGTCAAACTTCCCAATGAATGGGGCTTCAATGATGGCCTTCTTGATGTCTCTCATTGCCATCTCTTGTTCTTTGCCCCAATTGAAAACACTGTTTTTTTTAATCAAGTCTCTTAGAGGCTGCGACACCATGGCAAAGTCTTTAATGAACTTGGCCATGTATTCAGCAAGACCCAGAAATGACAGAATGTCCTCTTTTGACTTTGGAGTAGGAGCGTCTCTCACCGCCCTGATCAGGTCACTCTTCGGCTTGATCCCTTCTTCCGAGAGAGTGTGCCCTAGGTAGTCTACAGCGCACACTCCTAATTTACATTTTGAAGGTTTTGTGGTGAATCCCACTTCTCTCAATTTTCTCAATACCTCCTTAGCCATTTCGTTGTGCTCTGCCTCATTGCCCCCGTAGATTAGTATGTCATCTTGGAAGCAAAGGGTGTTCATGCAGTCCTTTAATACATGTTGCATAACTCTTTGGAAGGCCGCAGCCGCAGACGCCAAGCCAAATGGCATGCGCAAGAACTTGAAGTTTCCAAACGGGGTTGTGAATGCAGTGAGCAGTTGAGAATCTGGGTGAAGTCTAATCTGATAATAGGCTGATGATAAGTCCAGCACACTGAAATACTTTGCTCCTTTAATCGTGCTCAACATTTCGCCTATTCTGGGGAGGGGATATCTGTCCACCAGGATGTTGGCGTTGAGGCCTCTCAGGTCCACACAGAGCCTAATGGTATTCCCTCCATCTTTTGCCGTGATCACAATCGGGGCCAACCAAGCCGAACTTTCTATTTCTTCGATGACTCCCTGACTAATCAGTCTCTGAAGTTCCTGCTCAAGGGGCTCTCTCATGCGCAAGGGTATGGATCTTGTCTTATGCACCACAGGTTCTGCCCCCTCCTTGAGGATGATCTTGTGCATATAATTCTTAAACACCCCTAGATTGTCACTGAACACTTCTTTAAACTCTTCCGTAAGGTTCCCCGCTATGCCCAAAGGGTCAATTAACATCACTTGTTCTGTGTTATTTGGGTCTAATGTGATTCCTAACTGTTTCTGATGCTTCCAGCCCAGCAGTGTTGAGCCCCTGGAGGATACATACACCTTTCCCACCGTGTGTCTATCCTTAAAGGAAATCCTCATCGTCACCATGCCCTCCAGTGGTATTCTCCCTTCATTGTACCCCTTGGGATTGATGTCAGGTTGCAACAATTTTACAGGGTGATTAGCAAACTTTTCCTCAAATACATTTTTATCCACCAGGGTGTAGGGGGAGCAGGAATCAGCATACATACTAAATTTAACTCCATCTAGATGAACATCACATTTTGGATACGAGATCACGTCATCTTCCTCATCCCCACTCACTTGAAAAACATATGATCTTTCCCCTTCCTCCCCTTGAGTGGTTTCTTCAATGACATTCACATTTTTGACTGGCGTTTTACACACTTTAGAGAAGTGTCCCCACCTGTTGCACTTCCTACACTGTACATTCCTAGCAGGACACTTCCAGTTACTTGCCAAATGGTTTGGACTCCCACATTTGAAACACACGATGGGGCCTGACTTACTACGCACCCCTTCTTTGTTTTTGTCCCCCACTTTGCAAACAGTTTCTCCCTCAGTACTAGGCTTATTTTCCGTCCTCTCTTTACTTGCCCCCTCTGGTGATTTCATCTCCCTAATGCATCTCGCGGTATGTTCCAGACCCTTGGCTATGTTAATAGCTTCTTCTAGGTTTGGATTCTTGGTGAGTAACTCCTCCTGAGTCTTAGTGTCATTAGTGCACCGCACCAGTTGATCTCTGATCAAAGAGTCGGTGATTTGCCCAAATTCGCATGTAGCAGACAACCCTCTCAGTACCGCTATGTAATTGCTCACCTTTTCTTCCCTCTTCTGCACCCTCTTAAAAAACTTGTGCCTTTCCATTACTACATTTATCTTCTCCTTAAAATGAGCTCCCAGTTCCCTGAGTGTGCTTTCATACACATTGACACCTTCCTCCACTTCCTCTTGCTCGTCTTCCACTAACCTCCCTGTTATGTCTTCATAGATCTTTCTCCCATGAGTACCCAAGTTGTGGAGTAGTATGTGTTGCTTGCGTATATTGGTATAATTGCTACCACCTATGGCAATCAGATACGATTTGAAAATGCCTTCCCACCTCCTCCATGGAATGTCAGGTTCTCCTAATTCATTTAAAAAGGGGGGAGGTTGACTCATGCCCGCCCCCGCCATTGCCATGCAGGGTTAAATTACCTGAAAAAGACCTTGCCTGCGAGGCGGACCAAAGATGTGCAGGGGAAACCTTAATTATAAATGTTAAGACACTGTAACTATTCACTGTGTGACCCCAAAGAACACCAATTTCACTCTTCTTTGAAATCAACACAAGTATTCAAAAAGAGACCAATATTTGATGAAATTAGTGGTAGTCCCCTTTCTACTTCCACCAAATGCCACTCCTCAGACCAATGGGGTACTGGCCCCCTCCCACTGGCGGGACCTTCCTGTTGAGATGACTTCCCCTCATACGATCTCACCCAGTCACGTCAGAAAACTCGTGGTGTCTCGAGGTGAAAACAGGTAAGCTTCTCCACCAAATCTGTTCGATGCTCTCTCTTTCACAGGCGAGAGTTAAGTTAATTAGTGCAGCACGATGTAAGACGATCTCGAAGCAAACACGCTGCCTCACATCGTAGACCTGGCGAAGCGTTTGGCTTTCCCTTTCCACTTCACGCCACAGTTACACTGACCTCGTGAAGCGCAGAGCGCAGCGCGTCGCCTGGATTGCTTTATCCCTCTTTCTCACACCGCCAACTGAAACTGCTAGATTCCTCTCAGGCGTCGTTAATTTCTTCGCGCTCTGCCTGCGCGCTAACTGTGCCCGTAATGACACACGACTAAAGCGCGCTGGTGTCAGGAGCCACGCTGGACTGGGTGAAGAGAATTCCCGGTGCCCGGCCCGACACCCGATGGTGATTCCCACCACCCTTCCCACACCGTGGGCTGAATCACAGGGGAATAGAGGCTGTAGGGTCACGACCTCTTACTTGAAGTGCTTTGGAGTCAGCGCCTTTCACGCTCGCGCAGCATCAATCTTCTTCACCTACTCTTGACTCTGACTCCGCTTTTCTTTTTTTCGCGTCACCTCAGACTCGCCTCCTTAAAACATCAAAGCTTTTATTGACAGCAATGACTTCACCAGGGGGCCGACATCCGCTGTCCCTGGCACAGCTTTCCTCGTCCTCGTCGCCAAAGAATGTAGTAATTCACGGCACTACATACAAAGGTTAACAGGTTCTTTATTCTTAAGTATACAAGGATGTCGTCAGCTGTCTTCTGTGAGTGGCGCTGCTCTGTCAACATTCTAGAGCGAGCGCCAGTTGACACATGGGATGTACCAAGTGCAGCTGTAAGGGAGGGGGGAATGGGCACAAGGGTGATGGGCCATGCTAAGGGGCTAGTTACAACACTAAGCTAAAACAGTTAGCTGAACATGAACATGGCAGAGATGGACCCCCATCCATATAGCTGGATAAGAGATTCGTCAACAGCTGTAATTACTTTTAAACTAATATGCATCGAGAAGTACACATAAGTTCCGGAACTGGAATAGGAAACAGTTCACCGAGCCGTGGTTACAGTGAAGATGGATCGCACCTTCTTTAGAGGTTGGCAAACAGTCGTAAGTGTAGGTGCCATATTGGAAACAAAGCAAGAGTTCCTGTTTAGGCCACAGTTCAAGCTCTCCCATCATCTCTGGATCCATGAAGCGCAGGGCTCCTAGACAGGTCTGAGTCTGATAGGGAGGGGTGCAAGGCCTTGGAGGGGTCCGGGACACAGCTCAAGTTAATCACAAAGTTAGTAGGACTAGGAGTGGCAGACCTCTGAGTTGAAGCGTGTGAGGGAGGGCGCTGAGACGGTGCACCTGGTGAGCAGGATGCCTCCTCCCGATGGTCATTTTTCGTACGTGACCTAGTCCGGCATCTTTGGGGTTTAGGCAAGGTTGGGTGGGGCTGCGGGGGGCCAGCCGGGTCGGAGAGGGGGTCGGCCGAATCAGGAGGGGCTGGTCTTCCGTGAGCCAGGTCCATGCCGCCTAATGGTTGTCGACGAAGAATGCCTGTCTTGAAAGACCACCCTGAGCAGGGAAGACAAGACCCTATCGAAGACCCAGGTTGCGGAGCTTCTGCTTGACCTCATCATAGGCTCGACACTGTGCTTGTACATCAGGATGATGGGTCTGGCAGGAGCCCCGGGTGGAGGCTTGGGGGCCAGAGAGCGATGTGCCCGCTGAACGGCTAACCAAGGTGAAAGGGACTCCTTGGGCATCCATGAACACACCCAGTCTTCCACAAACGTGTCCGCGTCACCTTGCTCTGTTCCTTCGGGAAAGCCTATGAGGCTCAGATTGTTCCTTCTCGACCTGTTTTCAGCATCCTCAGTCCGTCGGTGGAGCTCCGAGGTCTGGGTCTGGAGGCGGGCCACCTGTGTCTTAAGTTGGCCCATGTCATCCTCGGCCGTGGAAATGCGGGATTCTGCCTCCGTGATTCGTGCCGTGGCATTGCGCAGGTCTGGGTGGATAAGAGCCACATCCACCCTCACCTCGTCAATCTTATTCTCGACGGAGGCCTGCGAGGCGCCTATCACCTGAAGGATGGTGGAGTGATCGTCCACGGTGGTGGCAGGGACCTTGGATGCCCCACCTCCAGGATCCCGGTCCGACGTGGTAAATTGATCCATTGTGGTTTGGGCTGGAGGGGCAGTGTTCTGTAAGGTGCGAGTCCTTCCCATCGCCTCCAAGGATGGGATCTGACCTCGGCCCGGGCAGGGGGAGAAACAGCGATCCTGCAGTGGAGGAGGGGGTCCCCGGTCACCCAGGTCATCAATACTCAGGTCAGGGTGCCCAGGTCCCCCCCGAGCCCACTATGAGCAACGAGATGCATTTGGTGCCTCAGGGCCGGGTCCGCGCAGAGAACTCCAGTGGAAGGCTGCTGGGCCGGGTCAGTTAGTATCTACAAAGACAAATCCCACGAGCGGACCCCCTGTCCGGCAGAGATGGCCTCTCTCCCGAGAGGGTAGCTTGAAACGAATAGGGGTAGGGAGGAGCCAAGTTCTGTGGTGGGTTCGCCGCCGACACCGGTCAGCCGGAACAGAAGGACCCCAACTCTTCTCAGGGAGGCACTCTCTGATGAGGAGCATGGCGTATGAAGGGAGGAGAGTAGGCAACGAGGGAGCAGTATGGGCGGCGGAGGCACCGACTGTAGCCCCCTGCGCTGCCACCCGACTTGGTGGCCAGTTCCCACTCCCCAACTCTACTCACCGGTGGACTGGTGGCAGGGGCGACAGGAGGTTCTCGCCCGTCCCCGGGCCCGGTCGCCCGACAGCAATAGTGAAGCTGTTGTGTCCTCGTGGGGTTAGGTGGTTGAATGGTTCATGCCCAAAGCAGCCTAACCATCGGTCGGCTACCAGCGGGAGCCCATCAGAGGCCACAATAATGGGGGGCCCACAGCCCCATGAAGGGCTCCAGGCAGTCCAGTAACTACAGGCTAGTGGTCGACAGTGAAGGGGACCTGGAGGAATAGGCCCACAACCGTGGGGGGGTAGTCAGGAGAGTGATGGAGTTTGGGGGGGTGGGGCACCAGGCCACCCATCTGTCCTGCTACCCGACAAGATGGCCAGTCACCCATCCCAGGCCCCACTCACCGGTACAGCGCTGCCACTCTCCTTGAAAGTCTCATGTGCCCCCAAGTCAGGCTGCCGCCGAACCCACGTCGGCGCAAGCTAGTGGATAGGCCCGGACCAAGGATGACCAGGCCCAGGGCGGCCCACACGTCCGGACCAGGAGAGGCCCTGTCAGAGGTCACAGCATCACGGGGCCCACCGCTCCCCAGGCGGCCACAAGAAGGCCTAGAAGCAGCACCCCTCACCGGGTCCAGAGGGCATCCGCCACTGGCTTGCAGAGAACAGTCACAGGGGGGGAGACACACGTGGGGAGACCTGAACATGACCCAGGCCACTGCCCGATAACGGCAGCCGAGGTCTGATTGGATTATTTTTTTATATCTAGCTCACTTGTAAGTAGAGCCAGAATAGAATGTCTCCCCAGAATAATGTCAGACCACAATCCGCTGGTCTTAAGTTTATCGGTGCCCCAAAAGACGGAAAGGATAAATTCTACATGGTCATTTGAGCGAGGGCTGCTGAAAGAGGAGGAGTACATTACAAGAATGCAAGAATGTATAACCCAATTTTGGGACATGAATAGGTACTCAGCTTCAGCAGACATGGTGTGGGATAGTTTTAATGCAGGAGTGAGGGGAGAGACACTAAGTTACACTCTGGTAAGAAGCAAAAAGGAAAAGGAGAAGGTGGAAGAGGAGATCAGAACTCTGGTGGGATTAGAAGAGATGCTAGTAGATGCAATAGGTAGACAAGAACCCATCGAACAGATCCTGGTGGCTTTGGAAGCACAGAAGGCAGAAACTGGTGTTATACTGGCGCAGAAAACAGCAAGGAATTATTTTGCAAAAAAAGAGAAATGCTACGAATTCAATGAGAGGGTTGGTCACTTGCTTGCAGTTAGGACCAGACAAACGCTAGCAGCAGGAGAGATAAAAGAAATCAAGGATAGTACCGGGGCAATTGTCAACAAAGTGGAGGAGGTACAGGAGGTGTTTAGAAGGTTCTACGAGGTTCTATATGAACAAGATATAAACAATGGAAATATGGAGGTAGAAAGTATGGAATATCTCCTACAAGGGCCACAGGGAGAGTTGAGTACAGAAGAGAGGGACAAGCTAGATGGGCAATTAACAGTCCAGGAGATAAGAGATGCGGTATTTAGTCTACCATCTGGCAAAGCAACAGGACAGGACCAGATACCTGTAGAGTTCTATAAAACCTTTTGGGATGTGTTAGCTAAGGACATCTGGGCAATTTGTTGTTTGGCACAGGGGGGCAGAATAGTCCCACAATCTTGGGCAGGTGCGGATATAATAGTGATCTTGAAAAAAGATAAACCTCCAACAGAGCCAGGCTCCTATAGGCCGATTACATTGTTAAATGCAGACGCAAAGATATTCTCCAAATCATTGGCTAATAGACTGAGTAAGGTAATAGAAAGGGTGGTTTCTCCAGCACAACATGGCTTCATACCTGGCAAAGGTACTACCCAACACACTAGACAGCTGATCACTATTTTAGATGCAGCAGAGGTTTCTGGAGATCCTGTCGCGGCTATTTTTCTGGATGCCGAGAAGGCTTTTGATAGGGTCTCCTGGGCATACTTATGGAAGGCCATGGAGTGGGCAGGTATAGGCAGGGGATACATAACAGCAATTCAGGCACTTTATAAACACCCCACTGCTAGGATAAGAATTAATAAATCTTATTCAAATGCGGTGCAGATTAGACGAGGGACTAGGCAGGGATGCCCAGCTTCACCTCTATTGTTTGCAATATATTTGGATCCGTTTTTAAGAAGACTTACACAAAATATCAAGATCCCCCCAGTCACATTGCACGAGAAGGACTACAAATTATTCGCTTATGCAGACGATGTGGCCATTATAACACCGACACCAGAGGGATCACTGATTGAAATAGAACAGGAGGCAAAGAAATTCGGCGCAGTGTCAGGGTACCTAATAAACAGAGGAAAGACACAAGTAATACAGAATAGATACACAACATTTGTAGACACAAGAGTAGTCCCAGAAACAAGGTATTTGGGAGTCAGGGTGACTGCGGATTTAGAGAAACTAGTGGAGATTAATATGGAACCACTGTTAGAAAAGGTCAAAAGAAACATGGGGAGGGTTAATAATTTGCATTTGACACTTATGGGCCGCATTAATTTTATTAAAATGGTCACTTTCCCAAAATTTTTATATTTGTTTAGAGCAATTCCCCTATACTTTGAAGGCACATGGTTCAACAGAATAGAATCAACAGTGAATAAATTAATTTGGGCACAGGGGAAGACACATAGGGCATACCGTTTTCTGACATTATCAAGAGAGAGGGGAGGCTGGGGGGCACCGGATTTTAAAACTTATTATTGGGCGACAGCTCTACAATATTCTAAAGGGCTATTAGGAGGAAGCGGTCAACAGGATGAGAGAGCATGTCCAGCGAACGTCTATGAAGCACTCTTGGGAAAGGCGGCAGAGAATGCCCTAGTCACAACTGTGGACTATGCCTACTTTAAACATACAAGGTTTAAGACCCTGAGCGCAATATACAAAATTTGGAGGGCAATTAAGAAAAAATTAGGACTGGGTAGATATAATAGATATCTGAGGCTGTACATGAATGACGATCTCCCAGCAGAGATTTTTAGGGATGCAGTCATGAAAGAGTGGGACGGAAGCGGGATTAAGAAACTGGGAGACCGTGGATAGCCCAGGCTACGCGATGGACAGATGGCTTTTGCGCGGTGGCAACTATTATCGTGCCCTGTATTCCAGATCCTTTGATCGGCGCCTGTCAGGCCCGACCAAGGCAGCGGTTCGCGTTTGGCGGACGATTACTAAAGCGCAGGGTTGGCAGGGCAGACTGACTAGGTTCACCCCACTGTACGACTCTGATATCTTGGGCAGGCTGTGGCACACCAAGGGCTTTGACAAATGGGATCTCATAGGTATCTCCAGGGTGGACGACATGGTTATTAAGGGCGAAGTCAAGACCTTTTCTCAACTGCAGGCCGAATATCATTTGGGCGGTTCGGAGTTTTTCCGCTACGCCCAGCTGAGGCACGCATTGATCTCTGCCAGTCCGGCGGAGGGTGAGATCCCCGAAAGCTCCCCCTTGGAGGACAGGATTCTGGATGGCCATATGCCTGACAGTGCTATTTCTCTGTCCTACAAAAAATTGATTAATGTTCGAACTGATCTTCTCCTGTGCTTGAGAGATCAATGGATGGCGGATGGCCTGGAACTTGATGATGAGGACTGGCAGAGTGCAGTGTCCTCCCCTAAGGAGGTCGCTATCTCCTCACGTCTCCGACTGGTGCAATTCAAAATCCTTCACCGGGTGTATGTCACCGGCCCTCGGCTCTTGCATATGGGATTCTCGCTCGATGGCCTTTGTCGTCGTGGTTGTGGGGCTCTCGCAACCTTTATACATATTCTGTGGGAATGCCCCGTCATTGCCCCTTACTGGGCGAGAGTGCACCGGATTATGGGAGAGGTGACTGGTGTGGTGTTGGCTGCGGAGGCGCGGAGGTGCCTCCTTAACGTCTGGGAACCGACTGATTACAACACGGCGCAGACTCGTTGGGCGACATTGGGCAATATGATTGCCAAGCGTGATATTGCTCAAAAGTGGGGTGCTGCTACGGCCCCCCTGGTGGTACAATGGAAAGCCAGCATGGATTGGTGCATGTTCAGAGAAAAGACGGTTTATGTTGCCAGGGTGAGGCTTCAGACATGGAATAAAGTGTGGGGGGCATGGAATACATACAGGGGCGATGTGTGCTTGCCGCCGGAACCTGTCCCCCTGGACGAACACCTATCACCGTAACCTGTGACACCAACTGTTTTATGCTGTTTGTACTTCTCCTGCTCTTTCCTCCCCCCCCCTCCCCATCCTACCATTCATTCTTTTTATCGAATCTCTACCTGTCCTCCTCTGCCTTTGGCCGACTCCTATACGTCTCTGTTGTTCCATTGCCAATCTTACGCGCCTTTTGGCGTTTCTTTTCTTGGTTTAGTTATCTTTTATTAAAAAATAAAAAACAACCTGCAATGTTCTGATGTAAATCGCCTTGCACTATTTTCCTCCTGAGTCTATGCTGCCTTGCCTCCGGGATGTTAGGCTAAATAGCTGTGTGCTCTTTTATAATAAAGGTTTTAAAAATTAAAAAAAAAAAAAAAAAAAAAGAAACTGGGAGACTTATTGGATATAAAAGGAGGGTTCTTACTGTTCCAAGATATACAATACAGATTTAAAATAGCTGGAAATAATTTCTTTAAATACTTACAAGTGAGGAGTTACTTTCATACAAAACAGGGGGGAGTAGGTGGAATGACAAGCTGTAGGATAATGGATTATCTGGGGAGTAGCCTATTGTGCTCAATTAGGCAGTTGTATGCAGAGTTACAGGTATATAAAACAGACGACAGAGAGAGATATGGCAACAAATGGGTGGAACAAGTGAGAGCTCATCCTGAAGCCCTGCAAGCCTCATTAGATTTTGGCCGAACCATCCTGTGCTCAGCCACACTACAAACCCAACATTATAAAACAGTCTATTCATTATATCATACACCTGCTAGAATTGCCCAATGGGGGGAAGCACTGGAATAACTTGTCCACGCTGCAATTCAACAGGTGCTAACATTACCCACATGTTTTCACATTGCCCGCAACTGTATACTTTAAAATTGGCAATAGAGGAGTTTTTGGAAAAATCGTTGGGGTTAAAAACTAAACTAACTGATGAACTGATAATATTAGGTATAAGTATTGGAGACAATAATATGCATCCAGAATTTCTGTTTATGGCTACAGCAGTGTTTAGGATAATTGTTGCAAAAGCCTGGAAGGAGAAATCTGCACCGACGTTTCAGATCTGGATAGCAAGGCTACTTTCCACATACAATTTAGAGAAAGCCATATATGATAGAAAAGGTAGAAGGGCAAGGGCCTTGGGGGGTAGGATTTGGTTTCCCATTGATCAATGGAAGAGCAGAAGGAATTGAAAGTGCGTTTCTTTGTTTTCTTTTATTTGTGGATTTGTATGGGCTACATCAGTGATTGACTTGTTCCATCTGCTTTATGTTTGTTCTACTTTTTCTTTGTCATATGTATAAATCAGTAAAAACAAATCTGTACTGGGATAAAAACTGTACTGGGGAAAAAAAATTGTAATGGAAAAAGTGTACGGGATCTAACAGAATAATTGTGGGGGGGGGAGGGAGGAACTGAATAAAAAAAAAAAAGAAAAGTCTCATGTGCCCCCAAGTCAGGCTGCCGCCGACCCCACGTCGGTGCAAGCTAGCGGGTAGACCCGGACCCAGGATGACCAGGCCCAGGGCGGCCCACACGTCCGGACCAGGAGAGGCCCTGTCAGAGGTCACAGCATCATGGGGCCCACCGCTCCCCAGGCGGCCACAAGAAGGCCTAGAAGCAGCACCCGTCACCGGGTCAAGAGGGCATCCGCCACTGGCTTGCAGAGAACAGTCACAGGGGGGGAGACACACGTGGGGAGACCTGAACATGACCCCGGCCACTGCCCGATAACGGCAGCCGAGGTCTGAGGCGCTCCGCAGCAACTCCAGGGGGGCGAGCAGATCAATTTTGCAGACCAGTCGAGCACCGATCTACGGAGCCCCACACGTGGCGTCAGTTGCCGGCACGGCATCCCGCGCCGAAGCTGACCTTCAGGCCGCTGCAGACTTTGGGGGCGAGCAAAGGAGCCCCAGACACCGCCGTCGCCCCACCGCAGGCGGTGACTGGTCCGCACAGGGATATCTTCAGGCCCGGGATCGGGGCAACAGTGGGTCTGCCATTTCGTGTAGCTGAGGCCGCCGGCTGAAGAAGAGCCTCCCGGGGCCGCCAAAGCATCGATTCTCCCGGGAAAGGGACCGGAGCTGAGCCAGTGAACTCAGAAGGCACCGTGGGCAAATAGAAGAGGTGAGTAGCGGCTGTTGGCGGTGGAAGCAAAGCGGGTGATGGATGGTGGTCCCGCAGCACTCTTAGAGTGCGTTTGCTATCATGACGCCTCAGGCCACGCCACCCCCCCCCCCATTCTCCACATAACATTTGTGCCCTTATTCCCAACACCCTGATGATTTTAAAGGTACCCAGGGTTTGTGTATTCCCCTGGAAAAGAGGCAGACATTTTCAAAAATACTTTTAAAAACTTGCCTTTTTCTAAAAACACTTATTCCAAATTGCTGCAGTAGAAAGTGTCTGGTTTGTTTCTTGTATATGGCATCAACAAAATGTTTGTGGTGATAAAATCATCATCATCTCAGATTTTTGGGGAAAGTAGACTTTTGACAGTAAACCAACATTTTATATGAAGTTTGTATTTTTTACTGTGACACAGTCTATTGTTGCATTTATTTTTTCTTTCTACCTCCTTCCAGTTAGTGTTAGGAATTGGTTTCAAAACAATAATGGATCCAAGAAAACTATACATTTTTTAAAACTAAACAAAAATTTGAATTCAGTAATAGGGGCATTTGTCTCAATCCTTTAACGAGTTCCTATAAAAATTTACATTTGATTATAGTAAATATTTCACTAAAGTATAAAAAAAATTGCTGTTTGTGTTGACGTTTTCACCTGTAATTTTTGTAATTTTGCCTAATAATATAACATTGAATGAGCATGATCCTTCTTTTTTTGGGATATATAGGACTCATAGGTTCACCGAGAACCCGAGCAACCCAGATCCAAAAACTGAGCTGCGTCTTGCAGTGGGTTTTCATTGTGTACTGTGTTTCTCGCAATTATTTTGGTAAATATAAACAGAGTTAAATAGGTACAAACGAAAGCAATATATTTCTTAAACAAAATATATAGGGGCATATTATCAAGGGGGTTTATCTCCGCTTTTTTGGCTTTAAAAGCCAAGAAAGCGGAGATAAAATTATCTCCCTATTACCTAGCTGTCGCTAACACCAGTTAGAGACAGCTAGTAGGAGATAGCGACCATCTTGGGCCCCACTTTGCATTTCAGTGATATTTATCAATAATGACATGCAAAGTGGGCGTGCCAAGATGTTAGTGACTGAAAACAGTCGCTAACATCGCTATCTCCTATTACCAACCTTTGGAGATATTCACGCTAAGCGCGAATATCTCCAAAAGCTAACACCTGCCCTGAGCAGTTCTTAGCCATGTTATCCAATGGGAGGTGGATAACATGGCTAAGAGCATTAGCTCGGTAATGCATGAATATCGCTGACTTTTCAGCGATATTCATGCATTGCGGCGATTTTTTATCGCATTTGAGATAAATCTTGGTAATACCAAGGTTTATTTGCGGTAAAAATCGCCGCAGCTCAGCGGTAAATTTTTGTCTCTAACCAAGCAATAGCGATAATTATTGCTATTGCTTGGTAATATGCCCCAGAGTTTATAAGCAGTGTGTTTTCCATATCTCCAAAATTTTGGCTACCCCTGCAAGCATGTGATTTAGATGTAATTTTTTTAAATTACTTCTTATTTCCCAATTTTTTCATTAGGAAGGCTTAACTGCAAAGAAAGTTAATTGGTAATAACAGTTCTTCTACTAATCTGTTTTCTCCTAATTCTCCCTACAAAAATGCTACCTTACTTATGTGTGTAGGCTCAGTGCCCGTGACAGAATTGGCCCAAAGCGCAACGTGGACCCACCACATTTCTAAAATGAAAACTACCCCTTTTTTGCCTAGCTATGGATTTTGAATCCTCGCTCTTCCGGCCCCCAAGTGAAACCTTGCCAACCTATACATTTTTTAAATGATACACTAAGGGCCCCATGAGGATGGTGGGCAGACAACCCTAGTGGTGGTGTTACCGTCTGACAGCTAAGGGAGGTCCCACACTGCCAATTCGTTTGCGACCACTACCGTGGCGGTCGCATCCTGCATCTTTGACTTTGCTTTGTGCGCTTCTGTAAAAAGCACCCGCCGCAAAGCCTTAGAGGCATGTCGTGCATTGCCATGGACCAAGTGGCAGGCACGGCCCGGTGCCTGCCACCTTCTGGATGGCAATGGGGGGTGGTACCATAGGTACCCCCCAAGTGCAGCCCTCCACCCCTCCAAACTACTTGAGGGCTCGCAAAAGGCCACCAAAGCAATTCCTGCCATCATTTCCATGGCAGCGAAGCCACCATGGAAAGGCCTTCACATCACACCATTCTAATATGGATGTGGTGCCTGTTAGGCACCGCCACCATACTAGTTTCATGCAGCTGGCAATCGGAATGATTGCCGGCTGAAAAGCGGCGAACGCACTTTGCGTCGCTGTGAAACCCCCCGCCATTGTAATATGAAGGGGGGTTTCAATCGTTACGATGTGGTGGCGGTTCGGCGGTGGTGAACGTCACGACATCCTAATGTGCCCCCAAGTGAAATCCAGTATGGGGTCACTTGTGTGGCTCTCTTCAGGTTCTGTGTCCTAGAATCCCTTGCAAACCTGTCATGTCTCCTGATAAAAATGGTAGCTTACTTGTGTGGGTAGGCTTAGTGCCTGCAGCAGGAAACATCCCAAAATGCAACGTGGACCCCCCACATTTTTGCAGTGAAAACTGACCCTTGTTTTTCAAAGTGCATAGCTTCGTATTTCGAATCCTAGCTCTGCAGGCACCTAGCAAAACCGAGCAAACGCATACATTTTTGACAACCAGAAATCTAGGCAATTCCATGATGGGGTGACTTGTATGTCTTTTACCATGTTCTGTTACCCAGAATCCCCTTTTAACCGCAAACTTAAAAAAACAAAAAAACTATTTCCATCACATTCCTGTGATGGAAAGTTCTGCAATCTGCGTTGCTCCCCAAACTTCCACCCACCCCTCATTCTCCAAACTCTCCTATTAAAAGTGCTACCTCACTCATGTGGGTGTGCCAATTAACTGTGTCATCCTAAGGCCCAACATTGTATAGAGGAGACATCAAAATGACCTATCATAAAATGGCCTGCTTTTTAAAGAGTGTCACCAGGGTTTTTGGCCCCTTGCTCAGTGGCCATCTTTGGAAACCTACCAAACCTACACATTTCTGTAAACTAGACATCTTGGCCAGTACATGGAGGTATGGCTTGCGTCTATCCCCCAAAAATTTTCCTACCCAGAATTCTGTGTAAACCTCATTTTTAGTTTTAAAAATCACATTTTCCACATATTTTGTTTGTCATCCTACCACACACCGTCTTCCTAAGTCTCCAGAAGAAAATGATCCTTCACTTTGTTTAGTGTCCAATAGATATTTGGCTCAAACTTTTTTTGCCGCCTCAAAGCCAGACGGAATGACCGTTTGAAATCCTTTACGACTGCTATCATGAAAATGAGGCACTCGTAAAGTAATCTTGCAGGCATATTATGATGCCGCTGTAAATGCTCTGATCAAGGGTCGGAGACTTTTACAGCTGCATCTTAATCATCCCCTTAAGAATCTTATATTTTAAAATATTTTTATTTAATTTATAACTTCAACCTGAAATCAAGTTTTATTTATAATATTTTTTTATACATTATCTTTTTATATTTTAAAATTTTTTCTTACATTTTTGAACAGTTGTGTATATCTTTTGTTACAAATAATCAACAACAAATTAATTAAACTAGTATGATTATGTAGTTAAAAATGTATGTATATTATATTAATTACTATATATTGTAGAATTTCGTTAAACTATTTTATAACATTTTTTAGAATTGAATATATTTTTGACACATATATTTTTAGAATAATATTGTGTTATATTGACTTCAAAG
This sequence comes from Lissotriton vulgaris, assembly GCF_964263255.1. NCBI lineage: Eukaryota > Metazoa > Chordata > Amphibia > Caudata > Salamandridae > Lissotriton > Lissotriton vulgaris. The sequence continues at coordinate 290,999 of NW_028253739.1, forward strand.
GTACACATTATTTTTTTCAATTTTTATTTGGTGTCCAAGTAGATTTTTTCATCTAGCCATGTTATTGTTTGGACGCTTTTGGGGAGAGAAGCTTGCATTTGTTAGCTACGGTTATCGGTTAAGGTAAGTTCAGGTAACGTTTCAGTTACTTTAATATTAGAGGGAAGGTAGTTACGTTTTGTATATCGTTTGTATTGTCTTTTTGATGATTTTGATATGTTGTGTAATACATAGCTACAGTTATATATTTACTACCATGATTGATAACCTTTAAGGCTTAGCAATATGTAGTATATTAGGTAATCATTATGATAGCCATCACATATAGATTTACCCACCGCCTTATTAGCATGGCGGAGGGTATTTTGGAGGATGCAAAGTCCGTCCTCCACTTTTCAGCTGGTGGCAATCGCACCTATTGCCTGGTGGGCGGCAAAGGGCCATTAATATGTTGGCGGCGCAATATTAGTTTGTGTCCTGTAAGAGGCCTTTCCATGGCGGCAGTGCCGCCATGGAAAGGCTGTCTTTAATTGGACTTGGTGGCTAGTTGCGGGCCCCTCTTGTGGGGGGGGGGGTGGTTGCTGCACTAGGGGCTACCCATGGTACCCCCCTGCATTTCCATGCTCCGACTGTCAGGCATTTTGTGGTGCCTGCCACGTGGTGCAGGGCATTGCACCTTTAACATTACAGACGGCGCTGCAGCCCCCAGCACTGCCTGCTATGTTAAAGGCCCAGGATGCGCCCAACAGTTTGGCGAGCGCATCCTGATGGCAGTGGTGGGACCGCTGCATGTCAGGCAGGCGGTACCAATCACCGCTACAGTGGTGGGCGGACAAAGTCCACCCATCCTCGTAATCAGCCACCTAAGTTATGGTCACATTAGTATGTGTAGTTATTTTATTTGTTTTAAGTCTAATATATAGGCCTTCATTATGATCTTTGTATGAAAGTCTCTGACCTTAGGTCGTAGCCTTTCTGACTCAAACCGTCATTTTCACTTACGACTGGCTGATCATTATACTGCCGGTCTGAAGTGAAACTGGTCGGTTATTCACGCTGGCTTCTGACGGGCTCCAGGAACCTGTTGGCCAATCTGACCTGGCATGTCATTTATATGTATGGCGATTTACGCTGTCTGGATTACGATGCACTATTTCTGGTAGTATTTTTTAATATCCTGCTTTCACACATGGGAAGCATGTTTGAAACCTACTTCACCCTGCGGGCTACGGTTGGTGTTTAATGTGATACCTAGGATGCCCACTTGTTGATCCCTGCACCATGTGGCAAACACCCTGTATTCCCCGGTACACGGTGCATGGATAAACTCCACCTCCTATTTCCCTATGTGACTTTGAGCTAAGGCCAGTTTACGGCTCTAGCACATGTTCCTATAATGGAATTTGAGAATGCGACTGCACCGCACCATGTGTGGTCTTATCGTAATCAGTTGTTCGGGACCGCCGTTTGGAGGTTGGTCGGTCATGTTTCCGCTATGGTGCCCTTCACCATAATAAGTTCACTAATGTTAAATAATATATTTATGTGGGGGAGGTATTTCATTTTTAACTGGTGTAATTATTCCTGATCTTCAGTTCCAGGAACGATGTGGTTACCTTTTTTTTTAATATAATGTGTATTTTTTTTTATAAATTAATACATATTTTACATTTTCTTGTATTTTTTGCTGTCCTGAAGCTTTTCTTTCTTTAGATCTCTTTTTGATATTTTTTTTTTCTTTAGACGCTAGGTATGATTAGATATTTAACTTAAATTTTTTCTCAGTTGTATTTACCCTTTTTTTTTGCAAATTACAAAATAAAACAGCGGAAATAGTGGGCACCCCTGCCTTGTGCTACAAAGGAGAGCAAAAAAGGTGGATGAGAAGCACCCGCTGGTCACTCAGGCCATAGTAGCACTTTATATTCACTGTTCTTTAAGCAAAACACGCGTCCCTTAGGTCCATGATCTCCATCATCCATAAAGGTATGTCCGTTTTATACGTTTGAACCCCTTCTTGCTTTCAAGAGAGACAACCACCTTCTTATTCTCATCATCTGCGTCTCTAACTGTAGATGGCAGTTTATCCTAACATGATTCGCTGAAGTGTGATCATGTATTAACCCTACTTTTGGTGGTTAAATAAGTATGTAATATAGACTTAAAGTTTAGTGTGCAAAACCTTCACCATGATCTTTATATCTGCATTCATGATTGATATTGGTTCGTATTTTGCTAATTGACGCGGGTCACAGCCAGGTTTGTTAAATTACGGTGTTTTCAGACAGACATATGTGTTTTGAAATGTCGCCCCACCGAAATATTGATATCTAAATATCGTAACTCAGAAATCATGACGTTAAGAATATTGTGTTTAAGAATATCGGTTATAAAACAAGAAATATCATTTTAAATAATAGTTTTTAAATGAACTTGTTTTTTACAAAAAAAAATGTAATTAGTGTTATGTATTGTAGTATATATTTTAAGTGTATGTGATTTTTGCGATTTCTATAATATTTGTTTATGTTTTCTAACATATGTGTTACATATTTAGTAGTTTGTTTTGCATCTTTAATTCCATAGTGCGTAGTGTGTTTATAGTTGAGTACTTTTGGAATTAATTAAATTTTTATAAATTCATGATTATTTATTATTTTTTATTAATTACTTAATTTAGGTTTTATAGTGCTTTTTGTAATTGTCTAACATTTTTAGATGCATGATTGTGTGGTTTCTAGGGGTACAGTGTGTGAAGCATGATTATGTATTATTTATTATTAATTACTTAATTTAGGTTTTATAGTGCTTTTTGTAATTGTCTAACATTTTTAGATGCATGATTGTGTGGTTTCTAGGGGTACAGTGTGTGAAGCAATTTATTTTTAATTCATTACTAATAAGTTCTTAATGAATATTCACTAATTAATTTCAAATTACATTTGTAAATTGTATAAGTATTTTTAGGCGTTGATTGTGATGTTTATATGGGCTAAAGTGTGGTAAGAAATTTAAGTTTATTAAGATAATATTTAGTTTATTATTATTATTAATTAATTGATATTTATTTTTGGTTAATTTTGTTGTTTGCATATTACTTTTATAGGGGTAAAGGTTTTGAAGTATATGAATTGTACTTACTTTAAAATCACTATTTGAATACTATTCGCTTTAATAATTTAAAAAAAATTGAATTCTGTTACTTTTGTTTACATTTTAATTTAAGCTCAGATTTTCACGTTTATAAGTGTGGGAATTTTCATAATTTTTTAATAATTTTGTAATTCATAATATTTCTTTAATTGTTAATTACCTATGGCATTTGGTAAGTACATCTTTTCTTTAATTTCGAAGTAGGTTTTGAATTTCGTGGTGTTATAGGATAGGAAATAAAAATAAGTAAGTCATAATTAATGTATTTTTTTCTAAAACAATTGGAAAGCAAAATTAAAAAAAACAATATTTAATATAATTTTTGTTGGTATGGGTCATATGCATTTATCATTAGGATATTTTTTGTTCAACATATTATATTTAGGGGCCGATTCCGATCTGTGTCAGAAAGCAACCCAACCGAGCCCGATCCGGGGTGTTTTCCGATCGATCCGGACTCCTGCAGTCCGACCGAGCGAGTACGATGCGGCCGTATGCTGTCGGACTTGTTTTGGTCGGACTCCCATTGAAGTCAATGCGAGACGGTTGTACAACGCGTACATGGGCTCCCATTGACTGAATGGGTACGTTGCGGACAAGTGCGCCCCCTACAGTGGGTAGGCATCGTGCCATCTGCACCGTGCATGCCTGTGTTGGGGAGACCCATGGATCTCCCCCTGTGTCTAAGCCGTAAGGCTGCGAGTAACAGGGGGTCCGATGCAGACCCCCAAAGTCCAGCTCTGGGAACTATTGCGAGCCGGAAGCTCTGACTCAATCCGGCTGTCCGAATCTAGCATTGTACTGGCTCGGTCAGAATTCGCCTCCATTGCGTGCCACGGTTAGCTTACGGCCGAGACGTATGGACCGGTTCGGACCCAGAAACGATTCGGATGTAGATTTCGCACAAGTTCGCATCGTACTTCGACGACTGGACCCGTGTACAAACCGGACGGAAATTCAGCCTCCGAATCCGACCCGCTAATGCCAAACCCGATTCGGAGCCCTTCCGACCGAGATTGTAATCGGCCCCTAAATATATTTTTTATTTAATTTGTATCATATTTTTTATATACTTTCTTTTTTAAATCAGTTTCATGTTGTTAATATTTTTTTGTTTTTTATTTTTGTACTGACTATAGTGAGAATCTTAATTCTAATAATTGCTTTAAGTTGGCATCGTACGTTTTACCCCTCTACTATCCAACACTTTCCCTACTGTTGCACTCACTGGAGTTGGAACAATATTTTTTTTTCCTCTGCTAACAAACACTTTTAGAACTTTTGCATTCATTTGACTGGGAATATTAATTTTTACCTGTCCACTATCCAACACTTTTCCATCTGTTTCACTTATTTGATTTGTAATAGTAATTTTTAGCTCTCCGCTATACAACACTTTTCCTACTGTTTGAATTATTGGAGTGGGAATAGTGCATTTTATACCTAGCCTATACAACATTTAAACTACTGTTGCACTCATTCTAGTGTTAAATTGTAAATTCCACCCCGCCACTATCCAAGACTTCCACCACTGTTGCACTAACTGTAGTGGGGATAGTAATTTGTTCTCTTCCGATATCCATCACTTTGCCAAATGTTGCACTCATTGGATTGTGAATAGTTTTTTTTACCAGTACACTATCCAACGCTTTCCCTACTGTTACGCTTACTTGAGTGGGAACAGTAATTTTTACACCTAGGCTCTAGAAAAAATTTACTCATTTTGCATTCACTGTATTGAGAATAGTAATTTTAACTCCATCGCTACTCACCATTTTCTCTACTGTTGCACTGACTGGAGTACGAGATTTAAGTTAAAAGATTTTTAAATGATTTAATTTTTTTGATTTTTAATAAAATGTTGCTTTTATTTGATTTTATGTTATTGCTATATATAAAAAAAAAAAAAATATATATATATATATATATATATATATTCACTGAAAAAACCATAGGTTATAGACCATATATAGTTAGGGATTAGCATTTACAAAACCTTATTTTACTCGCATAAAACCATTGAAATTCACATATATAGTTAGTTGCGCTAACTATATATCGCGCACCCGCAATCCACTGCTGATGATGTCACATATTACATCATTCATGACATGGTCAGTGACATCACTGATGACATCATCCAGTGGCTGTCTGTTTCTGTAAAGTTAAAATATGTCTTACATATTGAAGAATGAGTGGATGTATAAGTGTCTGGATGAAGGATTTAGTAGGTGCATGACTGACTGTATGAGAGAGTGATTAAATGTGTCTCACTGAGTGCATGGGTTAGTGACTAAACTATCTTAATTTGTGCATCATTATATCTGTTGTTCTATGAACTGCTGCATGTGTTGATCAGTAGCTATATGAGTAACTGTATGGGTTATTGATTGGTTGTCCAAGTATTTGTATGGGAGAGTGAGTGTGTGTGTGGGGGTGGCTGGGAGGCGTGTGACTCTGTGCATACATGTGTGAACAGTTTATTCACTAGATCTATGGGTTCAAAACTGCATGTGGAAACAGCTGTATGGGTGGTTGACTGTGTGCGAGTGTATTGGTGAGTGAATGGATATCTCAGTGCTACATGTCAAAGTAAGTACATATGTAAAACACAGTACATGTGAGAGTTCACATATATAAATTACTGTGCTTAAGAGCCAGTGAATGTGTGAGTGGCTTTATGGATCATTGTGAACTTGTATCAGGGATTGTATAAAAGAGTAAATATGTGTTAGTATATGTTTGAATAAGTAAGGTGTGTATAACTGTATAGTTGAGGAAATGGAGGTGTGATTGATTCTTTGCATGACTGACTAGGTGTGTGAGTAACTCCATGGATGAGTGACAGTCTGTGAGTGTCTGTTTACACTGAGTGCATCTAAGGTTATATCAGAGTCTGAAGAGGTTCATCGTATAATCACATGAATGATGTCATCAGTGATGTGATCAGTAATGTCAAATGAGATGTCATCAGTGATGTCATCAGTGATGTCATTTGAGATGTCATCAGTGATGTCATCAGTGATGTCATTTGAGATGTCATCAGTGATGTCATCAGTGATGTCACTGACCATGTCATGAATGATGTAATATGTGACATCATCAGCAGTGGATTGCGGGTGCGCGATATATAGTTAGCGCAACTAACTATATATGCGAATTTCAATGGTTTTATGCGAGTAAAATAAGGTTTTGTAAATGCTAATCCCTAACTATATATGGTCTATAACCTATGGTTTTTTCAGTGAATTTTCAAGGTTTTGTAAATGCTAATTCCTAACTATATATGGTCTATAACCTATGGTTTTTTCAGTGAATTTCAATGGTTTTTTAATAGCAAATATCTATAGCTGTAACATATGTTCTTATTCTTATTCACAAATATATTTTATATATATTTGTATTATATTTTTTAAATTCAATTTATATTATAGTTTAAATTATTTTTTCTTGTTTCGCTGCTGATCCGCGAAACGGTAAACGTTCCGTTAGTGCAAATACCGTGTTAGAAAGGCACATCACGATGCGTCCCGTAAACGCAACATATCGCGTTACTACGTAATGTCCCTTAAGACGTTCTGCATTAGCGCACCCGGAAGCGTTCTGGAACGCGAACCAAGGCGCGAAACGTAAAGGCTCGGAATCGATCCGAGGCGCAGCACCGAACGCGGAACGTAAGCATAACAGGTCATGTGACTTGTTTATAAAACTTTTCATTGGTTCATTTTACTTTTAGTTTCCTAATGATGGAACGCTTGATCATATGACGTAAAATAAACACTTTTCATTGGTCTAGAACATTTTCTTTTCTCAAATGATGAAAGTCCCACCTTTTTTCCTCACTCCGACTTTCATTTTTATGAGAGAAAGACCTGTTTTTGTTTTCTAAGACATGGCATTTGTATTAGCTGCAGCTGGTGGATCTCCACCACCAAAGAAGAGAGGATCGACTAGCCAGGTCATCTTCAACCAGGAAGAAGAAGAAGAGGAAGACGAGGAACAGGAGCAAGGGACAAGTGGCTTTCTGAAAGAAATGCCAAGAACGTCCCATATCAAAGTGAATTTTATCTGGCAATTTTTTTCTCATCCTTCTCATGAAAAGAAAGTTAATGCCAGATACGTTACCTGCCTCATCTGCAAAAAAGAACTCTCGAGAGGGACCGAAAAAAAATATAGCTATGGTAATCATACCATGCATCGGCACATGGAGAGTTGGCACCCTCTTAATTATTCTAAAGCACAACTTCGAGATCTGATGGATAACCCCCGACCGGCTAAAATATCCACCAATGACTTAGCAATAAGTGAGTCAGAGGCAAGAGAAACGGTCCCAAATCTCCAAAAGAACTTTGGGCAGATGAGATTTACATGTCTAGCATAACTCGTTCTTTTGCTTTATTGAGTGGGTACTCAATAAAGCAAAAGAACGAGTTGAGTGTAGAACGTAACTCACTATTGAATCCCAATGAAGATACCAACACACAAGATCATAACCAGGACTCTGAAGCTACTTTGAGGGCAATATTTACCTTCAATAGTAATTCAACTGAAATATCTAAAATACTAGCTGACAAATGGGACGTATTGACTAGTGACCCCGTCATCGGTCCTAGTATGCCACGCAGGCCCCAAATTACATACAGAAAAGGGATAAGCATTAGAGACATCATTGTTCGCAATGATGTTAAACCCAGAGAAACAATAAAGGATCACCAGCTTAAGGGCTTCTACCCCTGCGGGCATTGTAAAGCCTGCCGTAACAGCAGTATGGTCAAATCTTTTTATATTCCTGGTTTTGACACTCCTAAAAACATTGACCAATTTCTGACATGTAGTTCCACCTTTTGTGTATATGTACTGATGTGCCCTTGCAAGATGAAATATGTGGGCAGTACTACACTTATGACCAAAAAAAGAGTTCTTGAACATATACGGGCGATAACTAACAATGACCCCCACTACCCCATAGCTAGACATTTTGAACTTTTTAATCGTTCCAATAGCAATTTGTTAAGTTTCTTTGCATTGGAACAAGTTCACATTGGTCCCAGGGGTGGTAACAGAACTCTTGCCCTTCGGAAACGTGAATCGAAGTGGATAAATAATCTTGAGACCAAATATCCAAAAGGCCATAATCTGGATGAAGAACTTGCCTACCATTTAAAAGATCAATGTTTGGTCTTCTGCATGTCATTGATCTGCTAATTGCCTGTATACTGTATTAGTCTGTAATCTGTTTTTCGTGTTTTTGAATTTCACCTCAAAATTTCATTCGTAATTTTTATTTCACTTGTAGGAAGAAAGGACAGGTTACTTGAGTAGTGGACTGTTTCATCCGTCCCTGATAACCTACCCCTTTCTCCCGAGGGTCCTGCCTATCAGATAAGAACTTGCACTTTTTTAGTTAAAGAATTTTTCTTAAATTATGCACTTGAATTCCCCCCTCCCCCCTTTTTCTTCTCTTTATTGACACAGGAAGCATTTATTGGTATTCTTGGCATATGTAACGGCTCATCTTTGAATACATACCATATATTTTGTGGGACACCTTTCATGTAATTGCTTTGATTACACGGGTATAGTTTTGGATGAACTTGGGCACTATGCCTAATATAGCTATAACACTGTTTGCAATCATTTGGGCAGCTATGCAAATAGACACGATGTCGAAGATAGGTGTTGCTCGATTTTGTCATATTGCATAACATGCATGATTTTCGTGTAGAAGTGTATATATGAACTCTGTGTATATGTATATAGTACAGCTGTTTTTAATTTTTAAGTAGACTGTAGATAGCATACCCTTTGTAGTCTTTGTACATATAGATGTGAATAAGCACACAACAGGATTCATGACATTATTAGGACACTATGTCGAAAGAATGTGTTATGCGAGTCTGCAATATTGCACAATATGTATATATATGAAATTCCTGTGTATATACGAATATCGTGTACATATTATACTTTTTAAGTTGGTTATACATGTCCAAAGTGATGTAAAACTGATTATGATTGCGATACCACTTATGTATATAAATCATTACAAGATGGCCACCAAGTTAAGAACTGGACACTAGTTATCTAACTATTAGTCCTTTCTTAGTGTTGTATACCTATGTATTGACTTCCTGTTTCAATATGCAATTGTGTGATCAAGACAGCTCTTGCTGTCGAAACGCGTTACTTTACTTTAATAAACTGCGGTTGACTCATCCCTAGTGCGAGCTTTTCTGTGAAGAAAATAGTTGTGGAGAATTAATTGCCGAGCTGACCCGCTCGGTTCTTGCTCGCCATCTGTCAACGGGCCCCGGACTTCAGGATACGGGTCGTTTTCTGGTGTAATATATATATATATATATATATATATATATATATATATAAATATTCCAGGGATAATCCGCACAGTGCAGGCTTACTCCAAACTGCAAGTACGGACACGAACCCAAGTTCAGTGCAAAAAGGTGATTTATTTAGCTTCCGGGCTCCCAGTCATCACTATATATAATATATATATATATATATATATATATATATATATATATATATATATATATATATATATATATATATATATATATATATATATATTACCTACTGACGGTCGCCAGTAGGTAGTTATAGTTAGGATCTACTTTCCATAGGAAATCCGCAACATTCTATTGGGAATACCTTTGGCGCCGGTGGACGAATCTTCTCAAATTTCTCCAAGAAAATGGCCCGCTCTGCTCCTTCCTTGAAAGTTTGGGGGGGATTCGTCAAGCGGGGGCCGAGATAAAAGGGGGGTCCCAAAACGTGTTTTCCCCATGTTAATTTCCATAGGGCGGTCAAACTCACTTTTAGCCCGAACGGCTGAATGGATTTCCACCAAACTAGGCAAAATTGTAGGGACTGGTAACCCGATGTGCCTTTGCTATGTCTCAAGATATGTGCTCCAGTGGTTTTTGAGTAATTTAGGTTCAAAAAAATATATATATCTATGGCAGCGCCCCGGTAGGCGCACCGGGGAGCGCTCCGGGCGCGCCACGTGACTTGCGCACAGAAAGCTGATTGGCTCTCGGGTGTCTGTAAACATTCGAAACAGTCCGGAGCGGCTGCCATCTTGTGTCTCGGTAAAATCGAGACATAAGAGGTGGAAAAATCAAAGGGGGAAATGACCATAAGGGGGCAGGGATAGACCCCCCTGACCCCCTAGGTTTGATGTGGGGGCCATAAAAGGGCCCAGCGGGGCAAAAAAAAAATATTTTTTTTTGATTTGCGCGGGGTGAGCGCCCGGTACGCGCACCGGGGAGCGGACCGGGGAGCGTACCATGGGGAAAAAAGAATGACAGACTTTTCCAAAAATGAAGCCTTTTTTTTATAAATTGGAGGTAGTTCTAAAAAGAACTGTTTTTTTTCTTCTTTTTGTTGTTTTATATTTTTTAATGTTTTTTTTGAACATTTCGTACTTTTTTTGGCTTTTATGAACTATTTTGTATTTTTTTTTGTATGGGGAGAAACGAAAAAACAGGGAATTGAAAATGGCTCAACTGGAGCAAAAAAAAATAATATGAAAAAATTAGGGTTTCTTGGGGCATTTGTGGTTGTCCCCAGCAAGGACGATGAGCTTTACGCTCTGTTCTCCGTAGGAGAAGGTCTTCCCACAATATTTACAGATAATTCGGAAATCTGCAAATCGTGGCTGAATGCAAGGCATCGTCTCACTCTTCTCTGGTCCCGACGGAGTGGGTTGCTTTCTTTTTGAGGTGGTGCTTGTGGATTGGGGAGGGTTACTGGCCAGTTCCCTCATCTCTGCAGCAGAATAGTTTATTGGATGCTTGCGCTGCATGTGGCGAATCATCGTGTTGTTTCCAAATGAATATTTTTTATTAGGGTTCCCCCTAGAAAGTTCCATGCCACAGATTAAACAAGTCACCTTGGCTGCATTTACTTTTTTCTTCCCCTCTGGGATCGAAAAAAACTCCCATATAATGTGTGGTCTTGGCTGGTATGGGGTATTTTGTTCTTCAAGCCATCTTCTCCTCCCCTCCTCCTCCTCCTCCTCCTCTTCCTCCTCTTGTTGACCACCAATGAAATCTTGTGGTGGTCCTCTTGGTGGTTGTGGTGGTGGTGGTGGTGCAGATGCACCAGCTGCTGCTGCTACTGAAGCCATTATAAAGATCAAAAAGGTACAGAGAGGTACAAACAGGTCTTCCTAAGTCAAAGGACAAAGTCAGAATAAGGAAAAAAGGTGGGGTCTTTCATCCTTTTGAAAAAAAAAATGTATTGAACCAATGAAAAGTGTTATTTTCAGGTCACAAGACCAGGGGCTTTATCATTATGAAACTAAAACTGTTATGAACCAATGAAAAGTGTTATTTTCAGGTCACATGACCCGACGCGCTTACGCTACGTGCCCCGGGGCGCTTCGCGTAAGCGCGTCGGATGCCTACATTGCGCAATCGTATTCGCTCGAGTGCTTCCGGGTGCGCTTACGCCGTGCGTATCACGCGGACGCGGCTACGCGATACGTCACGATCATGTTTTCGTTCACGATATTGGCGCGAATGGGACGCTCCCCGGTACGCGCCCCGGGGCGCTTCATAATACTACGCTTTCCGGGGCGCTCACCGGGGCGCGCACCGGGAGCGCTCCAAGGCAAACATTTAAAAAAAAATAATAATATACAAAAAAAATTGGGCAAAATTGTAGGCACTGGTAGCCCGATGTGCCTTTGCTATGTCTCAAGATATATGCTCAAGTGGTTTTTACGAAAATTAACTTTGAAAAAATATATATTGGGCTACATTGGGCTATATATATGTTAGAGCCCAAATGTAGCCCAATGTAGCCCAAAGAGGGCCACCAGAGACAAAAAAAACAAATGTAGCCCAAATATCAGCCAGATGTAGCCCAAATATAGCCCAATGACAGAATGTCCCAGAGTGTTCTAAAGAACAACTAGAGCGCTAACAGTCTTACTTATAAACTGAGACTTATAGTTAGGAATTAGCATTTAAAAAACCTTTGAAATTCACTGAAAAAACCAAAGGTTTCACACCAGTTATAGTTAGGAATTAGCATTTAAAAAACCTATTAAATTCACTGAAAAAACCATAGGTTTCACACCAGTTATAGTTAGCTGGAAATTTTACTGACATAAAACCATTGAAATTCCCACGTTATAGTTAGTTGGACTCACTATAACTTGCGCGTGCAATGCACTGCTGATGACGTCACATATTACATCACTCATGACATGGTCAGTGACATCACTCGTGACATCACTGATGACACCATCCTTTTGACAGAGTGACAGACCTCCTTTCACTGTAATGTAACCCTTGAAACACATATTCAAAAATAGAAACTAAAATTTAAAAAAAATGGAGATAACCATATCAGTTACAACAACCAATTCAGTAATTCCACCATCTATATACACATCTACTCATTCACAAACAGTTCAATATACTCACTCATACATATACTCACTCATCATATGTAGTGATACACGTATACATCCTGTTACACACCGACAGTCATCCAAACGTTACTCACACACATACTCACACATGCAAATAAACAATTGAACATCCATTTATTTGCATATAGAGCTATACACACACTACCACCTTACTTCTATTGAAATTTAAACATATTTATTATCTTAAACAATCCCTTATAGAAACACATACTTATTTAAACAGGAACTCTTACAATCTCTTGCTCTCACATATACTCACTTATATACATCAATATTCACATATACTAGAATAAAACATATGTAGTTACTGATAAAGACACTAGTGACACAGTCATTCACTCACTAACATACACATATACACACTCATTCACCCATACAGTCCTGCACATATGCTGTCTTCAAAACACATACAAACAGAGAGTCAGTCAATCATGCATCTATGTGCTAAGTAATACCCCCACCAAACCATATAGACACTCATACTGATACTAAGAAAAACATCTAATAACCCATGTACATACACATGTAGCTACTCACCAACCCATGCAGCCACTTATACACAAAGTGAAACACTAATACATATATTTAAAAATGTAAACATTACTCACTAATATTTATTTTTCAGAAAGACACACATTCACTGGATGGTGTCATCAGTGATGTCATGAGTGATGTCACTGACCATGTCATGAGTGATGTAATATGTGACGTCATCAGCAGTGCATTGCACGCGCAAGTTATAGTGAGTCCAACTAACTATAACGTTGGAATTTCAATGGTTTTATGTCAGTAAAATGTCCAGCTAACTATAACTGGTGTGAAACCTATGGTTTTTTCAGTGCATTTAATAGGTTTTTTAAATGCTAATTCCTAACTATAACTGGTGTGAAACCTATGGTTTTTTCAGTGAATATATATATATATACATATATGTGTGTGTTTATATTTATTTATAATTTTAAAAGTATCAAAGCAATCTGTAAAAAAAAAGTAAAGATCTATATATTTAGTAGGTATGTTTGTTTAACTTTTTCATTAAGTTTATTTGGTATATTTCTTAAAATGTTTATTACATTTTGCTTTTTAAGCAAGAAGTAATTTTATAATTTAATATATACAATTTATTTTACACACACACACGCACATATGTATATTTATATATATATTACCTACTGGCGATAGCCAGTAGGTATATATAGTTAGGATTTTTTCTCTATGGAACTTTTGAAAATTCTATGTCTAATAACTTTGGCGTTTGTGGACGGAATTGGCTGAAATTTTCAGGAAAATGGCACATTTTGTTTCTGAGCAGCCCCTGAAAATTTGGGGGGGGGGGTGGTCAAGGGGGGGCCGAGAAAAAAGGGGGGTCCCAAAACGCGTTTTTCCCATTCATTTTTCCATAGGGCGGTTGGCCTCACTTTTAGCTCGAACGGCTGAATGGATTTGCACGAAACTTGGCAAAATTGTAGGGACTGTTAGCCCGATGTGCCTTTGCTAGGTCTCAATATATGTGCTTCAGTGGATTTTGAGAAATTAACGTTTAAAATAAGATATATATCTGTAACAGCGCTCCGGGCAGCGCTCCGGTTCGCGTACTTTTCGCGTAACGGAACTTTGCGATGCGAAGCTGATTGGCTCTCCGGTGTCTGTCAACATTCAGTCCGGAGCGGCCGCCATCTTGTCTCTCGGTAGGATCGAGAGACAAGAGGAGGCCAAAACAAAGGGGGAAATGAAGGAAAGGGGGCAAGGTAGACCCCTTCTGACCCCCTAGGATTGATGAGGGGGATATTATAGAGCCACGCGGGGCCCAAAAAAAAAAAAAAAAATCCGATTTTTTCGCCGTAGAGACGCGTCTTGGTATGCGAACCGGGCAGCTAACCGGGCAGCTAACCGGGAAGCTAACCGGCAGTGTAACGGGAGTCTGAGGAGTAGCTGATTGGCTGTTAACATTGTAAACAGTCCGGAGCGGCCGCCATCTTGTCTCTCTGTGGGATCGAGAGACAAGAGGTGGAAAAAAAAAAGGTGTAAATGAATGAAAGGGGTAAGGCAGACCCCTCCTGAACCCCTAGGATTGATGAGGGGGCTATTAAAGTTCCCTGCGGGGCAAAAGAAAAAAAAATTGTGATTTTTCGCGGTAAAGGTGCTTCCTGGTACGTTAACCGGGCAGCTAACCGGCAGCGTAACGGGAGTCCGACATATTGTGTTTTTTGAACGTTTGTGATATGTGCACGTGTGGATTTTGTCTAATTAAGGTTAAAAATATATATATATATCTTTAAGCGTGTTCTGGCGCGCTTACGTTTTGGGTTTGGTTTGCGCTGCAGAGACGATACGTCACGGTTATGCGATGCATCATGAGGCGTCTCACGGGCTACGTGATACGTCACTTAATAAAGAATATATTTTACAGATATAGATATTAGCTTTTAAAAAACCAATGAAATTCACTGAAAAAACCATAGGTTATAGACCATATATAGTTAGGAATTTGCATTTACAAAACCTTGAAAATTCACTGAAAAAACCATAGGTTATAGACCATATATAGTTAGGGATTAGCATTTACAAAACCTTATTTTATTTGCACAAAACCATTGAAATTCCATATATAGTTAGTTGCACTAACTATATATCGCGGACCCGCAATCCACTGCTAATGATGTCACATATTACATCATTCATGACATGGTCAGTGACATCACTGATGACATCACTGATGACATCTCAAATGACATATATATATATATATATATATATTTATATATTTTGTATAACTCTCTTTTTAACTTTGATTACTTTTAGTTTTCATGTTTTGGTACTGACCAGTTAAAGTATAGGTACATAATATTTTTGCATTCAACATTTTTTTAACTATATTATTTCCATATATATTTTTTAAATCAATATTTTGACAGTCATCAAAATAATGAAATAAGCCCCCTTCTGAATAACACAAGAGGAGCTGTGATGCTGGATATGCACAGTATCAGTTTGATTAAAGAAAGGCATTATGATGTTAAGTGATTTTGTTGAATTCAATTGGAAAACTGTTGTCGCCCGGGGCCTTCCCAGTTGTCATCTTGTAAATGACCTGTGCAATTTATTGAATCACCTGTTTTGTGGAAGAATGTTCCGGCATATTTAACCCCTTGCCTGATTATGATGAGCACAGCTTGTCATGAGGCACAGTGGAGCTGTGCTCATGACGAGCTGGGCTCGTCCTAAAGGCTGCAGCACTCCCATGCGTAATTAATTCCCCGCCTGTGCGGGACAATCGATTCGTGGGCGGAGTCGAGATGAGCCCAGCTCATCATGAGCACAGCTCGACTGTGCCTCATGACGAGCTGGGCTCGTCACGAGCACCGCGGCACCGCGGCCCCCACTCCCCCCCACACCTTGGGGGAATTACCCCCGCCGCCAAGGGGTTAAGGAGGCAAGTGCCTTGTTAAAATTTACATTATCCTGCAATATGTCGTACTGGCCAGTGAGTGGCACATCACATATGGATTTGATTGTCGTTATCATTGCATGTGACTGGCCCTGACGCAATTGCGCATTAAATCAGCACCCAGCCTTTATCTTTTCTTTAAATTTATTAGCTTTAAGAAAAAAAACATTTTCTCCTATTTCTCCTTGTAAGAAGGGATTATATTGATCATGGTGAGGAAAAGTAATATATATGTGCGGGGTGTTGGTGAAGTGTTATGTGCATGAGTCAGGCAAATGATCATGCCCTTTAACCACTTGCATTTTTTCACCCAACAGCATTTGAAGGCTGCTGAGTTTCTCAGCAAATTTCCTCATGGATTAGTTTCTGTCTGTGAAGAGTACCTGTTCAGAGGAAACTGATACAGCATTCTCATACCAAATTGCATCACAGTTAGTGGCACAACCGATGATTCTCCTCAGGGGCCTTATACTGTGTTCTGTTCATAGGCCAGGGCGCCTGGTGGTGTTGCAGTAGACAGAGGTCAAGGTATAGCAACACACAGACTTTGTCAGATGTATGCTTCTGTACAAAGGAGGCAGTCAGTAGCTCTTGTTTTTCAGATAAAATGTGTTACATTAAATACTGCCATGCATAAATAATGCATATGCAATATTTTCACACAGATATAAAGTGTGCAACATTATCCGAATCGAGAATATCGATTCTGAGGTAAGTAATACAGTTGTTAGTATTATTGAATGTATTACTATATTTTACAGAAATATCACAGTTAAGAATATTGTAGTTAAATCGGTTCTTTCTTTTTAAATATGTTATCCTACTTTATTGGTTATAAAATGTTTGTTTAATTTGGATCTCTTTTATTATTGTTTTTAAAATGTTATTTTTTAAAATAAAATGTGTATTTTTGTAAATTTACAATACACTATGGGGTCGATTCCGATTCTGGAAAATGCGCTCCGATTAGCCGTACGGAGCGTTTTTCCCATACGAATCGTACATCTCCAACGTCCCCGTACGAACGAGCAAGTACGATCCGAACCCAATGCGCCACTCCGTACGACTCGTACCAAACACCGTACAACTAGAAATTACATACGGATTGTCTACGGGTGAAGCTGTACGCTACGTCCGTAAGTAAACTGGCAGCCATTTCCGAACCAGGAACTACAATCCGTGTTGACGACACTCCGTACGACTCTTTTGCTACAAGAGCTGTAAACAGCCGTAAAATCTGAGTTTGGCCCGAACTGCACCCCGGTACGCGGCATACACGACATGAACCCCCTTGAGTGTGTCATCCCAGCCTTGTACGTCTAAGACCTTGTATATAGAAATCGATGACGGCGCAGACGGTGAGTACAACGTACCACAACAACGGAAGTATACTTGTACGGTCCGGCACACGCTAGTGCATATCACCATTGCAGCAGTGATACGTGCCGCACATACGCCATTAACGTCGGGGTACGGTGCACCACACGCTAGCGCATATCACCATTGCAATAGTGATACGTGCCGCACATATCCCATCAAAGTGTGGGGGGGCATGGTGCGCCACACGCTAGAGCATATCACTATTGCAATAGTGATACGTGCCGCACACACGTCTGAAATGTCGGGTACGGTGCATCACATCTGAGTGGTGGGTGGCAAAGACCCCCAGCAGTGCCCAGACATAGGAGAGGGATGTGTACAGGACTCCCAGCAGTGCCCAGACATAGGAGAGGGGTGTCTACAGGACCCCCAGCAGTGCCCAGACATAGGAGAGGGATGTGTAAAGGACTCCCAGCAGCGCCCAGACATAGGAGTGGGGTGTGTACAGGACTCCCAGCAGTGCCCAGACATGACAGGGGTGGGTGCATATGACTCCCAGCAGTGCCCAGGCATATGAGAGGGGTGTGTACAGGACTCCTAGCAGTGCCCAAACATGACAGGGGTGGGTGCATATGACTCCCAGCAGGGCCCAGACATAGGAGAGGGGTGTGTACAGGACTCCCAGCAGTGCCCAGACATAGGAGAGGGGTGTGTACAGGACCCCCAGCAGTGCCCAGACATAGGAGAGGGGTGTGTACAGGACTCCCAGCAGTGCCCAGACATAGGAGATGGGTGTGTACAGGACCCCCAGCAGTGCTCAGACATGACAGGGGTGGGTGCATATGACTCCCAGCAGTGCCCAGACATAGGAGAGGGGTGTGTACAGGACTCCCAGCAGTGCCCAGACATGACAGGGGTGGGTGCATTTGACTCCCAGCAGTGCCCAGACATAGGAGAGGGGTGTGTACAGGACCCCCAGCAGTGCCCAGACATAGGAGAGGGGTGTGTACAGGACTCCCAGCAGTGCCCAGACAAAGGAGAGGGGTGTGAACAGGACCCCCAGCAGTGCCCAGACATAGGAGAGGGGTGTGTACAGGACTCCCAGCAGTGCCCAGACATGACAGGGGTCGGTGGATATGACTCCCAGCAGTGCCCAGACATAGGAGAGGGGTGTGTACAGGACTCCCAGCAGTGCCCACACATAGGAGAGGGGTGTGTACAGGACCCATAGCAGTGCCCAGACATAGGAGAGGGGTGTGTACAGGACCCCCAGCAGTGCCCAGACATAGGAGAGGGGTGTGTACAGGACTCCCAGCAGTGCCCAGACATGACAGGGGTGGGTGCATATGACTCCCAACAGTGCCCAGACATAGGAGAGGGGTGTGTACAGGACTCCCAGCAGTGTCCATACAGAGGAGAGGGGTGTGTACAGGACCCCCAGCAGTGCCCAGACATAGGAGAGGGGTGTGTACAGGACTCCCAGCAGTGCCCAGACATGACAGGGGTGGGTGGATATGACTCCCAGCAGTGCCCAGACATAGGAGAGGGGGTGTACAGGACTCCCAGCAGTGCCCAGACATAGGAGAGGGGTGTGTACAGGACTCCCAGCAGTGCCGAGACATAGGAGAGGGGTGTGTACAGGACTCCCAGCAGTGCCCAGACATAGGATAGGAGAGGGGTGTGTACACGACTCCCAGCAGTGCCCAGACATGACAGGGGTGGGTGGATATGACTCCCTGCAGTGCCCAGACATAGGAGAGGGGTATGTACAGGACTCCCAGCAGTGCCCAGACATAGGAGATGGATGTGTACAGGACCCCCAGCAGTGCCCAGACATAGGAGAGGGGTGTGTACAGGACTCCCAGCAGTGCCCAGACATAGGAGAGGGGTGTGTACAGGACCCCCAGCAGTGCCCAGACATAGGAGAGGGGTGTGTACAGGACTCCCAGCAGTGCCTAGACATAGGAGAGGGGTGTGTACCGGACCCCCAGCAGTGCCCAGACATAGGAGAGGGGTGTGTACAGGACTCCCAGTAGTGCCCAGACATAGGAGAGGGGTGTGCAAAGGACCCCCAGCAGTGCCCAGACATGACAGGGGTGAGTGCATATGACTCCCGGCAATGCCCAGACATAGGAGAGGGGTGTGTACAGGACTCCCAGCAGTGCCCAGACATAGGAGAGGGGTGTGTACAGGACCCCCAGCAGTGCCCAGACATAGGGGTGTGCATGTCATGTACATCCCGGACATGATGACATAGGAGAGGGGTGTGTACAGGACCCCCAGCAGTGCCCAGACATAGGAGAGGGGTGTGTACAGGACTCCCAGCAGTGCCCAGACATAGGAGAGGGGTGCGTACAGGACCCCCAGCAGTGCCCAGCCCTAGGAGAGGGGTGTGTACAGGACTCCCAGCAGTGCCCAGACATGACAGGGGTGGGTGCATATGACTCCCAGCAGTGCCCAGACATAGGAGAGGGGTGTGTACAGGACTCCCAGCAGTGCCCACACATAGGAGAGGGGTGTGTACAGGACCCATCGCAGTGCCCAGACATAGGAGAGGGGTGTGTACAGGACCCCCAACAGTGCCCAGACATAGGAGAGGAGTGTGTACAGGACTCCCAGCAGTGTCCATACAGAGGAGAGGGGTGTGTACAGGACCCCCAGCAGTGCCCAGACATAGGAGAGGGGTGTGTACAGGACTCCCAGCAGTGCCCAGACATGACAGGGGTGGGTGGATATGACTCCCAGCAGTGCCCAGACATAGGAGAGGGGTGTGTACAGGACTCCCAGCAGTGCCCAGACATAGGAGAGGGGTGTGTACAGGACTCCCAGCAGTGCCCAGACATAGGAGAGGGGTGTGTACAGGACTCCCAGCAGTGCCCAGACATAGGATAGGAGAGGGGTGTGTACAGGACTCCCAGCAGTGCCCAGACATAGGAGAGGGGTGTGTACAGGACTCCCAGCACTGCCCAGACATAGGGGTGTGCATGTCCAACGCAAACCTTAAGTACATGCCTGTATGTGTACATCCCTAACTGGGAATACTCATAATAGTTGCATAGCAACACATCACACACAGCAGTGACCTACTCCACAGAGAATGGTATCCTGTCACACACTGTGTGACACACCACATGTGGGTGTATTGTCAGATCCCACATTTATAACCACCCGTCTAGTTCGCTGGCACCCCCCCCCCGCCCCCCCTCCATCCTGACTCAATAGTGTGCAGTCATGTAACAAACCACCAAACAAATGAAGCACAAATGTAATAATAAAGTGTCATGTACATCCCGGACATGATGTGAATGTCCAGGTGGTGCAACATGTACTCCCTCATGGATGTAACAGGGTAGAAATCCCCTAGATACAAAGAAACACATTCTATTTTGTGTGTCCAAAGATTAGAAATGTACAATCTGAATCATAACGTCAAGGCTGACAACATTGTCATGCATAGTCTGATAAAGTATGATGGTCTCCCTGAAGGCATTACTACATACTACAAACCCAAGCACAGTGAGTAGCATGGATAGCACTGACCAATTATCTAAATTCATCTGTCAGCAGGCATGGCCATTGATGAAGTGAAGGTACAAATCTATAGGGAATCAACAGAAACGTCATCACCACTAATGTGTGACTGTCCGTAGTGAACATCACATGTGTCACTGAGGAAGGGACACTCTTTGGGACAATGTCTGCATGCAAACTGCAGACACACCAATCTAGATAGTTTGATGCAACATTGGGATAGCACAAACATACCATGGTCCAGCTCATTACCATCAGGAAATAGACATATGTTTCAGTAAGCAAATATGAACATCACAACATCTCGTAGGCACACAGCAGTCAAAGCAATGTCCTGAAATGCAAAAGTTCAGAATGAAAAATGAAAAGCTTTATTCAGCGCCACAGTTTAAAAAATGAAAGAATGAGTCCAGGCTCATAGAAGGCCAATGGCCAGTCCAAATAAAGTCCCCAACAGTGGTGGTGTAGTGGATGTTGTCACACCCAAACTTGCCTGCACATCGAGATCAGATGTCTGTGGACACATGGGGGGCATCATCGGGGTAATTGTCCGGCACCGCAGGGACAGGAGATGGAAGGGCAGGTGTAGTGGGTGCAGGTGGAGTGGAATCCTCCACAGTGTCTGGTGCAGCGCCAAAGGATGACAAATATTCTGTGCTGCACACTGCTGCCAGTTCTGACAAACTACCACCTGAACCCGGGGACACAATGGGGGTGGAGGTAGAGGGCTGTGAGTCAGGTGTTGTGTGTCTGTGGATTCGTGTGTGGCGTCTGTCCCCTCTCCCTGTGGGTGTGCCTACATCCCCTTGAGATTGGATGCGTGGAGATTTGCGTTTTGTCTGCCGTGTGGGTGTGCTGGGTGTGTTTGTTGTGGTGTCTGACCTGTGGCGTCTGCATGTAAATTGGACAGGTATGGGAGAGAGTGATGTGGATGGATCAGAAGGAGGGGGGGGGGGGGTTGACCCTGCAGGATGAAGTCCCATGCTCTCCACACCACTGGATTCAAGCAAGCCGGGCTGAAGATGGCTGGAATGCCAGAAACCGGTCCTCGGAAGCTTGTTTCCGGTCCAGGGAAGGCATGGCTTGGCAGTTCGGGCTGGACTGTTCCCATGAGGCACAGGGTCAGACTGATTTGCATATGGCCATGTCTGAACTGGGGTGGTGTGGAGTGCAATAAAAGGATGGATTTAGGCCCAGATCTCTGTACTGGGGTAAATGTATGACATTGTTCTGCATTCTGTCCATCAACTGTGGTTTTTGCATGTGTCTGTTGTGGTGTCTGACCTGTGGCGTCTGCGTGTAACTTGGACAGGTATGGGAGAGGGTGATGTGGATGGATCAGAAGGAGGGGGGGCTGACGCTGCAGGATGGACAGTGCTGCCGTCAGTGATGACTCTATGGCTGCCAAACTCCGACTTTGGCCAGACATGGCTGCTGACATGCCCTCCATGTATGACAACAACTGGGTCATGATGTGTGTTTGGCCATGGAGGACAGTCAGCATCGATGTCTGACCAACTTGGATCTGCCGGAGCAGGTCCACAGACTCAGCACTGAGGGCAGTAGGGGAGACGGGGGCAGGGGCTGCGGTGCCGGGGACAAAGGAGACACAGGGGGTAGCACAGACCCTAGGGACCCTAACAACTGGGAGGGTGGAGATGGTTCCATAGGAGGAGGGTACAGGCATAGTTGTTGTAGATGGCATAGCTGAATCCGAGCTGTCTGCTTGGTAAGAGGTGTCGTGCTCATGAGGTCTGGCCGCCTGACTCCCTCACCCTCTGTGCCACTGTCTCCCTCCGACTCCTCAAAGCTAGTGGCACTGTTGCTGGGTCCCTCTGTCCGGTCTGTGCCTGTGTCTCCTCCAGATTGTGGTGATGATGCTGTTGGCAAGGAGAAAAAGACAAATATATCAGTCGCCTGTACACATCAGACATATCAGCAAAAAATTATTTTGTGGACTTTTCCGATCATGGCATGCATCATGAGTCACATGCCACATAACTGAGCACATATATAAGTCTAGTAATGCACAATTGTAATAGACACAACGCTCATTGTATACAAAGATACAAGTAACAGACAAGGCCACCACTTGTATGAGAGTCACAATGATGAGCCACTGCCTGTCAACAAGATAGGTGTTGATCAATCACCGTTCAGTTGCCCACTCTGCCACCCAAGTCCAGACATGGTCATGTTCAAATCTATTTGACTCTGTGCCACATGGGAACAGTCCTGGCCGAACTGCCATGTGATGCCATCCCTGGACCTGAAACAAGTTTTCACTCACCTCTCACTGGCATCACAGCTGTCTACAGCCAGGCCTGTATGAAACACAGATGTGAATACAGACAAGCATGGCTGAAGACGGCTGTAATGCCAGAAAGTGGTTCCAGGAACCTTGTTCCCAGTCCAGGGAAGGCATGGCTTGACAATAATGGCTGGACTGTTCCCATGAGACACATGGAGAGACAGATTTGCAGATGACCATGTATGAACTTGGGGGGCAGAGTGGGCAACAGAGAGGTGATGGATAAAACCCTGACCTGTTGATTCTGTGTGAGTATGTGATTGGTAGAGAGGCTCCCTCCATCCCCACACACTGTAGTGACACTCCTCACAGGGGCAACTATCACCACACCATACAGTTGCTAGCACAGAATACACACTGGCTGTCAATTTAAGTTGCACACATGTCCAAAATTCCGAAAATGACAACGCTAATGTGCCTACAATTGTGACTGTGAAAAACATGGATGCATTCTTGACACACCCGCAACCACATGGGAAATCTGAATACTGTAGTGTGCATACCAAGAAAATACTGTGTTGCACCACCAATCCATACATGTAGCAATAAACGATGTGGAACAATAATCTCTGGAAGCCAATTACATCGCCGGTAAATCCAACAATGACTGCATTGTCCAGCAGCACAGGCTAAGTGCATAGTGGCAAGTTCACATCAGAAATAACATACACAGCACACCAATGACAAGGCCAAATGGGCAGGCCCATCACACCTCCCATGCACAACACCCCAATCACTCCGTCAATGTGAGTGATGCAGCCCAAGTAGAGAGAACTCATAATCTGGGTATCAATAACTGGGCAGCTATATCAAGTAGGCCAAGGTCACATTGTGTGGCTGCCCATCCATATTAGTCCCAAACAACCAGCAACATTTCTTGTGAATATGCACACACGCACTGCCCAGTGTGAGTATGCACAAGCCAAATTTTGTATACATGGACAGTGTGCACATGTAGCTAACACATGAGATATACAAAGTATACCAGGGACAAAGGCCACTGAGGCAGACCCGTGCTGAACTCCATGTAAAGACTCATGATCAGTGCCAACATATCATGAAGGCCAAACACAGTGCACATGTCGTGCAACAGTTAAGGTACCAACACGTGTCACAGACCTCCCTCCGACATGATGATGTCATAAGCAATATGCATACTAATACATTGCACCCTAGGTGGACATGCGCAAAAATGAAAGACCCAAACCAGGGGACAAATGTGGAGGAGGGGAAGGGATGTAAAAGAGCATCTGCCGAATATGGGGCATTTAAATGACAATGCATAAAGTGCCTGTCTGACCACCCCGCCCCACCTGTGGGAGTGTTACCAGGCTTCGGAGCACTGCAGGTAGCATGTGACCCGACAACAAACAGACATGCACCTACCCCCTCCTTGCTGCTGTCCCTCCTGCAACTGCCTATGGAGGCCAGGGAAAACCACTTCCAGGACCCGGAGCATGTGGGGAGTGAGGTGACGTCCGCTGCCATGCCGGCGTGGAGGCGACAGCTTCAGCTGGACACGGGCGATACGGCGGGTCCAGCACCGGATATCCTGCCACCTCTTGCGGATGTTAGATATCCTCCGGCAAGGGCCCCCCTCACTCCTGACAGCCCTGGCCAGCCAGATCTCCCCCCGACAGCTAACCCACCCATGGTACCTGCAGACCTGGGGGTGCTGGTGTCTCACAATGTTCTGCATCAATCATACACACTGCGGCTTCCATCTGCACTGGTTCCAATGTCTTAATTTGATCATTGGCCGAGCTAGCAACTGGTTCACAACACTCAGCAACGTCAATGTGGCCACCAAGCCCTCAGATCACACTCCCCCTCCTAGTGCTTGGGCCAGCCCTCAGTCCAACCTGCCCATCACTCAGACCACCCTGAACAACCTATTCCACTCCACCTAGCTTTTTGGCTACCCACACACCCCGCAGGCCACCACACACAACACTCCTGTTACTCTACCCTGTGCTTGGGTCACCCAACTCAGCTCTCATACCACCGTACCCAGGTTTCTGGCCAGCGACTAGCCCTCAGACCACCCCACTGATGTTCACACCCAGAACCACGGCTAACCCACCCAGTGCTTGGCTCCTCCACCCCAGCACTGTGGCCACCTGGCCCAGTGTTCGGGCCACCCTACCTATCCCTCGTCAAGCCCACCCCGCATTTCGGGCCTCACCACCCACCCATCAGCCCACCCTATCCAACTTCTGGCCACCCAACCTAGACCTCTGACCACACCCACGAGCCCAGCCTCAAGGTTACGACAATCCGCCTTCGAACCACCCTTCCTAGATCTGTCACAAATGCTGTATTCAATTTCATTTAAAATCATAAAAGCAGAATAGAGTTAACCAGTGATGTCCTTAAAATCATTAAAGAGCTATGCAAATGTAAATTACTTCATTAGTGTCATTAGTTTAAGATGTCGAACTAGACGGTACAACTAATTACTCAGGGGCACATGCGTCAACGAAAATACTGATTGCAAACGGGCAGATTCTGCGAATCTGCCCGTTCGTGACTAGTATTTTTGCATTTGGAATGCATCAACCCAAATGCAAATTCGCAATTAATTAATCGCAAAATGTGCGATGCATAATGCAATTTCAAATTGCGAATTCGCAATTAGGGATCGCAAATTACTATCAATTTGAACTTCATGGTAATTTCCCAAAAACTTCGAAAAAATGCACTAAAGTGCATTTTCCAAAGTTTCATGTTACACACACACGGGCCCTTGGGGCATGTATGTGCGCAACATGTGGTAACATCTCAATTGGTACTCGCAAATTGCGCATGCATTTCCCATTCATTCCTATGGGCCTCAAGGCCCATAGGAATGAATGGGAAGCCATTCCTTAATTGCATTTCGCAATTTGCGAGTCGCAATTAAGGAATTTGTAGGAATCACAATATTTTTTGCGATTCCTACATGCATAGGGATTTGCGAATCCTAAATAGCGCTTTCTTAAAATTCGCTATTTAGGATTCGCAAATCCTGACTTTGATGCATGTGGGCCTAAGAGTCTAAGGCGGCCAGCCCAGATTAGCAGGTAGAACATGTAATGCATTCAAATGGGGCCTTGCGCACATGGTGGGAACTTTGTGAAAACTGTCGGGTTATAAAAATAAAGTGCTAATGCAGTGCCCTTATTTTTTTTGGTATGTTCTTATATAGCGCTCGAATCACCAGGGGGCATCTCGGCGCTTGCCTTGGGAACCCGTCCTGGCTTTTCCCTGTGAGATAGCCCCTACAGGGCATCCCCAAGGTGAAAGCCAGGCATCCCCCGCGGGGGCCGTTGTGGAGATTAAGCAAGCTTAATGCCCAGAGTTGCAGAGTGAGAACCCATGATTAGGTCAGGCACTGAAGCGAGAATTATCGAGTCCGTGGACATTTGAGCTCAAGACCCTGCTGCGCCGGGAATTGAACCCTGGTCCCGGGCCTGACCTCTGCTTCAGGGTCTGCCTGCTCTAACCAGTGAGCCACACTTCTCCTTATGACTATCAGAGCGTTTTCGAGCTAGACAAAGAGCGTGTCCATTAAGAGGCTGTGGGCCTCATTTATTAGAAGTGACACTTCTCTGTGCGCCCTCCTTGCGACATGATGGATGCGTCATATTTACTGTTTGCCGACCAGTTGAATCTGGGTTGTCTTTTGTGGGGACTCGAAAAGCACAGGACTTTCGTTTTTTGGTAGTTGGGTCCAGTTGTGCGGTTGTTGTATAGTCTGGTAGCTGGGTTATCAGCCGCTGTAAGCCTGGAGGGGTTTTATTGAGCAAGACGATATAGAACTCATTTGGCATGATTAAATGTTGTGGGTCAACCAATGTGCCTCAGACCATGATCATTTCAACTAAAGTGCAGCCGCAAATGTAAGGAGAGCCAAAACCTCTTACACGTCAATTCATAATTTCATCGGCTTCATTTTGAGTGCGGTGTTAGTTAGTATCAACCCTGGTCCAATTCCGATTGCACACGATCTTGGGGGCACATTTACTAATATTTTGTGCAGTGTTTGCACACACACACTGGTGCAAAATGTTTATTTGAGAATTACTTTCCTCAAATTTGTTTTGGGTGAAAGATGCCTGGAAATAACACACCTGCAAAAACAGCAAGGTGATACTTGGAATGCTAGAATTAATCTCAGCCACTGGCATTCATTCGGGCTTCGTCCCAATCCATCATTTTTCACCCACCATGCCACCTCAGTTTGGACCCAGTGAGCAATGTTGGGTAAGATGCGTGTCAGGTAACGTGTACTCCAACGAGACCACACAGGGGCAGTCCGTGGAACACCAAATCCTCGTTCGTAAATGAATAGTGCACTCACGGATCACTAGAACAGAATGCTCATTTTAAAATGTGCCTCCAAACTAGAAACCTAATCTAGTGCTTATGATATGAGTTGTTACCTCAATGAAGATAAACAAAGGCAGCAAGGAGGTTTATGAGCACAGTGAAGAGTAGAAATAACTGTGTATTCTACAGCACTAACTCCTTCTAGTTGCTGTAATAAATCTACCACATTATTAGCACATTCATAATAAAAAGCCTAATACATACCCTGGGGATCTGCGATGCCTGGAGAATCTGGCGCACCCAGAACACACAATTGACACACATATGCAGCACACCAAACAAATGCACGGTTGGGCTATATTTTCATGCCTGCGCTTGACTGTCACAACGTCCGAGACATCACTATCCTCCCTAGGGGTATAAGTGACCACACGCCCTTGCTTCTGGTAGTAGGAGACCCCCCCCCGACATACTGAGCCCGATGTGGAGGATGAATGCGTGGTTCCTCTAGGACAAGGACTTTAAAACAACTGTAGGTAAGGAACTCAAAAAATACTTTCTCACTAACCAAGACTACGTCTTCTCTCCGGGCACCTTGAAGGAAGCGGGTAAGGTCTCCATCCACGGCTTTGCCAATAGTCAGCTCAAGTGTAAGCGGCTAGCCCAGAACTCCCATATCACTCTCCTGGAGGCCCAGGCTACTCTCCTTGAAAGCCAAATGTCATGTCAGAACGGAGAGACGAGCCGCAAGACAGACGCCTGGCATTCCTACGAGATGAGATCAAACAAGCCTCCATGGAAGCCGCTGAACTATTGTGAAGATCCTCCGTAGCTAGGGTGTATGGGTGAGGGAACAAAAATGGGAACATTTTACACCAACTGGCCACATACCCCATGGATAATCGCATAATTCCGGAGATTAATGATGTAGATGATGTGGTTCATTACTCGCCCGCGGCGATGGCCTAAAGTTTCGCCACCTACTATTCTGGGCTTTACTCTAGCCTTTTCCTCGCAGAACGGGTCCACCAAGAGTGTGTCCATCTCCCCGCCTTAGCAAGATTGAAAAAGCCGACCTTGACCTTCCCATTACCTGCGAAGAAATTAACGAGGCCATCTCACGTACCCCGTCCGGCAAAACTCCAGGCCCTTACGGGCTTCCGCAGGAATGCTACGCAGCTTATCAGGAAACACTTATCCCCCATCTCTTGGATGTATATGCAGAGGCTCTCCAAAATGGATCGTTTCGACCAGAAATGGACACCGCCACCAAAGTGGTGATCCCTAAATCCCAACCCCCCTCAGTGCAATGCTGCAACTACCGCCCTATTTCTCTCATTAACACAGAAGTTAAAATATTTGCATTGGTTCTAGCTAACCGGCTGCGATCCCATCTTGCCAAACTGGTCCACCCCGACCAATGCGGATTCATGCCGTCTCAAGGCACTAGGACCATAGCAAACCGCCAGCTACGGACCCCTTACTTAGCACTTCTTCTCATTGATTTTGAGGTTTCCGATTCCGTGGACTGGCGGTACCTAGAGGACGTACTGATTGAGACGGGCATGGGGCAACACTTTTGTACTTTAGTCAAAGTACTATACACCAGACCACAAGCATGGGTACTTGTCAACGGGGCAATATCAGGGTTGTTCCCCATTAAGAAAGGGACAAGGCAAGGATGTCCCCTCTCACCGCTATTATTCGCCCTGGCGATGAAACCCTTAGCATGTCTCATTAGATCTAACGCCCGAATTAGGGGATGGCCAGGTTCGGACGAGGACAAATTCGCCCTGTATGCGGACGACGTTCTGCTCTTTTTGGCTTAGCCGGCCCAGTTCGGACTCCACTGCCTTAGGGCATTGCATCTTTTTGGACGAGCCTCCGGCCTATGCTTACATCCCACTAAGTCAGTCCTAGTTCCTCTCCACCTCTCTCTCTCTCTCTCTCTCGAGTGCTTCGATTGGCAATCCACAATACCTATTAGGAGGCTATCCTTTAAATGCCTCGGAATCGGGGTGGCCCTGTTGCCCGATCTTGAATGGTCACTTAACATGGCTCCACTGATGAAAAATCCCGGGCCGACCTCTACAGATGGCAGACGTCACCGTTGAACCCTCTGGGGAGAGTCGCTTTCTTCAAAATGATGATACTCCACAGGTTTTTATTCATAATTCACAACACGCCATTCCACATCCCATGAACCTGGTTCAAGGAGTTATATAGCCTGACCATTAAATTCCTTTGGAGCGGCCAAAGACCTCGATTGGCCCTGTCCCAATGCCGGATCCCCTCCTTCGATGGTGGAATGGGCATGACTAATCTATACCTGTACTATTTGGCAACCCGCCTACTCACAATACATGATTGGTTCAACGGTGGCTGGTCAGACCCAGCATACAAGATAGAACTGAATATCTTGGGCTTACCCAATATCCAGGAGATGGTGTATGGGGGACCTATCTCCAGACTCTTACCTACGTTGACACAGGAGTTCTTTTGGCCCGGCGCGCCTCTCTGCGCCACACCCAATGGTCGAATAAACTAACCCAGTACACACCACTCTGGCAGGGATCCTGGCTCCGGGAAGTCAGCAGCTTAAACGGATTCAAAGCCTGGGATCTTATTGGCATCTCGCAACTTGGTGACATATGGGGAGGGGATCACATGCGCACTTTTCAAGACCTACAAGCCCAATATTCCCTACACTCCTCTCAGTTTTATAGATACCTGCAGCTGCGACATGCACTCCACACCCACATATACAACGGCACCGCGATACCAGAATATAGCCCACCCGAGGCGCAAACCATGACAGGTAACCTGGGGAAGGGAGGGATCCCCCCTATTTACTGAACTCTCACAAACAATACTCCCAACATGTTGCACCGACTTAGGCACAAATGGGAGGGTTGGATTGGACCTCTGGAGAAAGAGGACTGGAGCGACGCATTGATGGCAAGCAAAACGATTACCATTTCCGCTAGGCTCCCCCTGGTTCAACTGTATTATTTACATACCGCATACCTCACACCAAAGCGCCTTCACAGTGCAGGGTTTAGACCAACTGCATCATGCACACGCTGCAGCCAAGAACAAGCAGACTTCTTCCACATGGTATGGTCCTGCCCCGTCTTCACAAGCTACTGGAACTCAATAGAGAGCGAAGTTACGGAGATTCTAGGCTGGGAGTTTCCGAAGAAGCCACTAATCGTGCTCCTGGGAATTACAGACGGGTTGGATGGGTCCAGATCCGATAAATTATTTCTAAACACAGCTCTGATAGTGGCCAAGAGATATTTTTGCTAACTGGCTAAATACTGATTCTCCTAACATAGCGAAATGACGAAGAGGGGTGGCCTGGTGCGCAGCACAGGATAAACCCATGTATGCGGCAAAAGGGTGCCCCGCGAAGTATCGCAAAGTATGGGGCAAATAGTTGGGATTACAGCATGCCTTCTTCAGGGACTGTGTATCGAGTGCAAGGTCATACGTTGTTTTCCCTTCATAATTATGCACTCCAGGGGGCGGATCTACAAGAAAGTGCCGCAGCGCGGCACCGCAAGCCCTTTGGCTGCGCCACACTGCTGCACTTTCAGAGCACAGGAATGCAACATATTTACAATAATATGTTGCATTTCTGTGCTCTCCCTTGCGCTGGCGATCAAACTGCATCCATAGGCTGGTGCAGGCACCCTTCCACCATGGTGCAAGGATGCCTGCGCCATGAGGAGATTGCTTTTGTGAAGGGAGAGGCCCCTTCCTGCACAAAAGCAATCGCTGCAGGAATTTTCCTCTTTCAATGCATGCTGTAGAATGCAGCACGCATTGAAAGAGGAAAAAACGAGGAGAAATGAAAACATTTCTCCTCGTTTCGCTTGGCTACGCCACCCCTATGGTGGCGCAGCAAACTGATGCATTTCCAGGTTTACGATTTCTCGTAAATCTGGAAATGCATCAGTGGACATGGGTGTTGCGTGGAAACACCCACAGCTGCACCCATATCCCGCCCCTAACACGCAAAGTGTTGCGTGAACAGGGACGATATTTACAAGCACAAGTTAAGTCACGCAGGGTGACTTTGCCTGTGCTTGTAAATATCCCTTAGCAGGCTGCGCCACCGGTGCGTCACACAACGTGATGCACCGGTGGCGCATGGGGCTTGTAAATCTGCCCCCAGGTGCCTTGTCTATATGGGTAATGCGATGCCTTTTTACAATATCTGTCCCATGCATCACCTGTTTATGGCTGATTTTCCCTGTTTAAAAAACAATAAAGTTGATTATCAAAAAAAAGAAAAGATTGAGCAGAGTGGGGCCCAGTGCGGCCCCAGAGGCACTCCCCTCTGCAGCAGGATATTTTCTGAGGAGTATGGCTTCTGGATGACCTGAAACAAGCGCTTATGAAGAGAGTCGGCAATCCAATCAAAGGCTCCACCCCTAATACCCTGTGTCCACAGTCGATCCAGTAACACATATGTGAAACAGTATTGAAAGCTGCGCTGAGATCTAACATGAGCACCCCTGATTTCCCTTCGTCAGCGACCCTACGTAGTGTCTCCGTAGCCAAAAGCAAGGCAGATTCTGTACTATACTGTGGCCTGAAACCTGACGGGGTCTGGTGTAGGTTGTTCTTCTCTGCAATGAACTCTGTCAATTGTGAGTTGATGTGACTTTCAGCCAGTTTCGCCACAAATGGAAGGAGAGAAATGGGGCGGAAATTCTCTAGTTTACAGGGATCAAGAGAAGGTTTTTTCAGGAGCAGGATCACCATGGCATGTTTCCACTCAACTGGAAGTCGGCCGGCCTCAAATGACATGTTGAGCACTGAACATAGCCTGGGTATCAGTGCGGGCAACCCCAGTTTCCAAATAGCTGGAGGTGCCGGGTCTAGTTGAAAGCCAGATTTGATTTTAGCCACTAGTGCGTCCCGTTTTTCCAATCTTGAAAGCACCATCAGGGAGGGGGTTCAGAATTCCTCATGGAGGGGAGGCCAGAGTTATTAACAACCACTGGAAAGGAGGCATATATCGCCGAGATTTTATCTGCATAGAAGTGGGCAATCTTATTAAAGCTGCTCCTACTAGAGTCAATGCCCGCAGATAGGGTATCCAGGGAGGTAATACAATTTTAAAGATCTCCCGCTGGGTGTTCTTGGCCTTGCCAATCTTTCATGTATAAAATTCCATCCGCGCCACCCTGATCTTTTTATGGCATTCATTTAGCAAACGTAGGTAAGAAAATGGACCCCGTTTTACCTGTTGGAGTGGCACTTAATGGGACCCTGAATAGTAAGCGTAGTCACGTTGACTACAGTATGGTGTTTACTCCACCTACAGATGAGGCCTTTGTAGGTGACAAACCTGAGTGTGATGCCCCGTTCGATCTGTCGAGTTCGGGAGACATGACATCATTGAAGTCTCCCCCCCAGGATGTGTCCGGAGGAGGGAGGTCTCTAATATTGAATGAATGAATGAATGAAATGATCTTTATTCGGATTATGATAGATCCATAAAAGTACATACAGAATGAGACATTTAAAATACATAAAAACATGTATAGAAGTTAAAAACAGCCCAATTGGGCATGAGCAGCATATGTGGCGTAAAGTGCATGATACAAGATATAAGACATTAAACAATTAAAAGATGCATTCATAAATTTCTGTTTAGCTAATACCAATAATCATTGATTCCATACATATAGTTAATCCTCTATACAATTTATATTTAGATTTTAAAGTGCGTTATGCATCCATAGGCCATTATGCATGTTCCATACTTGCCCTCGATTTCACACAGGCTTTTATGAAGCAGCCTATAGTGTATATAACATCATCAGTTGGTAACATTTGCAGAAATTTCAATGCCAATTTAAAGTCTCTTAGGTTATATTTTCTAAAGATCGGCATTAGATAATGATGGATATACAATTTATAGTGGCCACAGAAAATAAAGTAATGCAGTAAACTTTGTTTCCCACCGACAGAGCACGGACAATCAAGTTCTTCTAGATTCTTATTATAGCCGAGTGGGAAACTCAGTAAATTTACAATACTTCCATCCCGGAACCTAAATAAAAGGCTCCGGTTCCATCTTCCTATTGGTATTGACAAATATCTACAGGGCTTGTATGGTTAATTTAAATTATTATTACCTGTCTCAGTTAGTGGAAGATATTTAATAATAGCTGGTTTCATTAATTCAGTTCTCATACGTTCCTCTTTATATATTTCAAACAGTGCCCGTTTTACATTATTCTTGTGGGCGGGGACAACAGTATTTGGGGAGCTAAACAAAGAGCCATGTCCCACGCTCAGCAGGCTAGTCTTGACCGCATTTAGCCAAGGTATGAGATGGGATCGTTCATGTAATAGGCAATCTGAGATTATACTGCGGGTCAAGGAAGCCGCTGAATTTGTCCATATTTTTATCCAAAAAAGCGTAGGCCTTGACCTAATAAAATCGGCTATATATGGCAACATAAGTTCTTGGTGACAAATGAATGTTGGCGCACAGGAGGTTCCACCCAGCACCTTCCTGCAAAATCTATTTTCCTCCAACTGCAAAGGCATGCTGTTACAATAACCCCACACTTCTGATCCATATGTCCCAGTTGGCTGACATTGGGTGCGATAAATATTTAACAGGGGGGTAATCACATCAGCCGTTCTCGGTTGACGAAGAGATAAAATTGAATTAATTGATTTACCAATTTTATTTCTTGCGTGGGCAGTGTGATGCTGCCATGAACCAGTATTGGAGAATAATAACCCTAAGTAGGGGAAAGTGCTAGTACATTTTAATTCATTATCACCACTTTTAATTGAGAGAATGTTGTATCTTTTTGGTCCACAGTTCATAATAAAAGATTTTTTTAAATTGGTATTTAAACCTAAATCAGACATAAAAGCAACAAACCCTGTAATTAATGAACGCAAAGCATTTGGGGTACGCCCCATTAATACTGCGTCATCCGCATAGAGTAGGGTAGTAATGGGGGAACCATTAATAATTGGGACATCCTTGGAGTTCTTGCTCAGGGCAGGGCTCAACCCATTAATATATAAAATAAAAAGCAAAGGGGCGAGTACACAGCCCTGCCGAACTCCTCTTCTAATAAAAATATCATCAGATAGTTCACCATCATTATTAATCCGTACTCTTGCCTTAAGGTCCCTGTGTAAATATGAAAGAAAATATACTAATGAATCATCTAAACCATAATCAAGCAATTGTGACCATAACCTAGAACGATTGACAAAATCAAAAGCGGAACTCAAATCCATAAAACCTAAATAAAGTGGGGACTTTTTAACGATAATATATTTGGCCATGATCAGATTCAAGTTGAGACACTGCTCAACCGTGCCCACATGGCTTCTAAACCCCAATTGGCTGCAATGTAGCACATTATTATCCTCAGCCCATTCCCTTATCCTCTTGAATAGTACCCTACCAAGAACTTTTAATGTATTGTCGATCAGTGAGATCGGACGGTAGCAGGCCGGATCGGACCTGTCACCTTTCTTGAATATCGGTACGATGACACTGTTCGACCAGGATTCGGGGATTGAGCTGTCGGTCAGATTGTTGAATAGGTTGCATAATAAAGGGGCCCAAAAATTGATTTCCGATTTAATCTGGTCGATAGATAGACCATCGGGGCCAGGGGCTTTATTGCTAGCACTCTCCAAAATTGCATCCTCCACCTCAGATATTGAAAAGTTCAGTTGTTCAGCATTATTTAATAGGGAGGCAGAATCTATAGTTGGGGCTGCTATAGTATAGATTTTAGAGAAATGCTCCACCCAGACCTCACCATTTATGTTACAGTTAATTGGTTGGATGTTAGAACCAAGAGACCTGAGTGATTTGACTTCTCTCCAAAACCCCGCAGTGTCTTTTAGCGAGGCAGTCCGCGTGAGTGACTCCCAGTGGTTAACCACTAAAGCCTCAGATCTTATCCGTAGGGCGAGTTTATATTTAGATCTTAATTCTCTCACTAGGTTAAAATCCCTTGGATTTTGTTGTAAGGCCGCCCTCAATTCCCTGTTGGCCTTTGAGCACGCGGAGTCAAACCAGCGAGGGCTGTGATCTATATTGGGCCTAGATGGTTTAGAAGATTCCCTTTTAATAGCCCCACAAAGATTACTAAATGCAACAACCAATACTTCGCCAGTACTATCAAGTGACAAGCAGGTCTCTATTAACAGAGGATACTTTTTAATTACCTTGGCTAGGATAACTTTATTATCCACCCCTTTCCATATTAGTCTTAGTCTATCGGTAGACAGTACCAGATTTTGTGGCCCATTCTCAGTTCTCAAGGCAGCCTTTATGGTCTGAGGATTGTCTAGATATATTCTGAGCGGGTAGTGGTCACTATATGCGGAGCAGATAACCTCAGCTTTTCGAATTATATCACACAGGGACGGACAAAGAAATATATAATCTATCGTGGAAGCGCAGCCTTGACCTATATAGGTGGGTGTGGATATACTTTCAGCGCTAGTTCCAGCAATTTCCATAGCATTTACTAGATTACGGGATGCTAATAGATTCTTCAACTCTTCACCATTACGACATGGGGCACTAGTGCGATACATATGAGCGTTAAAATCACCTCCGATGCAAATACCATCAAAGGACCCATACTTCAGCCCCTCCACGATGTTATCAATAAAGTTAAACAAAGACAAAAAGTTTCCATTGGGATGATTAACAAAGTCATTATTATAAAAATTAATTATACATAAAATCATCCTGTTAATGTATTTCACAGCCATAAAATATTTGCCTGGTGTTGGGATCTGTTTGGTTTGTGCCCCGGGTTTTATCTTAGACCAAATTGATAACCCCCCACTTGGGCGTCCCATGGATGAAGCAGAGGCCTTTAAATTATAGCAACAGAAGCCCTCCATTGTGGGATTAGTTATGCACCAAGTCTCTTGAAGCAACAATATGTCACAATTATTATTGACCCAGTCAGACCATTCTTTGATTTTCAGTTTAGAGTTGAGACCCGCTATGTTCCAACTTACAAGAGAAAGTATAGAATCCAAAAGGTTATTATTCATAGATTGGCCTCTTCCTGGGATCCCTGTCAAGGAATGTGAGGCTTCCTGATTTCCGTTGATTAAAGTTGGTGATGGAACAACTGGGTTAGCTGACTTAATCGGAGAGGGTCAATCTAACATATCCAAACCTGACAAAGGTGCAAATCTATTAAATGTATTGAAAGGGAAAGCAACTGGCTGAAATTGCATAGCAGGTGGCTGAAAATACCTGGATGGAGGGTGGAATTGCATTAAAGGTGGTCGAAAATGCACAGGGGGTTGTCTGTAGAAGTAGCTTAAAGGTAACATAGTTGCAACCGTAGAAATGGCCGAACAGTTACCACTTATGTTAAGCAAATGTCTTACAGTTCCAGGATTTTTAAAATTAAGAACTATACAATCTCCGTCCTTATCTTTAGGTAATGGTCCAATCCAAGGCACCCTGCGAACCGATATGATTTCTCTTAATATATCATATCCAACCCCCTTGTGTTTAGTCAGCCAGTCTATACACTTGTTTCGTAGTTGTACCCAGGTTTCCCCCTGATCCTCCCTCAACACTGGTACTCCTGCCAAAACCAGAACGAAAGGACAGGCATCCGGTGGCAAGTGTACGGGTAAAACAGGCCCTTCGTGTTTGCGAGGCCTATTGGACCCTGCTTGGGCGGTACCTTTATTGTTATCTACAGTTGATGTTATTGCTGTAGTAGGTTGGGTAAAGCCATCATCCTTACTCATGGCATTTTTGTTAATAGTAGTCAAAGGGGTAGTTTTTCTAGGTGCAGGAGTTGGAATAGTTTTAGCAGCTATACTGGGTTTTGCACACTTAACCCCTGTGTTAGCAGATCGGGGTTGGGTTGTAGGTTGTATGATGGACGGTGATGATGTTTCCGGGTTATTCGTGCCCTCATCCAATACGATACGAGCATCTTGTATTTTTAATGACAGGGTGTTGCTTAGGGATTCAAGTTCTTTTAGGAGACGGTCGGCTCTAATTTGATCCAAAATAATAGACCCCTTCCTTTTAGCTTCATCATTTTTAACCAGGTTATCTAGTCTGTCCAATCTTTTAAAAACATTATTAAACTGGTTGATCATAAGTTTTTCCAATCGATTAAAAATAGTGTCCACTATAGTTTCTATAAGGTTCCCATTTTGTTTTGAGAGGTTGTAATCATCTCCCATTAATGTTGTTTGGGTCCATATAGTATTAAAATTCCCACTGGGGTGAATGGTGGGCGAGGGAGAAATGCTATCTATATCCGCTGAGTCTTTATCCTCCATAGGGACAGTTACCACCCCCAAAGATTTTTGTTTATTCCACAGGCTTTGGGGGGTGGGCTGACTTTTATTCGATAAAGGTTGTTTCCTTTTATTAGCGCTTTGCTTAGTAGTACCTCTTTTTCTTTTTTCCCCTCCCAGTTTGTTACTACTGGAGTCCGTAATATCCAGAGTAATAACATCATCCTGGGAAACAGTTGTGCTAATAGGGATAGTTTCTGTTAGCGGAGGTACTGGAGGTGTTGATGACAGTACCGGCTGTAGACTAACAGCAGCTGTTGTTAAAGGGGCAGAGTCTGTTGCTATATAGGTAACAGTGTTTTCGTCTTCCAAAACAATGGGCACGTTAACAGACGGGTGTAATGGCTTAACCACAGTAACCTCAGGGATAATATGTATATTTCCATTTGCACAGTTAGTAACACTCGATTTGTTGTTAGTGGCAAGTGAGCCCATGGAAAACCTCCTCTCAGTCTCCACAATTTCATTAAAGGCAGTTTCAATCAATGTTTCAAATGATGTGATGAGAGAGACGGAGGTATCAGCACCCTGGGATGATATATCAATATGGGTAGTAGTAGCAGTGCAGTCACCCATATTTGTACCTGAGTGTAATACGTACGTTTGAGGTTATCTTAGGGGGGTGGCCCGCCCGACCACTGTCGTCCACGGACGGCCACAGACGGCCCGCCCTCTGCCCGGGCTCCGCCCGGCGAAGCCCGCGCGCGTCCCGCGACGCGGGGGAAGCGTCCCGCTCAAGTAGCGGAGAACCGGAAGTTGCCGCTATGCTCCCTGGGAGCTCTAGTCTCCAGCCACCGGCCGCGAGATGGAGCTGTGCGGCGCGGTGAGACTACAGCGTTTGGGCCCCAGGAGTCGATGTCCAGGTAAGTAAGTGATGTCCTCTGCGCCACTGCGCCTCTGTCCGCTTGTTTGCTTGCCTCTCTCCCCACTCCGCCGGGGAAGCGTCCCGCTCAAGTAGCGGAGAACCGGAAGTTGCCGCTATGCTCCCTGGGAGCTGTAGTCTCCAGCCGCCGGCCGCGAGATGGAGCTGTGCGGCGCGGCGAGACTACAGCGTTTGGGCCCCAGGAGTCGATGTCCAGGTAAGTAAGTGATGTCCTCTGCGCCACTGCGCCTCTGTCCGCTTGTTTGCTTGCCTGTCTCCTTGATTTTGTAGCCCATCCCGTTCACGTTCCAAGTGAAGATGGAGTATTGCCTAGAGTCCCAATCTGTGAGACTCATTAGCTTGGATGGGTATTGGAGGATACCCAATTCCTACCGGGATCACCTCTGGGTCAATATCGTCAGCTGCAACGTTCTACTGAAGATCAATGTATAAAGTGTAACACACAAAACAATCCAATCTACAACTCCTCCCACCCCATCCCACCATCACCGCATCTATAGTCTTCAGCAACGGGCCAAGGAGACATATCGCAGGCCCAACTCGGGTGATCTGTTGTGCTTCCCATTACCAACCATCAAATTATAAAAAGAGGAAGAAGGGGTGATTTGTGGAGAATGAAGATATTGAAAACCAAGGAGGGGCGGGGGCAAGGAGTAATGAACGAAGAAGAGAAAAATGAAACCGAGAGAGAGAGTAGAACACAAGTGATCACACCCTGCTGGCAGCTGGAAACACAATAAAGTCAACGAGAAGAGTGTTGTCTTAAACGTCCAGGTGGGGTGGCTCTAAGGAGTGGTCA
The DNA here is from genome assembly GCF_964263255.1 of Lissotriton vulgaris. Classification (NCBI taxonomy): domain Eukaryota; kingdom Metazoa; phylum Chordata; class Amphibia; order Caudata; family Salamandridae; genus Lissotriton; species Lissotriton vulgaris. The sequence goes on from NW_028253739.1 coordinate 330,580, forward strand.
TGAGCTTTGCTGGTTATTTAGTGGTCCCCACCGCTTCTTGTTGTCCTGCATCCATAGCTTGAGATTGTAGCTGTGGGGTTGTCATCATGGAGCCCTGATCAAGTGCCCTGATGTCACTGGCCAGGGGTTGGATGCTGTCCACATCCGAAGAACTGGGGTCATCCAGTGGTGGACGCAATGAGCTGTTTGACGCTAAGCCACGGGGCGGATGCACATTCAGAGTTTCCTCCAGTTCATTTTCGGACATCAACTGCAGGAGCTTCCGTCGTGGACTAGGTGGGTAAAAAGTATTTCAGCCGGTCAGCACCTTTTTTCTGTTCTGTTTTCAAGGCTTGATCTGAGGTCTGACATTCGCAGGGTGTAACAACTGGAGATCTGCATTATCTGTAAGACCAGTTCGAACTCTTGGTCTTTCCTCCAGTCAGGTTCAGGCCTCCTCCAGGGACTGAAAGAGGAAGGAAATTTCCAGGTAGATGACTTTCAGTTTGCAGGGAAGAGGAGCATATATATAGAAGATGCAGGGCAGAGTTTCATCTTTATTGATTCGAATAGTCATCGCTGGCATTGTACATCCAGGCTTTAGTCTGGAAAGATCATTATCCCGGAGCCTTTATGTCATAGTTCTCCCTTTTTTCGGGCTTCCCGGAGGACAGTGTCTCCATCTAAGAAGTTGAGGAATTTCGCGATGATGGGACGTGGAGTCGCCCCTGGGGGGCGGGTGGCTTGCATCCCAGGGCCCTATGCGCTCGGTCTATCACAAAGCATGCGGAGAAGAGTTTACTTGAGAAAGTAGTCTTCAGCCAAGAGGTAAGAAAGGTGCCAGTATTATCTCCTTCCACACCCTCTGGAAAGCCACTGAATCAGAGGTTATTGAGGCGGGCACTATTTTCAGCATCTTCAATTCGCCAGAAGACATATGCATTGATTTTACTCTGTTCCTCAGTACATTTATCTACTCCCTGGACTATGTCCTCCGCTTCGGATATTCTTGTCTCCGCTGCAGTCACTCTGTGACTTTGCGTAGGTCCTGATGCAAGAGGGAAACCTTTGATCGTACTTTGACGATTTTAGTCTCCAGTGCCGATGCGGAGCCATGTATGGCTTGCAGTATGTCTGCATATTGCTGGGGCCAGGGATGGCAGTTTCTACCTGTACTGCTGGAGGGGTAACGACTCTGGAATAGTAGTCCAGTTTGCCCTTTTGAGCTGGTTTGGGTTCCTTGTCCTTAGCACTGAGAAGTTGCCCCTGTGCGACCACTGGTGATTGTATTGAATTTGTCTGCACAGGTAGAAGTAGGCCCTGAGCGTGGTGAGGAAAGAGCAGAATAAGAGGGCACGCTGGGCATCAGGTTGGAGGAGCAGTTCTAAAGTGCGCCAGCGTCTGCACTCTCCTTTAGTCCGGTAGGGTCCCAGAAAAACCCAGCGAGTCACACAGCTCCTTAGTGTGGAGCTCGGGTTACAGCATGCACCATTCTCAGAGCAACAGCCTTTGGGTGGGCTTCCATAAAGAGGGCTCTCCACAATCCGGTAGTGGGGGCACCCTCCAGGATACCCCCCTCCCCCCCCCCCCCGGCAGCAGATCTCAGGGACCATCCTTAGTGCATCAGCTCAGGACAAGCACTGCATTCTCGTTGGAGCAGCTGGTGTCGCATAGGCCTGGAAGCTGCCCCTGCCTATGGCGTGGTGTTTGGGCCCTTAATGTTAGTAGCAAGCCTTCTCAGTGCCCTCAGCTCACATGGGGAAAAAGGGAGGGGAGGCACTCAGACTTCAGGAGCATGGCAGGTGTTTGTCATTCTGCTCCCCCCTGGTCTCTCATCACCCACCTCATGGCTGCAGCAGGCCTCCGTTCTGAGGCTGACCTCGGTCCTGTGCCGGTCGCCGCAGTAGGCCTTCAGGGGTCATCCAACTCTCTCAACCAACAGTAGAGGTTGGGGATTTTCCCCCGATCATGGCTCCCCAGATGGCCACCACTCATCTGGGCCTCTCTGGCTGTGCCCAAGGCAGTGACAGGACTGGGATCCAGCGGAACACCTGCACATTACAAAGGTCCGGAGTACTGGGAGGCTCCAGGTGACCAGCAAAGCTGCCGGTGCTTTCATGGCTCAGCTCATCGGGTCTCGGGCCAGGGGTACCGATTCCTAGGGAGCCACTTTCTCCCAGGACCACGCCAGCGAGCCGGCCTCCCTGCCCCTCCGCTCCATCCTCAGATGACGCACAGCACAACTGCCATTAAGCAATTCAGCACGGCCGGTCCTCTCGCTCCCCAGCACGCTCCAGGACTCCTCACTTAGTGTATATAGCTCTACAAAATTTATTTAGGAGAAGTAAGGATCCTTAAGGGGGGGGCTCTTTCACTCTAATTCTCCATGCCCATATACATCAAAAATTGAGAAGTAGCAAACACTATCTGTTCTCTTGTAAGCTTTTCATGATCCTTAAGGCCTTCCAATAGTACCGGACGCCAATCAGGCTGCATACTGGAATACTCCATTTAGTATGGGCCTTATGTACCTTGGGCAAAAGAAGACTCTTCTGCATGGAGCTTTCCCTAGACGCTCTTGCCCACTCCCTCTCTCTTTCAAGCCTAGTGCCCGGGAGCATCCCCACCTCCTCTTCTGGCAACTATCATCCTTTCCAGTCGCAGCGCTACATGTGTCCTCCCTTAGGCCTTCTCCTAACATATGTTGAGAGCAACTCGATGGTGTTATTTGCTCACTGCTCCTTGGAAGAGATGCCAGGAGCTCACAATGTTGCTGACAGTGAAGGGCACTCACGCCTTTTTGTTCAAGATGGGAATCGTTGTCCAAAAGAAGAAAAAAAAAAGAGAAAGAAACCCGCACAATAACACGGCTGCTAGTGGTGGCTGCATCATTCCGTAATGTGTGCATGCATGAAGCATGAACATGCCTGAGCCACCACGCACGTGCACAAAATGACACTATCCCAAGATGGATTGGTAAATAACAATAGGAAATGTAACTTGCATGAAAGCACTTTTTGTATTGTGGCATGGCCTGGCAGCAAATGGGAGCTACCAGGCTGTCAAAACAAAAAGAAAAGAAAACGATTTAAAGGACTATGGGGTGGCGAGCTATGGATAAGTGGCTGGAGGAAGCGAGGATGAATGGAGTATCTGGGAGTAGAGGCAAAGGTGCAACAGAGGCACTTGACGCGGGCCCTGAGTGGGAGGAAGAAGAAAAAAATGAAAAAAGAAAAGCCAGGGAGGGGTTGGGAAATCGATAAATGAGCCCATGGGAGGGTGAGTGAGCCAGACAGAGAATGTACAAGTCAAACAAACTACCTACACTTCAGGAAAGCGCTGAAGAATATGGGCCATATTTATGGCAAAGTCATGCACCGTGCTGCACTGCGCAGTAGGAAAAGGGCAGGAGTATGCCATATTTTTGAAAAAATACAGCGCAATCCTGCCTTTGCACCTGCACTGGCGCCGTTTTGGCTGCCTAGTGCCAACACAGGCACCCTTGCACCATGGTGCAAGGTTACCGGTGTGATTTAAGGAGGATTGTTTGCATCACCCATGGATGTTGCATGAGAACACCCACAAAACACCCATGGAACACCTCCCTGGCTCAGAGTAATGCAATGATGTGTGCTGCGTTACATTACTCTGGATTTACAAAGCCACTCTGGGCCAAGCTAGGGGGCCTGGCTTGGCTTCATAAATCGCATTTTGGGCTCGCATCGCACATGCACCACATTGCATATACCCCTATGTTCTTCTGGAAAAGTGTTTGACTAGGAAATCTGATCACTAACTACCCTCTCAGCGACCTCCATAACCACTCTCCCCACAGGGATTAGTGAGCTAGAAGACAGTTAGGCCATCAGGCCCATTGGACTGACCGTCGAAGTGCACAAACCATTCCCCATCTGATTGTTGACCACAAGTAAATGGTGGAATCAACACTCTCGAACACCTGCTCATCTGCAGATCGTGAAACAGAACCATAAGTGGACAGGATCAACCATTTAATCAACAAAACACTGTGGTCCCCAGGACTGAGGGAGTAGTGAAGAAGGTGTTATCAACATTCGCAGTGTGTTGCAAAACACCTCAACTCTAATCAGAGCCTCTGTGCAAGTCAAGAGTTTAGATGTAGTGACATTTTCTGACTGCACCGTTAACCCCATGTGCTCCAGGCCGGGGTGCTAATGGCCACATGCAACACCCCGCGTGTGTGAATTACGGCGAGTATTGTTTGCTTGAATTGGAGACACATGGAGTGAATAAGACGCTAAGAGCTGGTTCTATCTACCAGATTCACGAAGGAAGATTCGGCCCAGGGAAGAGTTAACAGTAGGAAACCTTCTAAGCCTCAGGGACCTCCAAGCTGAGTCCCCTTTGGGTTCTGCACTCAATAAATCCACTGCACTATCGCAGGTGTTGTGCCCGCTACAGGCAGGGCCAGGAAAGACCTTCAGCAATCTCTGGTACAGGAGGAAGTTCTTCAGGCACATAATTACATCACTCTGCACAAGAGTCAGCAGATCCTCAGGTGAGTGCTCGGCTTGAGTCGACCAGCCCATGTCCACACTGTGGTCCAGGGCGCGCAGAGGTCAGCTCTTCACTCAGGTGCTTGGAAGTCTCCAAGCGATCCTCTAAAGCCGAGACTTTCCTTTCACCAATGCAGTTTGGATTCTCCAGCAGACTGTAGGAGACTTGATACAAGAAAAATCACTCTCCAATATTGTCTAAAAATCACTGTCAACTATTGTCCAAGTGAAACGTTCCTTGTATAACTTTGTTTTGGTTTCTCAATTTGAGTCCTATTTGCAGTGTCAGCTGCTTCAGAATTATTCGCTCTCTCTGTGTTTGTTTCTCTCTGCACTGACCCTGCTAACACCCTCAGCTGTTCTAATATCAGTTATAAAACTGTGGGCCACGTCTATCCCAGAATGCAGCACTGGTCATCGGTAGCAGTTATAAGCCCCGGGTCTTGCCAATGACCTTCAGACCTGGGACCTTACAATGACCTTTACAATTAGTCCTCTTATGCTAATTATGAAATAATAATAATAGTTTGCTGTTTTGTTATTACTACTGCTGCTGCTCTTACACAGTACAAATAGACCGCGTGTCTGGTCCACAGAACTGAAACGTTTCTCTCAGATTTATTATTTTTTGCAGAAAGAGTATAGTGCAGCGCAGAGGAAATGACGTGCTGCTGCCGTCATCCCCTGCGCTGCGGTCCTCCAGGCTGCGCTGTGCGTCTGCGTGTGCGCGCGCCCTGCCTAGCATAGCCTTGCACTGGACGCATACCCTTCCAGCAATGAATCCTGTGCCCAGTCACATTCGGACACATTCACACACTGAGTCAGATTAGTGAAGGCTTTGCAGTGGGCAAATAGTGCTTTGTGATTCACGTTCAAGTTAGCAAATGTAGCTCAGCACAGCTTCGTGCCCCAGGGAAAAACAGTGAAGAAACTGGTGCAAGTACTGCTTTGTGCTATGATAAATGAACCCCGGTATGTGTGCCCCCCTTTTTCCCCCCAGCGCCTTGAGACCCTCACGGGTAAGTAGTGCGCTCTACAAATTCTTGATTGATGGATGTGTGCTGTGCGGTGCCGCACACATGCAATGTGAACATATTCGTGCCTGCTTCAAGGACTCGTTCGTTTTTTATAAAAGCACAGCCTGGCTATCTTGGTAGATCAGGTTTTGCTCTAACATCTATGAGAGGTCCTCTGATCTGCCCAAGTAACTCCCCCTGACCACCTCCATTTCGAAGCAGTGCAAAGCACAGTTTGTGCTGGGTCGGCTTCTTTCCAGTGGATAATATCTTTTGTGCTGGAAAATAAATAGCAATGCAAGATTTGCTACTTCTTTGCATCCGTTTGCACCAGGCAAATCCTTAGTAATTCTCACTTTTGCTACATGCGGGGTATTAGGGGCCATGAAGACAGCAGCAGAACCAAAAGGCTCTTGGCAATATCACACATAGTTGCATCCACATTTTGAAAATGCCGCACATAAGCAATCTGGAACCTTGGCAGCTTGAGCTGCTCACCCAGCCCCATGGGGGGCCCGCTCACCTGCCCCCATGGGGGGCCCCGCTCACCTGGCACCACTGAGGGGCCCTGCTCACCTGGCACCACTGAGGGGCCCTGCTCACCTGCCCCCACGGAGGGGCCCCGCTCACCTGGCACCACGGAGCCTGGGAGAGCCCCCGAGTGGCTGCGGTTCCGTGATACCGGCAGCTCCCTTTGCTGGTTTCCAGTGCTTAGTTTCCCTCCTGCCCAGCTCCAGGCCCTCCCAGCGGTGGTGTCCCGGGCCCTCTCCTGCGGTCCTCCCCAGCCCCGGCCCCGGCCCCTGCCCTGCGGTCCTGCCCAGCCCCGGGCCCTCCCAGCGGTGGTGTCCCTGTCCCGGCCCCGGGCCCTCCCCAGCGGTAGGGTGACCAACTGGCATGGGTGCAAATTCAGGACAGTGAGTGTAAAAATTCAGGACAAAGGGTCAAAATTCAGGACAAAAATTCAGGACTGAAGGTCAAAGTTCAGGACATAAATTTGGGACAAAAGGTACATGTTACAGACACATCAGAGGAGGTCGCGTAATATTACATAAGTAAATAGACAACCTACATAAGTACAAGTCAAAAGACGTTTATATTAGATTGAGAGAACCTTCCACTGCATCTGTTGTATGCCGGATTGAAACTTATATACCGGTGTATGCATATTGGATGCACCTGGGAAACATGAGCCAAAATGAAACTTCCAGCCCCCAGAGCTTGGCCCCTGGTGAGGTGACAGGAGCCCATAAACAAAAACAGTTTGTCATGCCCTGGGCTCTGGCAGGAGCAGTGGCGGCTGGTGACATTTGAAAGTGGTATGGCGTAAAAGTTTGATATGAGTGCCCAGTGGTGAGCGCAGTGAGCGAGCCTGAACGTAATTAGGGGGGCTTTTTCTCTCCCGAGATAAGTTTGAAAAAAGAGTGGGCAAATGGTGCCTTTTCAAGAATATTTGAGAAAGCAAGAATGTTAATAAAGCAATTGTGAAAGTGTAGTTACTGCATCAATAAAGAGATTTCGTATGATAATGACGTAAGAAGCTGCTTATTCAGTATACCCACATAGCTGTTAGTCTGTCTGACATGGCTGTTCATCTCTCTCTGCTCTGGCTCCTCTCGAGCCCCAGCCTTTATGTTCCCTCCTGCCAGGTCCTACTGTTTTTGCGCTCTCCCTTATCTCCACCTAGTTTCCAGACAGTCAACGCCTTGTTCTGCCTGGGTTCCCTCGGTTCCAGCACATTGTTTGTGTGCTAGAAGTCTTCTGTGGTATCATTTGAAATCTTTGCATTGCTTGTATGCTCCCTCTCCTCCAAATGCTCTCTCTCTCTCTGGACCATCAATCTCCTGTGGTATCCTTCGACTCCAGTGCTTTAGTCCTGCAATCCCACCTCTCTGTGTTCTCTTGTTTAATGCACCCTCAGCCTACTGCAATCTCAAAACTCAGATCCAGAACATTACAGTAAGCGAATTCTCCAGATCATTCTAAAATACTCTGATCACAACAAACGCACACTAACACTTGTACATGCAAAGAACTATCCAGAGAACTGTCCGACAAACCTGCAGAACCATTCCTACAGTGACATAATTGATCCACATTATCCTTAAAATTCTCTGTTCACAACCCCTTACTCCAGACAGGCATTCAATTTTGTGAATCTAAAAAATGCCTTGTACGTGAGGCCTTCACACACCTTCTGCTAGTGGGACACGCTAGATGCACTGTGGGATAGACTCAGGGCACAAGTCCTAAAAAAAGAAGTGGGGGACGCTGTCACCGGAAGTGACATCACGACAGGAAGTGACGTCACGAAAGGTGCCGAGCTCCTCATCCCAGAGAGGCCAAAGAGTGAAGTCCAGCTGTGCGGCAGGGGGGACGGCGTCCCCCCGGTAAAATAAGTGGGGGGACGCCGTCCACCCGCATGGTACCCCGACTCGAGCCCTTGATTAGACTACCTTACATCATTTCTTATGTTAGTCAGTCTACTTTATGTAGCCACACAAAAGAAGGCAACAGATGGTAGGCAACAACAACATCCAAATATAAAGAAGAGTAAAATAAGTAAAAGCAACATAATTAACTAAACAAGGCAGTGAGTACTCTGGCTTCCCATTACGCATACCAGCATAAACATTCCACAGTGTTACTTCTATTCGGTAAGATAGCTGCGCACATGCTGCAGTGATTAACATATTAACCTGCAAGTAATACTTCAGACACCTTGCTGGTGCCTTTCAGCGTTTCACCCTTTCATGGATCATACAATGACGATCATTGGGGTAATAGAAGCTGTATTGCGCAAGGCTCATGACACAATTCCATATGTGGTGCAAGATATGTAACACCATATCATTAATCCGGTTTACAAAAGCAAATTGTGTTGAACCTGTTTGTTTAAGGCTACCACTTTCAAATGTCACCAGCCGCCACTGCCTTTGTCTTTGCTATTAGTGACGTCCCACACCAAGATGATGGTACTATGCATTGTATGGAAAATACTGCATGGTCTGACGCCTTTTTTACCTTTTTAAATATTTTACTCTAACAATACCACCGAGATGGTTACATCTGCAGCAAATTCAAAACTTGCTCTCCATAAGTGCCACTTTTATAAGATGGTAGTGAGATGGCAAGCACTTGCGGGTAGCTGGGGTCATGTTATTGATCTAGTTGCCGGTATCACTTTGTTCTGTCTCAAGTTTTCTTGGTTTTCAGCATGCGCTTTAAAGATTATTACCTGAGCCAGAAATATCTTTTCTATCTTTTTAGATTTTATTTATTCTTTTTCGCAAGCTGTTACTGCATGGATTCTCATAAAGCGCACTTACTTTAGAGACTGACCTCATGATTTCTTGACCAGCGATATTAAACAGGTGCAGTGTATTAAAAGAATTAAGTAAGGTGAAATGATTGCTCAAAGAGCTGGGTTTTGAGCCTTCCTTTCAACAGTCAGAGCTCCAAAATCCCTAATAGGCAGCAGAAAGGCTTTCCATTCCAGGTCACAGAAAATGAAAATGTATATCCACTCTGCCTAGTTGGTCTGAATCTTCACACACAGGGCAACATGTTTTTCGCGGCCTGTAGTGCTTTCTGAGGTTTATTCATTTTAAAAGGAGGAAAAAAAGGAAACAATTGACCCAGATGGCAATGTGTACGACACAGAGTGATTCCTTTAATAATAGCTGTGGCTAATTGGAAGAAATTATGTGAGCGGCTGCATTATGGAGTTGTTGCAACTTATCAAGCAAGTAGCTGCATACATTAGTGAAGACTTAACAGGAGAGGGCTGAAAACTGAGAACTGTGAAGCTCTTATTTAACAAATGATTAGATGATAAAATCACTTGCAATTGATAAAGATCCGTTCACACAGAGTAGCTGACAGGGTTAATTCTGCCATCACAAGCACCTGATAGTTATCGTTGTCTTTTATATATTGTTAACACACCTAGTATCAAATCTGTGCAAAAGTCAATGTGTGGCCTCAGGAGTCATGTTTCTGCAGCCCAAAGCTGTTCCCTAAGCCGTAGTGCCCAACAACACAGTGGATATCGAAGCAAGACGTTTAATACATAAACAGGAAACCCCTTCATCAGCCTGAAAGAGTTCCTTTTTATGTGGATTTGAATACTTATCACAGTAGATAATAGCCTGTTTTCCATGGTATAGTGTGCCAATCTGAGCTCTATCAGCATTAGGACTGCACTGTCGTCTAAAAACGCTTTTGTGGCAAAGTCCACCATAATGCTTTTTGTTTTCATTCATACCTCTGCTCTGCCATCGTCTGCTGAGCAGTATTCCTACTACACCCCTCAAGAACGAACTAAAACGGGCCTGTAGGAGGTACACCATAACCAGGGGTATATACAGCTTCACTGGCTCCTGATTAACGGCAGCCATTGATGGACCCCCTTAAAATGAAGGGGTGACACCCACTGAGCAATACTGCTGCACACTTGATCAATCCGTGCAAAGAGCAGTGAGGGTAGCAGGGGGCCCAGCAAATGCTGTCACTGGCCCATTATCATTCTGCATGTGATAATTAGGCCGACATACAGAATGATAACGGGCCGATAGCAGCCTCTGCCAGGTCAGGCAGGGGCTGCTGCAGGCCCCTTTTCACAGCAGGAGTGCGAGCTGGCCCCTGCAGTGAGAGTTACAGGACTCTCAGCCGGCTTGCTGGGGGCAGCTCGCTGGAATGTCTGGAATTACGGACAAAAGGCGTCCGTGGAAGAAACCCTCCCGAACAACGGACAAGAGGCCCACGTTACCGGCAGTCCGTGAAATTTACGGACGGTTGGTCACCCTACCCAGCGGTCCTGCCCCAGCGTGTCCTCTTCCCTCAGCCCTGCACACACTCCACTTCCGGGCTGCAGGGAACGTCCTGGCGCAGGGCAGGCCGCGGAGAACGCACGCACGTGCGTAACCTGGTGACCAATCAGTGTCAGGCTTGGCAGTTAAGCCGGTGTTCTAACTAGATGATCTCCCCTGTCTGTCTGGTCTCCCCCTATGTCAGAGGGGAGCTTACCAATACAGCCTTACTAGCTCCGCTACCGTCGGTTTGGTCTCCCCCTACGGGGCTCACAAATACAGCTATAACCTGCTTTATTTATTTATTTATTTTAGGCGTTTTATACAGCGCAGACTTTACCCGAAGGAGTCAGAGCGCTTCACAATAGGAACAGAACTGATAACATGAGAACATTACAAGTGAACAAATTACAAATAACAAAAGCCAACGTTAAGTTACATGAGGCAAAAGTGACAATTGTGAGCAAAATACAAGAGGTAGCAAACGGCGCATTACAGGAGGAAAAAGTGACAAATATGCAGGTTACAAAAGCGTACAAAGTACAAGTAGAAGTATAATACTGCAATAAATGGCAGACACTCAAACACAAGAACAAACGTTACGTAGGCAATGGTGGCACTTGTTAAAGTATCTAAAGCAAACAAAATGTAAGAGGTAGCAAACAGTATGTTACAAGAGAAAAGTGACGTGTGCATGTTACAAAAGAGAACCAAACACAGGTAGAAGGATAATACTGCAATAAATGGCAGACTCTCAAACCACAAGAACACACTGGGAAGGCACTTCCATAGTCATGGAGAACAGAGTTTCCTATCATGGAAGGTCTTCCTTCAGGTAATAGAGAGGGTGTGAATTAAATTTGGAAGTGTCTTTGAAGGAGGAGAACTTTGAGGTCAGTTTTGAAGGCCTGGGAAGAGGTGGCGGTCCGGAGCTGAGGCGTGCCTGGCCATATGTCTATGTGTAAAGTTGGCAAATATTTACTTTTTTAAGCAATAATTGTGAATATATTTTTGTATGTAGCATATGCATACAGTAAAGGAAAATGTTTGTTTTCACCAATTCTTTGGTTTCTAACAAATTTTTAGATTTTGACAAAAGAAGTATTTTTTGTTAGAATACCACAATTTTTTATAAATATATTTATACCTACATATACATATATATTACAATACTTATAAGAATGAGAAAGATGAATCCAACAAAGTACAATTAATATGCTATTTGTTGATAAATTGAGTACTCCTATTTTTGCACTCCACTGCCTTCAACCTGTGTGCTCCAAAAACTAAGGAGGGGCATTCAAAATATGCAACTACATCTCTGAATCATGGTTGCATCTTCTGTTTTGTTGACCCGCCCTTGACGCTCCCAGAAGACTTCTTTTAAAAACCATAGGGCATATTATCAAGGCGGGTGATATGAGATTATCGCCCTTTTTGCGGCCGTTTTTCGGCCGCGAAGCAGCAATAATTTGATCGCCCTATTAGCAAGCTGTCGCTAACAGCAGTTAGCAACAGCTTATTGGCGATAGCGACCGGTTTGGGGCCCGCTTTGCATGTCAGCGATATTGATCACTAATGACATGCAAAGTGGGCGTACCCAACTTGTTAGCGACTGAAAGCACTCGCTAACATCGCAATCACCTATTATCACCACAGGAATAACGATGGAAATATTCACGTAAAGCGCGAATATCGCCAAAACCTAACGCCTGCTCAGACCACTTCTTAGCATGTATATCCAATGGGAGGTGGAAATTCAGGCTAAGAACCTATTGGCGGTAATGCCTGAATATCACTGGATTCCCAGCGATATTCACGCATTTCGACGCTATCGCCGGATATTTTATCGCTTTAGAGATGAACGTTGCTAATAGCACGTTATCTCTGCGATAAAATCCGTCGATCCACGGCGTTAAAAAATATTGCTAAGCCCATTTAGCGATAAATATCGCTAGTGGTTGATAATATGCCCCCTTATATTTAAAAAGGGGCATCAGTACATCTTGTGAGGCATCTGCTCTCTGCTTTACTTCCCCAGATATTCAAGTGCTTGCATGATCTGGAAAATATGTGAGACTCCTGGACAATCTGCTTTCACCGTCTTCTGTCCGCACCCTATCAGTCCCCCCCCCCGCCCTCGGCACCGACTTTATTTGCACTTTGCCAAAGCATCTCTGTACCAAACTATTTTATCCTTGGTTTCGGAAACCAGTCACAAGATTACAATAGTAACTACAACACTGCTTCGTCACTAATATGTGTATCAATTTAAATATTGACGGTTTGCTTTGTTTATGCTTTTTAACATAACAGCGCTATGATGACATTTTATTGCATTGGTTTTAATTAACTGTTCTAATTTAATAAACTAGAGTGCCATTAATTTGATCAATTGAATTTTTTTTAAAGCACTTTATAAGTCTAGCGTGAAGGACTATGTACAGATTGTAGCAGTTGTATTTTAACTCCTTTGCTGCTGGGGCCTTTCCCGCCCCGTGCTCAGCCTTATTTTGTTTATTTGTTGTAGTTTGCACTTAGGCCCCTGTACCTGTTTGTCCACATAAGGTTTTTTTGGGATAATCAAGTTTATTGATGTTTTTGAGAACAAATCACAAAAAAGAATGGCAGCGCAATCAGACACGATACAGAGATAAATTACATTGGGAAGAAGTACGACTGAGACTCGTACAACACTTTGGGAAGGAATAAAGCACTTGCACGTAAACAATCTTATACAAGACGCATTCGTGCCCCTCAGGGCACCAAGTCGAACCACTTGCCCCATATCTTACCAAAAAGCTTGGAATGGCTCCGGGCCTCAAAGAGCGGTTCCTGCTGAGTTCCGCACCAATCCACTCCCCGTCTCCATGTCTGCATAGTAGGTGGCTTGGCCTGAGACCAAAGCTCCGCTATATCGCATTTCGCCACCGCCACTGCCGTTCTGAGGATGCGCTTATCGGTCCGAACACCATAGAGGCCCTCTAACAAACCCAAGTTCAGGCGTAGCGGGTAATGGGGAGGATCACTGAAATAATATCGACCTCAAAAATATCGAGTTGCCATAATATCGTTGACAAAATATCGATGGACAAAATATCGACTGGCTATCTTTAAACAGGTAAGTACTAAAATATCGACTCTAAAATATCGAGTTACTAAAATATAGACTGTAAAAAATATCGTTTTTTTAAATGTCTTTAAATTAAGTTAAAACTAATGTAGTAATAAATATATTTATTATAAACTTACCTAAAATTATTAAAATAATGTTATATTAATAAATGTTTATTTTAAATTAAAAAAATATATAAAAAAAATAATACATATATATTTATACAATTTTTTTTTATTAAATAAACATATATAATAATTTTACCGTAGCATAGCAAAATAGTTAACATTTATTGTAACAACTGTAGTGAATTCTACAATAGCTAAAGCGTTGGATAGCGTAGGGGTAAAATTTACTATTCCCACTCCAGTGGGTGCAACAGTAGGGAAAGCGTTGGATAGCGTAGGGGTTACAATTACTATTCCCACTCCAGAGGGTGCTACAGTAGGGAAAGCGTTGTATAGCGTAGGGGTTAAAATTACTATTCCCACTCCAGTGGGTGCTACAGTAGGTAAAGCGTTGGATAGCGTAGGGGTTAAAATGACTATTCCCACTCCAGTGGGTGCAACAGTAGGGAAAGCGCTGGATAGCGTAGGGGTAAAGATTACTATTCCCACTCCAGTGGGTGCAACAGTAGGGAAAGCGTTGGATAGCGTAGGGGTTACAATTACTATTCCCACTCCAGTGGGTGCTACAGTAGGGAAAGCGTTGGATAGCATAGGGGTTAAAATTACTATTCCCACTCCAGTGGGTGCAACAGTAGGGAAAGCGTTGGATAGCGTAGGGGTTAAAATTACTATTCCCACTCCAGTGGGTGCAACAGTAGGGAAAACGTTGGATAGCGTAGGGGTTAAAATTACTATTTCCACTCCAGTGAGTGCAACAGTATAAAAAGGCAAAAGTTCATAATTAATTATAATTTATAGAAAAATGAGTACCAAGTAAATTTAATTTCCTATACCAATAACTTTTATTTACCAATTATTTTTATTTTCATGGACAATTATTAATTAATTAAACAATTTAATTAATTTAATTAATTAATTAATTATTGATTTACTTCCCACCCTATTCCCCTATAAACTCACAACCCACTACTGAAACTAATTTACTAAAAATTAATTATTTATCAATTGAACAATTATTATGAATTACCAATTATTTTTTATTTAATTACCTATTAATAATTATTTTACAATTAATATTAATTTACATAATTAATTAATTAGATTTAAATTACTACCCACCCTATTCCCCTATAAACCTACTACCCGCTACTGAAACTAATTTACTATAAATTAATTATTTATCAATTAATCAATTATTATTAATTACCAATTATTTTTTATTTAATTACCAATTATTAATTATTTGACAATTATTATTAATAATTACATAATTAATTAATTCTATTTAAATTACTTCCCACCCTATTCCCCTATAAACCCACTACCCGCTACAGATTTATATTACACAATTAGTAAAAATTAGTAAAAACTTACCTTATTTTCCTTTTTCTTTTGTCTATATTCTATCTAGTCGATATTATGTCTAGACTATATTTTTGATTCAATATTTTGGCTATTAATATCGATATAACTCGATATTTTTGTAGTCGATATTATGTTTGGTCGATATTTTGTCTAGTCTATATTTTTTCCTCGATATTATGTCCTGTCTATATTTTGGATTCGATATTATGTCTGTTTACCAATGGGGAACCTCCCGTCCCGAGGTCTGTGTAAGCTCTGGCGCTACCCCATGTGCAAGAGCGGGGCATTGCCATGTCATGTGGTAGAAGTCCGCAGGAGCATGGTTGCATCGCGCGCAGGATGGGGATGGCCGAATACGGGCGCTGTATAGGCACGCTGGGGTGAGGTATGCCGTGTGGAGGTATTAAAGTTGGACTAGACTCATCTTGGAGGAGGTCGTCAGGGTCTTAAGAGCCATAAGGTCATCCCTCCAGTCAACTTCCTCTAGGGGGCCCAATCATCCATCCCAGCGGGTATGCAGCAGGTCCAGGGATGCGGGGCCATTGTTCACCAGGGAGCGGTAAATCCGCGAACCCCCACCTCTGCCCCGGTTCCCCATCATCACTTGGGCCTCCAGGGGACTGAATTCCAGGAGGGACGTGGGAGATGGACTGTGTGTTCGGAGGGCATGCCTTAGCTGTAAATATTTGTAAAATTGGGAGTGGAGGGACTGGCGGTGTTGTAATTCTGCAAACAATCTAATGTGGTCTCCTACATAGACGTCTCCCAGCAACAAAATCCCGATGTGGTCCCATCAGTGGAAGTCTCGGAGTGACGAGACCTACTCCAGCCAAACACCACTCAACAGAGGCGTCTGCCTGATGAGCTTCCGGTCCCATTTTGTGTGGCGTAAGGCCTTATGCCAGGCCATATGTACTGTTCGAGTGATGGGGGGAGGGCCTGTGGCACGGGGGTCCCATAGAAGTAGGCTTTGAGCTGTGGGAAATCCATTGACTGGAGTTCCACCCGGTACGCCGGGTCGGACCAGTCTCCCGAAAACTAGTCATGGATCACAATGAACTTCGTGGCCAGGTAGTAAAGGTGGAGATTGGTTACCCCCATCTTAGGGAGATATGCGGAAGTGCGCCAGAGACAATCGTGACCTCCCGCCACCCCACAGAAACCGGGTAAGGGCACTGTCTATTTCTTGAAACACACCCCCTAGGAGATGAAGGGTCATGTATAAAAACGGGGTAGGACCATCATTTTAAAAAGGGCGCTCCTGCCAAGGGGATTGAGGGGGATGGATTGCCACTTCTTGAGGTCCGCCTTGACTTTAATGACCAGGGGCGTGATGTTCAGGGCCCATTCGAGGTCTGTGAGGACGGCGACCCACACCCCCAAGTACTTAAACGACTGCCTGCGCAGGGGGATGGTCGTTTGCCAGTCGAAGCACGCCCGGGATGAATGTAGGGGAACCAATGTGGGCTTCACCGGGTTGATCCGGATGGCGGAGACAAGTTCAAAGGCTAGGAGAGCGTCCTAGCATCTGGTCCTGATCTTTCTGGGTCCGCCAGGAAAAAGAGGACGTCATCAGCATAAAAGGGGATCTTATCGATCTGGTATGGGTCCCAAGCCCAGCCTCGGATGAGGGGATCCTGACGGACGAGGGAGGCCAGAGGCTCCATTGCTAAGGCAAATAAGAGCGGTGAGAGCGGACAGACCTGGCGAGTGCCTCTCGGAATGGGAAACATCTCTGAAAGCATGCCGTTAATGAGGACCCTTGCCCTAGGGTTGGAGTATTGGACCTGGCTGTTCGAGCAGTAGCGGACCCCCCCCCCCCCAAGCGCCTTGAGACCCTCCGGGTGAGTAGCGCGCTATATAAATTGATTGATTGATTGATTGATTGGATAAGGCATCGAAACAGAGAGCCGAAACACATCTTCTCCAACACGTCCCCAAGGTAGTTCCAGTCCACCGTATCGAATGCTTTTTTGAAATCAACTAAAAGCAGAGCTAGATACGGGGTGAGCTGGTGACGGTGTGCCTGGGCGAGGTGGAGACGACGTATGCAGTGCTGGGTGCCCCAGGCAGGCATAAAGCTGCATTGGTCCGGGTGAACCCAGGGGCATATTATCAAGGGGGTTTATCCCCGCTTTTTTGGCTTTAAAAGCCAAGAAAGCAGAGATAAAATTATCTCCCTATTACCTAGCTGTCGCTAACACCAGTTAGCGACAGCTAGTAGGAGATAGGGACCATCTTGGGCCCCACTTTGCATGTCAGTGATATTCATCACTAATGGCATGCAAAGTGGGCGTGCCAAGATGTTAGCGACTGGAAACAGTCGCTAACATCGCTATCTTCTATTACCAACTTTTGGAGATATTCGCGGTAAGCGCGAATATCTCCAAAAGCTAACACCTGCCCTGATCAGTTCTTAGCCATGTTTTCCAATGGGAGGTGGATAACATGGCTAAGAGCATTAGCTCGCTAATGCATGAATATCGCTGACTTTTCAGCGATATTCATGCATTGCGGCCGATTTTTATCGCATTTGCGATAAACCTTTGTAATACCAAGGTTTATCTGCGATAAAAATCGCCGCAGTGCGGCGATACTTTTTTCACGCTAACCAAGCAATAGCGATAATTAACGCTATTGCTTGGTAATATGCCCCCAAATCTTGTAAGTGGGACTTTTACCTCAGTGTTTATGAGGGAGATGGGGCGGTAGTCCGCACAGGCAAGGGAGGGCGGTTGTGTCATTGGAAGGACCACAATCGTGGCCACGTCGGTCTCTGGTGGGAAGGACCGCTTGTCTACTATATGTTTGAACAGCTCCACTAAATGTGGGACCAGTGTTTCACGGTAAGTTGCGTAGTATTCTTGCGGGTAACCGTCGGACCCGGGCATTTTGCCGGAGTGCAACAGTGTAATGGCCCCGTGTATCTCTTCCGGGGTGAGGGGGAGATCAAGCTTCTCCGAGACCGTTTGGGAGAGGCAGGGCAGGTGAGTCCCAGTCTCGAATAGCAAGTCAGCGATGGTGGTCCTGGCAGGTCGGGCTGCATAAAGGGCAGCATAATAGCCCACAAAAGTTCAGGAGATAGCTTGGGAGGTGGCGTGGCGAGCCCCGGTTTCGTCACAGATCTCAGGGATAATGCGGTTGGCTTTAGGGTAGGACACTAAATCGTGAAGTAATTTGCAGTTTTTATCGCCCCAGCCATACACGCGTGCCACAGAGGAGCGCCAGAGCATTTTAGCGGACTCCAGTGAGATCTGGCAGATCTCTTCCCGGATCAATGTAAGCCAGCAATCAGAGTTATCGCTGTCCGCGCTCGCCAGGGCCCCCTCCAACTGTGCCGCCTGGGCCTCCAGCTGTATGAGTTGGGCAGTCTGCTCCGTGCACTTCGCGTGGATCAAACTTTTAGCCACCGCTCGCATGGTGGCCTTGCCGGCCTCCCATAACGTCCCTGACGAAGAGACCGAGCCCATATTAGCCTTAAAGTTATTCCTCAGTTCCTGTTGGAGTGACTGAACGAATTCCACGTCCTGCAGGAACCAAGCGTACATCCGTCACGCTGTACAAGTACTGTTAGGGGGGTTCCCGAGACGCAGGGAGACGTGGAGTGATCCGAGATGCCTCTGGGCAAAACAGAGGCCCCGGACATCAGTTGACAGTCTGGGGCAGGTGGTAGAAACAGATCAATTCAAGAGTGACAGTGGTGGGCCGCTGATGTGTAAGTATATTGTTTTTTGCGGGGGTTCCACACCCTCCAAGCGTTGCAAAGACCCAAAGAAGAGGACCAGTCAGACAAGTGCTTAGCGGAGGCAAGGCGGGATGCGGAAGGGGCACCTGTTGTGTCGTGCGAGTGTTGGAGGGTTGCAGAACAGCGTTGAAATCCCCTCCGATGACCATCAGACCCTGAGTAAAGGAGGAGACCACGAGTGTGAGATGGCGAAGGGCAGAAGCCATGGTGGTGGAGGAATGTAAGTACACAGGAGATTAACTGGGTGTCCCTCGATCTTACCCGTCAGGGCCACGTAACGGCCTTGTGTGTGCGTCTCGGCCTGCGCCAGAGTAAAGGGAAGGCCATTCCGGAGCAGTATGACAACCCCCCTGGAACTACGCGTAAAACCTGAATGTCAGACGCTGTTGAACCCATACCGGGCGAGGAAATTGCATTGTGTGCCCATAAGGTTTGTTTCTTGTAGGAACAAGACATTGGTGTATGTCGCTGGGCGCTACAAAGGACAGCATTGCGTTTTATGCACTCTAGGAGGCCGTTGACGTTCCCTGAGAGGATGTGGAGGGGTCTATGTTGGGTGGACGTCATCAGGGTGGAATGTGTGTGGAAGAGGTAATGCAAGCACAGATCGGCCCTGTTCCCAAGGGAAGTAACGTGTCATGGCCGGGGTCTTTGGGTAAAGGTTGTGCGTTCTGGTAAGGCGCCAGGACCGGACGGGGTCCCCGCCGATTTGTTTAAAGCTGCCCCTGGTATGTGGTCAAAAATTTTAGCAAACCTTTTTAACTCCATTAGCCAAGACAGTGGGCCTGATTCACAGAACTAACTTAAGACAAAATCCTAAACTTACTACTTTTGGTATTCACAGAAGTTAGGATTTTGTCTTAAGTTTGTCTTAAGACAGACTTAAGACAGACTTAAGTTAGGATTTTGTCTTAAGTCTGTCTTAAGACAGACTTAAGACAGACTTAAGTTAGGATTTTGTCTTAAGTCTGTCTTAAGACAAACTTCAGACAAAATCGTAACTTCTGTGAATACCAAAAGTTGTAAGTTTAGGATTTTCTCTTAAGTTAGTTCTGTGAATCGGGCCCAGTATTCCTTCATCATGGCTAACCTCAACTATCATCCCGGTCTATAAAAAAGGTTCTAGGCAGGATCCCTCCTGCTATAGACCAATCTCCTTGGTTGACTCTTCTGTAAAGATCTTAGGCCGGGTGGTCCTGCATAGACTGAGTGAATGGTTGAGGGAGAAAGGGGTCCTGTCCAATGTGCAATATGGTTTTAGGTCAAATAGAGGTACCATTGACCAATGTTTAAACCTGCATCTTTTAGTTAGCAAGTATACGGTGGCCAAGGAGGGTAACCTATACATGGGTTTCATGGCCTTATCCTCGGCGTTCGACCTAGTTAATAGGTCAAAGCTTTGGATAGGACTCCTTGAGTTAGGTCTTGATCCTCCCTTAGTATATTTCTTGGCAAACCTACACACGAATCTCTCCGCAAAAATTAGAGTGAATATTGAGGGGCGATGCACTAGGCCATTCAGATCTGAAAGAGGGGTAAGACAGGGGTGCATTTTGGCACCCCTGTTGTTTACCCTCTACATTAATGCCCTTGAGACTGAGCTGGGGGAGGTTTCCCCGGACATTCCGCATATGGGGGAACAGGTTATACCAGTTCTCCTATACGCGGATGACGCTGTACTCATGGCTCGTACCGGGGTGGGCCTCCAAAAACTGCTGAATGCCTTTGGTACCTTCATGAGCAACCTCGATCTCAAGGTAAACGCAAAAAAGTCCCAGGTGCTAATTGCGGGGAGGTGTAAAAATAAGGGGAAATCTAAAAGCTTTTATTGTAACAATGAAGTGGTATGTAGGGTCTCCTCGTTTCCCTATCTTGGGGTAGTATTCGACGAAAAGGGCACATGGCGCCCTCAAAACACAAGCCGTAGTGTGGCTTTTATCAGGAGTGTTTCGTGCCTCATGGGGTTTGCCAAAAAACTGGGAGGTAGACCAGTTGAAGCCATTATCAAGGTTTACAAAGCAAAGTGTTTGGCTGTGGCCTCATATGGATGTCAAATATGGGGCCACACCCCGACTAACAAAATCCAGCTGGTGGAAAATAGATTCTTAAGAGGGCTCCTCTCAGTCCCCCAGTCAACCCCCACTTTTTCTACACACACTGAAGTGGGGATCGGATACGTCTCAGACCAAATTAAAATAGCACCCCTATTATATTGGTTAAAAATTTGGCTTAACGAGGAAATTACCTTAAACCACTCTATTATCAAAGATTGCCTTCACCTGGAGATGGCAGCCAATATTGCTTGGCTGACCTATATCAAAAAGGGTTTTCAGAAGATAGGCCGCCCAGCCCTGTTTTACTCCCCCGACACAATAACTAAAAAAGACATTGCCCTAACAAAAAACGCTCTAATGGATCTTTTAACATTAGAACGGGAGGAGATCGAGCTGAGAAAACCTCTTGTAAGAGCTAATTATGGGCTGGTTAGCTGCTCAGGCCCTGAACCATATTTATCGGTGGTAAATAACCGGTACCACCGATACCTCCTGACAAGATTTCGCCTAAATTTGATTCTTACACCCTGGGCTCCTTCCGTACTTGGTGTACTCCGGATAAAGCAGACCCTTGTTCTTGTGATTGCTTCTCATCACAAGACACCCTACATTTTGTAATGTTCTGTACACATTATGAACAGTCCAGAAGGAAATATTTGTTACCAGTCTTGAAGAAGGCGGGCATTGTTCAGGTTAGACCAGCTTTAATTTACTTATTGCAACTGGGTAGCCCTTACATTATGTTCTCTGTAGCTAGTTTTTTAACGGCAGCCATTCGTGTAAGGAAAAACAATACCAGCTTACCGCAGATTCAAAGTTGCTTTGAGTAATATATTTTGTAAAATTATGTAATATACTTGCGTACTAAGGTTTGTACTTTTAAAGGATTTTAAAGGTACCAATTTTATGGTGATATAAAATTTGTAAAATGTACTGCACTGTTTAATAATGACAATGAATTGTTTTAACTTTATTGGTTATTTCTGTAAATGTTTTTTGCTATTTAAAATGATTGTACCATGTCTTTTATAATATTAATTTTATCGAATAAAGAATTTTTGACTGACTGGTAAGTCTCATGTCATCGTCAGTAGCATACATGCGTGGGTAGCTACCAAGGAAAACAAGGAACAGTGGCCCATAGGCAGCTAAAAACAACAAACAATCAAGAGACAATGGTCTACCCACCCTCCCTTGCCTCCCAACTCCCCCCACCCTACACTTCTGAAGACAAAGCATCTGTCGTCGCCCTGAAAAGGAAAACATTCAAAACAACAACCCACTAGTGAATATTAAATGCTAAGCTAAAACGGTTAGCTGAACATGAACGTGGCAGAGATGGACCAACATCCATATAGCTGGATAAGAGATTCGTCAACAGCTGTAATTACTTTTAAACTAATATGCATCGAGAAGTACACATAAGTTCCGGAACTGGAATAGGAAACAGTTCACCGAGCCGTGGTTACAGTGAAGATGGATCGCACGCACCTTCTATAGAGGTTGGCAAACAGTCGTAAGTGTAGGTGCCATATTGGAAACAAAGCAAGAGTTCCTGTTTAGCCCGCAGTTCAAGCTCTCCCATCATCTCCGGATCCATGAAGCGCAGGGCTCCTAGACAGGTCTGAGTCCGATAGGGAGGGGTGCAAGGCCTTGGAGGGGTCCGGGACACGGCTCAAGTTAATCACAAAGTTAGTAGGACTAGGAGTGGCAGACCTCTGAGTTGAAGCGTGTGAGGGAGGGCGCTGAGACGGTGCACCTGGTGAGCAGGATGCCTCCTCCCGATGGTCGTTTTTCGTACGTGACCTAGTCCGGCATCTTTGGGGTTTAGGCAAGGTTGGGTGGAGCTGCGGGGGGCCAGCCGGGTCAGAGAGGGGGTCGGCTGATTCAGGAGGGGCTGGTCTTCCGTGAACCAGGTCCATGCTGCCTAATGGTTGTCGAAGAAGAATGCCTGTATTGAAAGACCACCCTGAGCCGGGAAGACAAGACCCTATCGAAGACCCAGGTTGCGGGGCTTCTGCTTGACCTCATCATAGGCTCGACGCTGTGCTTGTACCTCAGAATGATGGGTCTGGCAGTAGCCCTGGGTGGAGGCTTGGGGGCCAGGGAGCGATGTGCCCGCTGAACGGCGAACCAGGGTGAAAGGAACTCCTTGGGCATCCATGAACACAAACAGTCTTCCACAAACGTGTCCGCGTCGCCTTGCTCTGTTCCTTCGGGAACGCCTATGAGGCTCAGATTGTTCCTTCTCGACCTGTTTTCAGCATCCTCAGTCCATCGGTGGAGCTCCGAGGTCTGGGTCTGGAGGCGGGCCACCTGTGTCTTAAGCTGGCCCATGTCATCCTCCGCCGTGGAAATGCGGGATTCTGCCTCCGTGATTCGTGCCGTGGCATTGCGCAGGTCTTGGTGGATAAGAGCCACATCCACCCTCACCTCGTCAATCTTATTCTCGACGGAGGCCTGCGAGGCGCCTATCACCTGACGGATGGTGGAGTGATCGTCCACAGTGGTGGCAGGTGCCTTGGATGCCCCACCTCCAGGATCCCGGTCTGACGTGGTAAATTGATCCATTGTGGTTTGGGCTGGAGGAGCAGTGTTCTGTAAGGTGCGAGTCCTTCCCATCGCCTCCAAGGATGGGATCTGACCTCGGCCCGGGCAGGGGGAGAAAACTGCGATCCTGCAGTGGAGGAGGGGGTCCCCGGTCACCCAGGTCGTCAATACTCAGGTCAAGGTGCCCAGGTCCCCCCCGAGCCCACTATGAGCAACAAGATGCATTTAGTGCCCCAGGGCCGGGTCCGCGCGGAGCACTCCAGTGGAAGGCTGCTGGGCAGTTAGTACCTACAAAGACAAATCCCACGCGCGGAACCCCTGTCCGGCAGAGATGGCCTCTCTCCCAAGAGGGTAGCTTGAAACGAATAGGGGTAGGGAGGAGCCAAGTTCTGTGGTGGGTTCGCCGCAGACACCGGTCAGCCGGAACAGAAGGGCCCCAACTGTTCTCAGGGAGGCACTCTCTGATGAGGAGCATGGTGTATGAAGGGAGGAGACTAGGCAACGAGGGAGCAGTATGGGCGGTGGAGGCACCGACTGTAGCCCCCTGCGCTGCCACCCGACTTGGTGGCCAGTTTCCACTCCCCAACTCCACTCACCAGTGGACTGGTGGCAGGGGCGACAGGAGGTTCTCGCCCGTCCCCGAGCCCAGTCGCCCCGACAGCAATAGTGAAGCTGTTGTGTCCTCGTGGGGTTAGGTGGTTGAATGGTTCATGCCCAAAGCAGCCTAAGCATCGGCTACCAGGGGGAGTCCATCAGAGGCCACAACAATGGGGGGCCCACAGCCCCATGAAGGGCTCCAGGCAGTCCAGTAACTACAGGCCAGTGGTCGACAGTGAAGGGGACCTGGAGGAATAGGCCCAGAACCGTGGGGGGGGAGTCAGGAGAGTGATGGAGTTTGGGGGGGTGAGGCACCAGGCCACCCATCCACCCTGCTACCCGACAAGATGGCCAGTCACCCACCCCAGGCCCCACTCACCGGTACAGCGCTGTCACTCTCCTTGAAAGTCTCATGTGCCCCCAAGTCAGGTTGCCGCCGACCCCACGTCGGCGCAAGCTAGCGGGTAGTCCCGGACACAGGATGACCAGGCCCAGGGCGGCCCACATGTCCGGACCAGGAGAGGCCCTGCCAGAGGTCACAGCATCACGGGCCCACCACTCCCCAGGCGGCCACAAGAAGGCCTAGAAGCAGCACGGGCATCCGCCACTGGCTTGCAGAGAACAGTCACAGGGGGGGAGACACACGTGGGGAGACCAGAACATGACCCCCCGGCCGCTGCCCGATAACGGCAGCCGAGGTCTGAGGCGCTCCGCAGCAACTCCAGGGGGGCGAGCAGATCAATTTTGCAGGCCTGTCGAGCACCTATCTACGGATCCTCACACGTGGCGTCAGTTGCCGGCGCGGCCTCCCGCGCTGAGGGCTCACCTTCAGGCCGCTGCAGACTTTGGGGGCGAGCAAAGGAGCCCCAGACACCGCCGTCGCCCCACCGCAGGCGGTGACCGGTCCGCACAGGGATATCTTCAGGCCCGGGATCGGGGCAACAGTGGGTCTGCCAATTCGTGTAGCTGAGGCCGCAGGCTGAAGAAGAGCCTCCCCGGGCCGCCAAAGCATCGATCCTCCCGGGAAAGGGACCGGAGCTGAGCCAGTGAACTAAGAAGGCACCGTGGGCAAATAGAAGAGGTGAGTAGCGGCTGTTGGCGGTGGAAGCGAAGCGGGTGAAGGATGGTGGTCCCGGAGCACTCTTAGAGTTCGTTTGCTATCATGACGCCTCAGGCCACGCCACCCCCCCCATTCTCCACATAACATTTGTGCCCTTATTCCCAACACCCTGATGATTTTAAAGGTACCCAGGGTTTGTGTATTCCCCTGGAAAAGAGGCAGACATTTTCAAAAATACTTTTAAAACATTGCCTTTTTCTAAAAACACTTATTCTAAATTGCTGCAGTAGAAAGTGTCTGGTTTGTGCCTTGTAAATAGCATCAACAAAATGTTTGTGGTGATAAAATCATCATCATCTCAGATTTTTGGGGAAAGTAGAATTTTGACAGTAAACCAACATTTTATATGAAGTTTGTATTTTTTACTGTGACATAGTCTATTGTTGCATTTATTTTTTCTTTCTACCTCCTTCCAGTTAGTGTTAGGAATTGGTTTCAAAACAATAATGGATCCAAGAAAACTATAAATTTTTGAAAACTAAACAAAAATTTGAATTCAGTAATAGGGGCATTTGTCTCAATCCTTTAACGAGTTCCTATAAAAATTTACATTTGACTATAGTAAATATTGCACTAAAGTATAAAAAAAATTGCTGTTTGTGTTGACGTTTTCACCTGTAATTTTTGTAATTTTGCCTAATAATATAACATTGAATCAGCATGATCCTTCTTTTTTTGGGATATATAGGACTCATAGGTTCACCAAGAACCCAAGCAACCCAGATCCAAAAACTGAGCTGCGTCTTGCACTGGTTTTTCGTTGTGTACTGTGTTTCTCGCAATTATTTTGGTAAATATAAACAGAGATAAATAGGTACAAGCGAAAGCAATATATTTCTTAAACAAAATATAGAGTTTATAAGCAGTGTGTTTTCCATATCTCCAGAATTGTGGCTACCCCTGCAAGCATGTGATTTAGATGTAATTTTGTTATATTACTTCTTATTTCCCAATTTTTTCATTAGGAAGGCTTAACTGCAAAGAAAGTTAATTGGCAATACCAGTTCTTCTACTAATCTGTTTTCTCCTAATTCTACCTATAAAAATGCTACCTTACTTATGTTTGTAGGCTTAGTGCCCGTAACAGAAATTGGCCCAAAGCGCAACGTGGACCCACCACATTTCTAAAATGAAAACTACCCCTTTTTTGCCTGGCTATGGATTTTGAATCCTCGCTCTTCCGGCCCCCAAGTGAAACCTTGCCAACCTATACATTTTTTTTAATGTTTCACTAAGGGCCCCATGAGGATGGTGGGCGGACAACCCTAGTGGTGGTGTTACCGTCTGACAGCTAAGGGAGGTCCCACACTGCCAATTCGTATGCGACCACTACCGTTGCGGTCGCATCCTGCATCTTTGACTTTGCTTCGTGCGCTTCTGTAAACAGCACCCGCCGCAAAGCCTTAGAGGCATGTCGTGCATTGCCAAGGACCAAGTGGCAGGCACGGCGCGGTGCCTGCCACCTTCTGGATGGCAATGGGGGGTGGTACCATCAGTACCCGCCAAGTGCAGCCTTCCACCCCTCTAAACTACTTGGGGGCTCGCAAAAGGCCACCAAAGCAATTCCTGCCATCATTTCCATGGCAGCGAAGCCGCCATGGAAAGGCCTTCACATCACACTATCCTATTATGGATGTCGGTGCCTGTTAGGCACCGCCACCATACTAGTTCCATGCAGCTGGCAATCGGAATGATTGCCGGCTGAAAAGCGGCGAACGACCTTTGCGTCGCTGTGAAACCCCCGCCATTGTAATATGAAGGGGGGTTTCAATCGTTACTATGTGGTGGCGGTCACCACCGCCGGTTCGGCGGTGGTGAACGACACGATATCCTAATGAGCCCCCAAGTGAAATCCAGTATGGGGTCACTTATGTGGCTCTCTTCAGGTTCTGTGTCCTAGAATCCCTTGCAAACCTCTCATGTCTGTGATGGAAATCTGCCTGTATCTACCAAATTTTACCCACCCCGTATTCCACAAGTCTCCTGATAAAAATGGTAGCTTACTTGTGTGGGTAGGCTTAGTGCCTGCAGCAGGAAACGTCCCAAAATGCAACGTGGACCCACCACATTTTTGCAGTGAAAACTGACCCTTGTTTTTCAAAGTGCATAGCTTCGTATTTCGAATCCTAGCTCTGCAGGCACCTAGCAAAACCGAGCAAACGCATACATTTTTGACAACCAGAAATCTAGGCAATTCCATGATGGGGTGACTTGTATGTCTTTTACCATGTTCTGTTACCCAGAATCCCCTTTTAACCGCAAACTTAAAAAAACAAAAAAATATTTCCATCACATTCCTGTGATGGAAAGTTCTGCAATCTGCGTTGTTCCACAAACTTCCACCCACCCCTCATTCTCCAAACTCTCCTATTAAAAGTGCTACCTCACTCATGTGGGTGTGCCAATTAACTGTGTCATCCTAAGGCCCAACATTGTATAGAGGAGACATCAAAATGACCTATCATAAAATGGCCTGCTTTTTAAAGAGTGTCACCAGGGTTTTGGCCCCTTGCTCAGTGGCCATCTTTGGAAACCTACCAAACCTACACATTTCTGTAAACTAGACATCTTGGCCAGTACATGGAGGTATGGCTTGCGTCTATCCCCCAAAAACTTTCCTACCCAGAATTCTGTGCAAACCACATTTTTAGTTTTAAAAATCACATTTTCCACATATTTTGTTTGTCGTCCTACCACACACCGTCCTCCTAAGTCTCCAGAAGAAAATTATCCTTCACTTTGTTTAGTGTCCAATACATATTTGGCTCAAACTTTTTTTGCCGCCTCAAAGCCAGATGGAATGACCGTTTTAAATCCTTTACGACTGCTATCATGAAAATGAGGCACTCGTAAAGTAATTTTGCAGGCATATTATGATGCCGCTGTAAATGCTCTGATCAAGGGTCGGAGACTTTTACAGCTGCATCTTAATCATCCCCTTAATAATCTTATATTTTAAAATATTATTATTTAATTTATAACTTCAACCTGAAATCAAGTTTTATTTATAATATTTTTTTATACATTATCTTTTTATATTTAAATTTTTTTTTCTTACATTTTTGAACAGTTGTGTATATCTTTTGTTACAAATAATCAACAACAAATTAACCAAACTAGTATGATTATATAGTTAAAAATGTATGTATATTATATTAATTACTATATATTGTAGAATTTAGTTAAACTATTTTATAACATTTTTTAGAATTGAATATATTTTTGACACATATATTTTTAGAATAATATTGTGTTATATTGACTTCAAAGGTACACATTATTTTTTTCAATTTTTATTTGGTGTCCAAGTAGATTTTTTCATCTAGCCATGTTATTGTTTGGACGATTTTGGGGAGAGAAGCTTGCATTTGTTTGCTACGGTTATCGGTTAAGGTAAGTTCAGGTAAGATTTCAGTTACTTTAATATTAGAGGGGAGGTAGTTACTTTTTGTATATCGTTTGTATTGTCTTTTTGATGATTTTGATATGTTGTGTAATACATAGCTACAGTTATATATTTACTACCATGATTGATAACCTTTAAGGCTTAGCAATATGTAGTATATTAGGTAATCATTATGATAGCCATCACATATAGATTTACCCACCGCCTTATTAGCATGGCGGAGGGTATTTTGGAGGATGCAAAGTCCGTCCTCCACTTTTCAGCTGGTGGCAATCGCACCTATTGCCTGGTGCAAAGGGCCATTAATATGTTGGCGGCGCAATATTAGTTTGTGTCCTGTAAGAGGCCTTTCCATGGCGGCGGTGCCGCCATGGAAAGGCTGTCTTTAATTGGACTTGGTGGCTAGTTGCGGGCCCCTCTTGTGGGTGGGGGGGGGGGGGGTGCTGCACTAGGGGCTACCCATGGTACCCCCCTGCATTTCCATGCACCGACTGTCAGGCATTTTGTGGTGCCTGCCACGTGGTGCAGGGAATTGCACCTTTAACATTACAGACGGCGCTGCAGCCCCCAGCACTGCCTGCTATGTTAAAGGCCCAGGATGCGCCCACCAGTTTGGCGAGCGCATCCTGATGGCAGTGGTGGGACCGCTGCATGTCTGGCGGGCGGTACCAATCACTGCTACAGTGGTGGGCGGACAAAGTCCACCCATCCTCGTAATGAGCCACCTAAGTTATGTTCACATTAGTATGTGTAGTTATTTTATTTGTTTTAAGTCTAATATATAGGCCTTCATTATGATCTTTGTATGAAAGTCTCCGGTCGTAGGCTTTCTGACTCAAACCGTCATTTTCACTTACGAATGGCTGATCATTATACTGCCGGTCTGAAGTGAAACTGGTCGGTTATTCACGCTGGCTTCTGACGGGCTCCAGGAACCTGTTGGCCAATCTGACCTAACACGTCATTTATATGTATGGCGATTTATTCTGTCTGGATTACGATGCACTATTTCTGGTAGTATTTTTTAATATCCTTTTTTATCAATATCAATTTCTGGCCGGGAGATCCCAAGGAAGATCTCCCTTCCAAAGATTTCTCTGCCACTCTTCACTGCTTGAATCTCACTCCCCATGTCACAGCCCCTACCCACGCTCAAGGTCACATCCTTGATCAAATCTGGTCTTCTTGCCCTCTCGCCTCACTTCCCTTTATTTCCCCTTGTGTTTGGTCGGATCACCATATCATTTCCTTTTCTATTCACTTGGGTGTGGTCGACAAGCCCTCTTTTCCCAAAAATCTCCTGGTCCGCAATTGGAATCAGACCGACCTGGACTCTCTTTCACTTTCTCTGGCTTCTTCCGCTCCTGATCTTACCAACCTCCCTCTTGAGTCTCAGGTCAATGCTATCAGTACATGGCTCTCCTCTTCGTGTGATCGAGTGGCCCCGCTAAAAAAGATCAAGGCGGTCCGCCCTTACGATGCGCACAGATGGTTTTCTCCAGAGCTCAAAGCTTTAAAACTCGACCTCAGGCGGTCGGAACTTCTCTGGAGACGGCAGTACTCTCCCTCTCTGCGCGCTAAATACAAACTACTCCTCACCGATTACAAAAAAGCTATCCTTGCGGCCAAAACCTCCTATTTCACTGAGAGAGTAGCTCTCTCTGCAAACAAATCTCGTGAAATCTTTTCCCTAGTTCACAATCTTGCCACTTCCGATCGCTCTTCCCCCTGTATGGGCCCCTCTCAGTCCCTCTCCTTGTCACTTAATGACTTTTTTATAGACAAGATTGTGAAGATTAAAGCTAACATTCCGACGGTGCCCCAACCCATTCCCACCTGCCCTGTTACTCCCTCTCTCTCCTCCTTCGTCACTTTTCCCCCCATTTCTCCTGACCTATTTCACAACTACCTGCTCAAGGTTTTATTTAGAAGTTTTCTATAGCGCTAACAAGACCCGAAGGTAGCAGAGCGCTTTACAGTAAAGGCATGAAAAGGTGGACAAAAAGACAAGTAACAAATAAAGGTGATCATCAAATGACAGTTGGGGGAGAGGAGAAGTTCGTACAGTAGGACTTCTTGGCAATAGGATACAGAGTTCTCACATAGTTCTGGGGATGGATGTTGATCCTAGTTACCCAGGACCTAGGGAACGGATGGGGAACAAGGATTTGAGTTGGCTCTTGAATTCCGCATAGGACGGTATGGTTCTGATATGCGGGGGGATAGAGTTCCATATTTTGGGGGCATTTCCTGAGAAGGAGCAGTCCGCAGTTTTCTTCTTTCTGGTTTTTGGTAGGATGAGCAGCAGGGAGTTAGAGCTTCTCAAGATTCTACTTTGGCCAGCTTTTGTGAGTTTGTTTGCCAGGTATTCTGGTTTTCCGGTGTGGAGGGCCTTATGGGTTAGACAGGCCGTTCTGAAGGTGCTACGCATATCCACCGGGAGCCATTCAAGTTCTTTGAGTGCAGGGGAGATGTGGTCGGATTTATTTTATTTATTTTTTTTTTTTTTTTTTGCATCCTGTGATCATTCTTAAATCTGGCTCCCCTATGGTCCGTGCACCGGCGCGCATTCTCAAAACTCTTTTCACTAACTCTTCTGCTCCCCCGCTTACTTTGCTTAATTCCTCTTTGGCCTCTGGTTCCGTTCCCTCATCATTTAAATACGCCGTTGTTCTCCCTATTCTCAAAAAACCCGGTCTGGATCCTTCCCTCCCTGCTCATTTCCGTCCCATCTCCCTGCTCCCCTATTTAGCTAAGATCCTCGAGACCCATGTCACTTCTTGCCTCTCCTCGTATATCGAGGACAACGGCCTTCTAGCTTCCCACCAAGCGGGCTTTCGCCCAGGCCATTCAACGGAGGCAGTGGTTCTCGCGGTTCTGGATGAACTCAAGGGGAAGGCAGATTCCAACCTCCCCCAAGCCCTGGTCCTTCTCGATCTGTCCGCTGCGTTTGACACGGTTGACCATTCCATTCTCCTCGACCGTGTCAGCGCAGCGGGCATTCAAGGCGCGGCCTTCTCCTGGCTAGCGTCCTTTCTTCGGGATAGGTACCAGGCGGTTCATCTCTCCGGCTTCTCTGCCCCCCCCGTCCGGTCACCTGTGGTGTTCCCCAGGGTTCGTCTCTCTCTCCTCTTCTCTTTAATCTTTACATCCGTCCCCTTGTCACTTCTCTTCTTGAGCTGGGGGTCTCGGTGTATAACTACGCAGATGACCTCCAGCTCGTCTTTGATCTTTCTTCCTCTCCTGATTCTCTCCCCAAGTTCAGTTCCACTTTAATTTTCATTTCCGAGTGGATGAGCGCTAACCACCTTAAGCTCAACCCCAATAAGACGGAACTTGTCCTCACGGGTGGTCCATCTAACCCTTGGTCCCCAGAACACTGGCCCCTTTCTTTTGGTCCCCCTCCCACACCTTCCTCCTCTGTTCACACCCTCGGCATCA
This sequence comes from Lissotriton vulgaris, assembly GCF_964263255.1. Taxonomy (NCBI): domain Eukaryota; kingdom Metazoa; phylum Chordata; class Amphibia; order Caudata; family Salamandridae; genus Lissotriton; species Lissotriton vulgaris. The sequence goes on from NW_028253739.1 coordinate 362,439, forward strand.
AAGTTAGTTCTGACTTAACAATGCACAGTCAGATTAGCTCTGTTGTGTCTTCCTGCTTCTTATCCCTCCGTCTCATCCGGAAAATCTCGCGTTTTTTCACCACTGATGCACTCAAAACCATAGTCCTGGCCTTAGTCATCTCTCGACTTGACTATGGGAATGGCCTGTACGTGGGCATCCCAGCCTACGAGTCCCGACGTCTACAGGCCATTCAAAATCAAGCTGCTCGCCTCATTCTCTCCCTTCCCAAATCCTCTCACATTACTCCTGTTCTTAAATCTCTGCACTGGCTCCCTATCCGCTTCAGATCTCTCTTCAAGTTAGCCTGCTTTGCCTTTCGAGCTCATTCCCGCTCTGCCCCTGTCTACATCTCCTCCCTAATCTCCTCCCACGCCCCCAGTCGTATCCTTCGCTCTTCTTCTCTCTCTCTTCTGCACATCCCCCGCTTCCGCAAATCCAGAACTGGTGGCACTCGCCTCTCTGTTTTGGCCCCCCAGTTCTGGAACAGCCTGCCACTTCACATTCGCTCCATCCCCATCTACACCCACTTCCGAAAGGCCCTTAAAACCTTTCTTTTTACCCAGGCTTTTCCTTCTTAGGTCCCCCAGATTCCCTCTGTGAGCCCTGACCAGGTCCCCAGCGCCAGGAAGCCGCTTGGCCGCAGTGCGCTTTATTAAATATCTTTTTCATTTCATTTCATTTCATTCATTTCATTTCATTCATTTCATTTCATCCTGCTTTCACACATGGGAAGCATGTTTGAAACATACTTCACCCTGCGGCCTACGGTTGGTGTTTAATGTGATACCTAGGATGCCCACTTGTTGATCCCTGCACCATGTGGCAAACACCCTGTATTCCCTGGTACACGGTGCATGGATAAACTCCACCTCCTATTTCCCTATGTGACTTTGAGCTAAGGCCAGTTTACGGCTCTAGCACATGTTCCTATAATGGAATTTGAGAATGCGACTGCACTGCACCATGTGTGGTCTTATCGTAATCAGTTGTTCAGGACCGCCGTTTGGAGGTTGGTCGGTCATGTTTCCGCTATGGTGCCGTACACCATAATAAGTTCACTAATGTTAAATAATATATTTATGTGGGGGAGGTATTTCATTTTTAACTGGTGTAATTATTCCTGATCTTCAGTTCCAGGAACGATGTGGTTACCATTTTTTTAATTTAATGTGTATTTTTTTTTATAAATTAATACATATTTTACATATTCTTGTATTTTTTGCTTTCCTGAATCTTTTTTTTCTTTTGATCTCTTTTTAATCTTTTTTTTTTTTTGAGGCTATGTATGATTAGATATTTAACTTAAATTTTTTCTCAGTTTTATTTACCCTTTTGTTTTGCAAATTACAAAATAAAACAGCGGAAATAGTGGGCTCCCCTGCCTTGTGCTACAAAGGAGAGCAAAAAAGGTGGATGAGAAGCACCCACTGGTCACTCAGGCCATAGTAGCACTTTATATTCACTGTTCTTTAAGCAAAACACGCGTCCCTTAGGTCCATGATCTCCATCATCCATAAAGGTATGTCCGCTTTATACGTTTGAACCCCTTCTTGCTTTCAAGAGAGACAACTACCTTCTTATCCTCATCATCTGCGTCTCTAACTGTAGATGGCAGTTTATCCTAACATGATTCGCTTTTTTTTATTTTTATTTTTTATTTTTTTATTGTCGCAGGAAACGATAAGCAGCGAAACATAATACATACATACAGTTTCAAGTGTCTTTAGAAAGCATAAATTTACATTAATTATAATTAAAGGGTTAGGATATTGGGATACAGAATAAAAAAGAAAGTAGAGCAAGAGTTAGATTATACAACCTCTGGACGGCCCTAGTAATAAAAGAGCTAGTTCACGGAAACAAATAATAGTGATTTGATTATTGCTCACATATATCTTCATACATCTTCACTAACCCCCAGTTTTTTATACCTCAAAAAATTGTTTCCAGATCTTTTCCTTTCTAGCTAGAGTTTTTGGTCCTCTATATTTAGCGAGTGTAAGTTCCATGGTTCTGATTTCTATAACCAATGTTAGCCACTCAGCAACAGTTGGAGTGTTCTTAGATATCCATGCTCTTGCTATAGTTAATCTTGCACAGGCTAACAAGATTGTTATGAGATCTTGGTTGGGACAGTGAGTCTCATAGATATCAAGTAAAACCAGTTGGGGGGATAAATCCGGTAACTTAATCTGACTATCTTGAAGGTGTTTTATAATTCCCATCCAGTAGCTAGAGTACGCCGGGCAAGAATAGAGCATGTGTTCTATATCAGCAGCATAAGTGTTGCACTTCACACATTTTGTTTTGTCTGATGTTTGGTTCCCTTGAGCCCAGGCAGATATTCTCTCTGGAGTGTAATATAATTCTGTAATAGTCCTATATGTTTGCAGTCTTAAGTTGGAGGAGTGCACGACATCACTTATATGAGTTAAAGCTTTACTAATCTGTGCTGAGTTTATGTCCCGATTTAGCCGGCGAGACCATTTAGTAGCAATTTTAGTAGTATTTTCGAATTTATCCTTGGTTAAAAGTTGATATCCCAGCTTTATAAGTGATTTAGTTTTATCGGAATATATACACTCTATAATTTCAGACTGAGTAATTGTTGTTATTTTCATTTTATTGATAAAAAAGTCTCTCAGCTGGCGATATCGATAATGCATATCGTTTGTTACGCCATTTAATATTTTCATGGTTTCAAAATCTAACATACCATTATTTCCATATATGTCGCCTAGTGTATTGAAGCCACAATTAATCCAACGATACCCAGTCCCATCCGAGAAAGTACCCGGAAGACCCGGGTTGTCCCATAGCCTAAGTTCCGAATTATAAAATGAAGTCTGACTGATGTGCATAATTTTCTTCCAAATATTTATAGCATGTTTAGCAGTCTTAAATTTCACCCGTTTATAGTAGTTTGGGTCATGTGTGCGGAGCAAAAATTGGTTGGAGTCGGTACCTAGCAAGTATTGATAAAAGAATAGGCAAGACTCTTTCTTTAATAAGCTCCGAATACGAAAAAAAAAGGTTGCCAAAAAATATAAGTTAAAGTCCGGAAAAACAAGTCCCCCTTTTGAAATTGGTAGTGTCTAAAATTTTATAGCCCTGCGTGCCTTTTTGTATCCCCAAATAAAGCTGCTACAAACGGAGTCTAGTTTTTTTTAAAAAAATTGGTTCGGTTGTAATGGTATGGCTCTAAACAAATAGAGTAGCTTGGGGAGTATTTTCATTTTGATCAAATTTAGTCGGCCTAATAGACTAAGAGGAATTTTGTGCCATTTTTTAAGAGTTGTGGAGGTTTCTTTTAGAAAAGTATCATAGTTAGTTTCCAATATTTTCCCTACTTTAGCCATTAACTTGATTCCTAAATAAGTAGCTTCTCTGCAAGTGTCATAGATATGTATAACAGGAGTATAGTTAGCTATAATTTGAGTTTTACTCACGTTCAATTTGTAACCTGAGATTAGGCCATAATTTTGTGCTTCGTTAATAATTTCTGGCATAGCTCCATTAAAATCACTCGTATAGATAGCTATGTCATCAGCATAAGCCGTTAATTTCAAAACAGTACCTCCATGACTCACTGGAATAATGTTTACTTGGTCATTTAATGCATTTAAAAAAGGTTCTAAAGATAGGGCAAAAAGTAAAGGGGAAAGGGGGCAGCCCTGTCTCGTGCCTCTTAGTATTTTAAAATTCGCTGATTCTTTATCTCCATAACTAATCAAAGCTAAGGGTTCGTCATAAAGGGACATAACCCAATCCAGGTAAGACCCGGAAAGCCCCAATTTTTTTAATACTTCCCACAGATAATCCCACCCCACTCGGTCAAAAGCCTTTTCTGCGTCTAACAAAATCATACCGAGTGGGGTGTGTGTACTTTCAGCAACATCAAAGGCAATTATTGAGGTGTTAACGTGTGTGGTAGTATCCCTTCCCATAACAAAGCCGTGCTGTTGTAAATTAACAATAGAAGGCATACTAGGGGCAAGCCGATTTGCCAATATCTTAGAAAAGATTTTAACATCAGTATTGAGTAAGGAAATCGGTCGATAAGACCCACATTCTTTTTCTGGTTTCCCTTTTTTCAGAAAAAATATTATTTTCGCTATTTTCCATGAAGGAGGTGCTTTTTTGGAGAAGCTAATTGAGTTTATCACTTTCTCTAATAGAGGTAGTAATTCTTGTGCGCAAAGTTTGTAAAGTTCACCTGGTAAACTATCTTCTCCGACCGCTTTCCCTGATGGTAGACTATCTATGGCCCGTTTTATTTTGTCTAATGTTATTACAGAATTGAGTTGTTGAATTGTTTCAGTACTGAGTATTTGAGATGCGGTTAAGTGTTTTTCTAAATATTGTGTTATTGCTGATTTTGCAGGTAATGTCTCTGGAGTGTACAATTGTTGGTAAAATTTAACAAACTGGTTTAATATTTGATCCGTTCTGTCATAAGTATTTAAGTCATTCCCTACTATTTCTTTGATTTTTGTTTTAGCTTTCCTATCCGCGGTTTTAAAGGCCAGTAATTTCCCAATGCGATCGCCACCTTCATATTGTCTGAATTTATATTTTTGTAGTTGTAAAGTGTATCTTTCTCTCAATGTTTTTAATAAGCCTGCTTGTAATTTCGCCAACTTTAGCCTAATACTCTCAATGTTATTCTTTGCGTATTTTGTTGCCTCTGCCAAGCTTATTTCCATATTTCGTATCTCGTCTATTATTTGTTTCTTCTCATGGCGAATCTCAGCATTTTGCCTAAATATATACTGCTGGGCGAAACCTCTGATACTGCACTTACATGAGTCCCATACCATGTTAATGTTAGCCGTATTAATATTAATTGAAATAAACTCCTGAATATGTTGCTTAAGTAGGGTTGAAAATCTTGTATCTGTTAATAAATGTCTCGGGAAAGTGAATTTTCGTGTTTCTTTAGTTTGGTCTTGAAACATAACCTCAAGTAATAGTGGGTTGTGGTCGGAAGTAACTTTAGGGCAAATATCAATCAAACAATTATCTAAAATTTGTTCTGAGGCCCAAATCATATCGATTCTTGAACAGGATCTATGCGGTACAGAGTAATAAGTGTAGCCTGCCTGAAGAGGATATTTTGATCTCCATATGTCTCTAACATTATTCAATCTAGCTAATTCCAAAATAGCTGTTCTAACTTTATACATTCTTTTGTGTTTACTTCGCCCGGTGGAGTCAATTTTATAATTAATAGTGCAATTAAAATCCCCTGCTATTACCAGTTCGCCTTCCCAATCCAATAAGTATAAACTCAATTCTTCATAAACTCTAGGGTCATCGATATTTGGTCCATATATTACACATAGTACTATTTTGAAATTATCACATTGCATCTGCGCAATTGCCCACCTCCCACGAGCATCTGAAGCAGTTTTTGTTGTTACAAATCTAGCACCTCGTTGTATTAGAATAGCTACCCCTCTTATAGTCTCATCTAAAGTAGAGCATACCACCAAATTATAATTCAATTGTGAAAGCAGCTTGCGGTCTTGATATTTAATATGTGTCTCTGATAGCAAAACTATATTCGGATTATACATCTTAATCTCCTCCTTTACTAAGTTTCTTTTATTTTTACTGTTCAGGCCGTCCACATTCCAACTTAGTATTCTTAATTTAGACATGTTACTATCCTGTTGGTTATCCGATACAAATTTCTCCCAACTATCTTTGCCCTTTTCATATTTATTACGTTTTCTTTACTGAACTTAAAAAACCAATCGAATCCTGCGATCCATTTTTTACACACATTTTTTCCCCCCCACCCCTGACCTGGACGGTCAGACCCTCCCCTGCAAGGACCCCAGCAATGCCCTCGCACCCACCCGTCCCTTAGGGGGGAGCACCCCTCTATCTAGTGCTGCCGCTGAAAAGGCAGCAGAGAGAGAAAGCTAACATGATATTCTGCTCATGCTCATGCCACAATTAAATTACTCCTTGTTTGCTCATTCTTTTTATCTACAACAGTTTAGCCGATACTGGACAGTTTATGCTATTTAATTTTCATTCTGTTTTTCCCTTTCATTTTCCCTAGAAAATTTTTCCAGAGCTTGTTCCGCATCTTCTAAATCTGTAAAAAAAAACACCTTGCCATTTCGTATAACTTTAAGGCGAGCAGGTTCTTGGAGATAGGCCATGCAACCCAAATTTTTGAAAGGATCTATCAACTTCCTAAGCTCCCAGCGTTTGTCCATGGTGCCCTTACTAAGATCCGATTTCACAAAGAACGTTAGATTATCAACAGTCACGGGATTGTTCGGTCTTGCTTTCAATGATACAGCTTGCCGCAAAAGAAAATTACCAAAATAAATCAGGAACGGTCGAGGAAATTTACTATTAGTGTTTTTTTGTATCAAGGGCAGTCTATGGACTCTCTGCAACTGTGAGTCCCAATCCCAGTCCGCAAGATCAGAAAAGGATCTCTGAAAGAGTTTCACCACAAATGTCCTAGGATCAGACCCCTCCATTCCTTCCGGTATACCAAATAGGCGGAGATTTTGCCTTCGAGCGCGATTTTCTAAATCCTCTAGCTTGGTAACTCTTAAAGTATTTTGTTTTGCAGTTGCTGAGGTCTTATTAACATCTCCTTCTACTTCTACAATGCGTTGTTTAATATCTTCAATCTCTTTTGTCGCACCTCCCAGGCCTTGGCAGATGATACTCATTGTCTCTTGCATCTTAGTGTTGTCTTCTCTGAGTTGCAGATACTGTTGTTGAGTCTCCGCTCTTTGCTCTAGGAGAGTCTGCATTATTGATTCCATGAACATCTTTGTTGGATCTGGAGCCTTATGAGTATTAAGGAGACTAGAGAGACTGGAAGGGTTGGTGGAGTTAGTGGAGTTATGAGGTTCCTGTGGGACCATTGGTTGAAAACTTGTTTCAGATAGCAGTCCAGAACCTGTTGGTGTATCTTGGGTCTTACTAAGAGAGTCATCTGATCTCACCTCTATGTCCTTTTCTCCATGACTATTGCCTATATTCTCAATAGGGGTTTCTATGATCAGTGTCAGTGTTTTTTTCAATTTAGATATTATAGGCTGATTTTTCTCATTTAGTTGAACTGGATTGAGGGTAACATAATCAGGGTCTTGGTCACTAGATTCGAATGTCTCAATGTTGTGTTCAGCGGGAGTTGAAACAGTGTTGTCAATTAGAGTAGACGAGGGGATTGTACCTGTTGCGAGTACCCCAGATGCGAGCACTGAGTCGGTCATGGCTAAGACTGAATATTGCGGAGTCTCTTGGTTAATAGAGGCATCATCTTGAGTATGTTCGCTAGTGATGTCTATAAAGTAGTTTTTGCAAGCCCCCTGAGTATTGAGGCCCTCGTCTGGGCTAGCACCTGACAATCTTAGAGCCATGCTCTTAACTCCCCCCTTCGCCTCAATCCATCTTCTCAGAGGGCTATCGTCAATTAGACGGCTTTTCTTATTTCCAAGGGCTTCCTTGTTGGCTGTCTTAAGTAAAACATTTTTTTGCTTGATTTTGACTTTCATCTTAATTTTCTTGACGGTAGTTTTTTTACTTGCTGAGTTCTTAAGTGCTCCTTCAACTCCCTCGTCTTCTGTCAACTCTTCGTACTCTAAATTCGAGTCATCGTCGGCTACAGCCATGCGATCCAGCACTGTGCCCTCGCCGTTTCCTTTCTCCCTTATTTCAATTATTTGGATTAGGTCAGTATTAGCATTATCGGTAGCAGAGATAGACTGCTCCACCCTGTTTTTTAGATTATCATGGGGTTGAGCCTTAGTTTTTGCTCCCTCGGAATCTTCTACCACTTCTGTTATTTGCAGGGTTGAACTTCCATTGCTAGGAGTAGTCACTCTGTTCGCTACCTGAGTCTCCAAAACAGCTTCTGACATGTCTGCACATGAAACATTAACAGTGGCGGAGAGCTCTTTATCAGTATCTGTATCCGAATTTACCACCATTGTTGAATTAGATCTATTATTTTCTAATTCTTCATCTTCTTTGTCAGTGTTATTCAGTTTTTGTTTTTGGGTTTTGAGCGCAGTTACTCGCTCTAAATCCGACTCAAGTTCATTACAATCACCACTAGCAAAAGTGCCTTTCCCTTCCCCTTGTATCTTCACCTCAGTCTCACCGGCCGGTTTGCTACTTTTCTCTTTTACTTTTGACCCCCCGCTTTTATCCACGCAGTTGTTCTCCTGAGCGAGCTGAGCTTCCTTACTGCTGCTGGACCCCCCCACAACCGCTGTCCCAACAATCCCAGTAATTGCAGCCATTGTACTCGATTTTTAGGGGGGAGGAGTCAAGATGGCGGGCTGACACCGCCGAGTGAGGACGCTACATGATTCTGCTCTGCTCTGCCGAGATTCCGTTTTGAGCAGCGAAATCGGAGAAAAACATAGACGCGGAGAAGCGGAGAAGCGGACAAAAAGGAATACGTGCATTCAGTCCTCCGGTTGGAAAAAACAAAGAAGCTCAATGCTATGGGCACTTTTTCAATTAGGCAGCAACACCTCCCGCGTTTGGTTCTACGCGGTAGCTCGACCGGTCAGCACGCCGGGAGGCAGAGGGAGAGGCGGCGCTGGCTCACCTCAGCTGATCACACACCTGATTCGGGAAACAATCCTCGCAGGAACACAGCGGCAGCCACAGCGAACGGAGGCGGAGGCATCAGGAAAATCGATGTCCGCACGGCAGAGGACCACACGGAGCAAGAAGACCGCCCCAGCTGGCAGACACCCAAACGCAAGTACAATGCCTAACATGATTCGCTGAAGTGTGATCATGTATTAACCCTACTTTTGGTGGTTAAATTAGTATGTAATATAGACTTAAAGTTTGTTGTGCAAAACCTTCACCATGATCTTTATATCTGCATTCGTGATTGATATTGGTTCATATTTTGCTAATTGACGCGGGTCACAGCCAGGATTGTTAAATTACGGTGTTTTCAGACAGACATATGTGTTTTGAAATGTCGGCCCACCGAAATATTGATTTCTAAATATTGTAACTCAGAAATTTTGACGTTAAGAATATTGTGTTTAAGAATATCGGTTATAAAACAAGAAATATAATTTTAAATAATAGTTTTTGTTTTTAATGAACTTGTTTTTACAAAAAAAATGTAATTAGTGTTATGTATTGTAGTATATATTTTAAGTGTGTGTGATTTTTGTGATTTCTATAATAATTGTTTATGTTTTCTAACATATGTGTTACATATTTAGTAGTTTGTTTTGCATCTTTATTTCCAAAGTGCGTAGTGTGTTTATAGTTGAGTACTTTTGGAATTAATTTAATTTTTATAAATTCATGATTATGTATTATTTTTTATTAATTACTTAATTTAGGTTTTATAGCGCTTTTTGTAATTGTCTAACATTTTTAGATGCATGATTGTGTGGTTTCTAGGGGTACAGTGTGTGAAGCATGATTATGTATTATTTTTTATTAATTACTTAATTTAGGTTTTATAGTGCTTTTTGTAATTGTCTAACATTTTTAGATGCATGATTGTGTGGTTTCTAGGGGTACAGTGTGTGAAGCAATTTATTTTTAATTCATAAATAATAAGTCCTTAATGAATATTCACTAATTAATTTCAAATTACATTTGTAAATTGTGTAAGTATTTTTAGGCGTTGGTTGTGGTGTTTATATGGGCTAAAGTGTGGTAAGTAATTTAAGTTTATTAAGATAATATTTAGTTTATTATTATTATTAATTCATTGATATTTATTTTTGGTTATCTTTTATAATTTTGTTGTTTGCATATTACTTTTATATGGGTAAAGGTTTTGAAGTATATGAATTGTACTTACTTTAAAAACACTATTTGAATACTATTCGCTTTAATAATTTAAAAAAAATTGAATTCTGTTACTTTTTTTTTACATTTTAATTTAAGCTCAGATTTTCACGTTTATAAGTGTGGGAATTTTCATAATTTTTTTATAATTTTGTAATTCATAATATTTCTTTAATTGTTAATTACCTATGGCATTTGGTAAGTAAATCTTTTCTTTAATTTCGATGTAGGTGTTGAATTTTGTGGTGTTATAGGGTAGGAAATAAAAATAAGTAAGTCATAATTAATGTATTTTTTTCTAAAACAATTGGAAAGCAACATTTAAAAAAACAATATTTAATATCATTTTTGTTGGTATGGGTCATATGCATTTATCATTAGGATATTTTTTGTTCAACATATTATATTTAGGGGCCGATTCAGATCTGTGTCAGAAAGCAACCCAACCGAGCCGGATCCGGGGTGTTTTCCAATCGATCCGGACTCCTGCAGTCCGACCGAGCGAGTACGATGCGGCCGTATGCTGTCGGACTTGTTTCGGTCGGACTCCCATTGAAGTCAATGCGAGCCGGTTGTACAACGCGTACATGGGCTCCCATTGACTGAATGGGTACGTTGCGGACAAGTGCACCCCCTACAGTGGGTAGGTATCGGTGCCATCTGCACCGTGCATGCCTGTGTTGGGGAGACCCATGGATCTCCCCCTGTGTCTAAGCCGTAAGGCTGCGAGTAACAGGGGGTCCGATGCAGACCCCTAAAGTCCAGCTCTGGGAACTTTTGCGAGCCGGAAGCTCTGACTCAATCCGGCTGTCCGAATCTAGCATCGTACTGGCTCGGTCGGAATTCGCCTCCATTGCGTGCCACGGTTAGCTTACGGCCGAGACGTACGGACCGGTTCGGACCCGGAAACGATTCGGATGTAGATTTCGCACAAGTTCGCATCGTACTTCGACGACGGGACCCGTGTACAAACCGGATGGAAATTCAGCTTTCGAATCCGACCCGCTAATGCCGTACCCGATTCAGAGCCCTTCCGACCGAGATTGTAATCGGCCCTTAAATATATTTTTTATTCAATTTGTATCATATTTTTTATATACTTTCTTTTTTAAATCAGTTTCATGTTGTTAACATTTTTTTGTTTTTTATTTTTGTACTGACTGTAGTGAGAATCTTAAGTCTAATAATTGCTTTAAGTTGGAATAGTACGTTTTATCCCTCTACTATCCAAGACTTTCCCTACTGTTGCACTCACTGGAGTTGGAACAATATTTTTTTTTCCTCTGCTAACAAACACTTTTAGAACTTTTGCATTCATTTGACTGGGAATATTAATTTTTACCTGTCCACTATCCAACACTTTTCAATCTGTTTCACTTATTGGATTTGTAATAGTAATTTTTAGCCCTCCGCTATACAACACTTTCCCTACTGTATTACATTTTGTATTTATGCTATGTTTTTGGTTTCAATAAACTTGAACTTAAAAAAAAATAAAAAATAAAAGAATTATTGGAGTGGGAATAGTGCATTTTATACCTAGCCTATACAACATTTAAACTACTGTTGCACTCATTCTAGTGTTAAATTATAAATTCCACCCCGCCACTATCCAACACTTCCACCACTGTTGCACTAACTGTAGTGGGGATAGTAATTTGTTCTCTTCCTATATCCATCACTTTGCCAAATGTTGCACTCATTGGATTGTGAATAGTTTTTTTTACCAGTGCACTATCCAACGCTTTCCCTACTGTTACACTTACTTGAGTGGGAACAGTAATTTTTACACCCAGGCTTTAGAAAACATTCACTCATTTTGCATTCACTGTTTTGAGAATAGTAATTTTAACTCCATCGCTACTCACCATTTTCTCTACTGTTGCACTGACTGGCGTACGAGATTTAAGTTAAAAGATTTTTAAATCATTTAATTTTTTGATTTTTAATAAAATGTTGCTTTTTTTTGATTTTATGTTATTGCTATAAATATATATATATATATATATATATATATATTCACTGAAAAAACCATAGGTTATAGACCATATATAGTTAGGGATTAGCATTTACAAAACCTTATTTTACTCACACAAAACCATTGAAATTCGCATATATAGTTAGTTGCACTAACTATATATCGCGCACCCGCAATCCACTGCTGATCATGTCACATATTACATCATTCATGACATGGTCAGTGACATCACTGATGACATCTCAAATGGCATCACTGATGACATCACTGATGACAACATCCAGTGACTGTATGTTTCTGTAAAGTTAAAATATGTCTTACATATTGAAGAATGAGTGGATGTATACGTGTCTGGATGAAGGATTTAGTAGGTGCATGACTGACTGTATGAGTGAGTGATTAAATGTGTCTCACTGAGTGCATGGGTTAGTGACTAAACTGTCTTAATTTGTGCATCATTATGTCTGTTGTTCTGTAAACTGCTGCATGTGTTGATCAGTAGCTATATGAGTAACTATATGGGTTATTGATTGGTTGCCCAAGTATTTGTATGGGAGACTGAGTGTGTGTGTGTGGGTGGCTGGGAGGTGTATGACTCTGTGCATAGATGTGTGAGCAGTTGATTCACTAGATGTATGGGTTCAAAAGTGCATGTGGAAACAGCTGTATGGGCGGTTGACTGTGTGCATGAGTGTATTGGTGAGTGAATGGATATCTCAGTGCTACATGTCAAAGTAAGTACATATGTAAAACACAGTACATGTGAGAGTTGACATATATAAATAACTGTGCATAAGAGCCAGTGAATGTGTGAGTGGCTGTATGGATCATTGTGAACTTGTATCAGGGATTGTATAAGAGAGTAAATATGTGTTAGTATATGTTTGAATAAGTAAGGTGTGTATAACTGTATAGTTGAGGAAATGGAGGTGTGATTGATTCTTTGCATGACTGACTAGGTGTGTGAGTAACTCCATGGATGAGTGACAGTCTGTGAGTGTCTGTTTACACTGAGTGTATCTAAGGTTATATTAGAGTCTGAAGAGGTTCATCGTATTATCACATGAATGATGTCATCAGTGATGTGATCAGTAATGTCAAATGAGATGTCATCAGTGATGTCATCAGTGATGTCATTTGAGATGTCATCAGTGATGTCATCAGTGATGTCATCAGTGATGTCATTTGAGATGTCATCAGTGATGTCATTTGAGATGTCATCAGTGATGTCATTTGAGATGTCATCAGTGATGTCATCAGTGATGTCACTGACCATGTCATGAATGATGTAATATGTGACATGATCAGCAGTGGATTGCGGGTGCGCGATATATAGTTAGTGCAACTAACTATATATGCGAATTTCAATGGTTTTGTGTGAGTAAAATAAGGTTTTGTAAATGCTAATCCCTAACTATATATGGTCTATAACCTATGGTTTTTTCAGTGAATTTTCAAGGTTTTGTAAATGCTAATTCCTAACTATATATGGTCTATAACCTATGGTTTTTTCAGTGAATATATATATATATATATATATATATATATATATATATATATATATATATATATATATATATATATATATATATATATATATATATATATATATATATATATATATATATATATATATATATATATATATAACATTTCTATGGCAAAATGAAACCCCTCATTTTGTTCCTTTGCAAATTAAATGTTTTAAGTGTTAACACTTTATTCCAATCAAGATGACTTCAGGTGTGCCATACTTTTGTCATAAGTAAGACTGTTAGCGCTCTAGTTGTTCTTTAGAACACTCTGGGACATTCTGTCACTGGGCTATAGTTGGGCTACATCTGGCTGATATTTGGGCTACATTTGTTTTTTTTTGTATCTGGTGGCCATCTTTGGGCTACATTGGGCTACATTGGGCTACATTGGGCTACATTTGGGCTCTAACATATATATAGCCCAATGTAGCCCAATATATATTTTTCAAAGTTAATTTTCGTAAAAACCACTGCAGCATATATCTTGAACATAGCAAAGGCACATCGGGCTACCAGTCCCTACAATTTTGTCAAGTTTTGTGGAAATCCATTCAGCCGTTCGAGCTAAAAGTGAGTCCAACCGCCCTATGGAAAACTCAATGTTAAAAACACGTTTTGGGACCCCCCTTTTTTCTCGGCCCCTGCTTGACGAAACCCCCCCAAACTTTCAGGGGACGCTCAGAAACAAAATGTGCCATTTTCCTTAAAATTTCAGCCAATTCCGTCCATCAACGCCAAAGTTATTCAACATAGAATTTTCAGAAATCCCTATTCAAAAAGATCCTAACTATATATACCTACTAGCGACCGCCAGTAGGTAATATATAACATTTCTATGGCAAAATGAAACCTCTCGATTTGTTCCTTTGCAAATTAAATGTTTTAAGTGTTAACACTTTATTCCAATCAAGATGACTTCAGGTGTGCCATACTTTTGTCATAAGTAAGACTGTTAGCGCTCTAGTTGTTCTTTAGAACACTCTGGGACATTCTGTCACTGGGCTATAGTTGGGCTACATCTGGCTGTCATTTGGGCTACATTTGTTTTTTTTGTCTCTGGTGGCCATCTTTGGGCTACATTGGGCTACATTGGGCTACTTTGGGCTACATTTGGGCTCCAACATATATATAGCCCAATGTAGCCCAATATATATTTTTCAAAGTTAATTTCCGTAAAAACCACTGGAGCTTATATCTTGAGACATAGCAAAGGCACATCGGGCTACCAGTCCCTACAATTTTGCCAAGTTTTGTGGAAATCCATTCAGCCGTTCGAGCTAAAAGTGAGTCCAACCGCCCTATGGAAAACTCAATGTTAAAAACACGTTTTGGGACCCCCCTTTTTTCTCGGCCCCCGCTTGACGAAACCCCCCCAAATTTTCAGGGGCTGCTCAGAAACAAAATGTGCCATTTTCCTGAAAATTTCAGCCAATTCCGTCCACAAATGCCAAAGTTATTCGACATAGAATTTTCAGAAATCCCATAGGAAAAAAATCCTAACTATATATACCTACTGGCTATCGCCAGTAGGTAATATATATATATATATAAATATATATATATATACATATATACATATATGTGTGTGTTTATATTTATTTATAATTTTAAAAGTATCAAAGCAATCTGTAAAAAAAAAGTAAAGATCTATATATTTAGTAGGTATGTTTGTTTAACTTTTTCATTAAGTTTATTTGGTATATTTCTTAAAATGTATATTACATTTTGCTTTTTAAGCAAGAAGTAATTTTCTAATTTAATATATACAATTAATTTTACACACACACACACATATATATATATATATATAATTATATATATAATTATATATATATATATATATATATATATATATATATATATATATATATATATATATATATATATATTATTATATATATTTATATATTTTGTATAACTCTCTTTTTAACTTTGATTACTTTTAGTTTTAATTTTTTGGTACTGACCAGTTAAAGTATAGGTAATTAATATTTTTGCATTCAACATTTTTTTAACTATATTATTTCCATATATAATTTTTTAAATCAATATTTTGACAGTCATCAAAATAATGAAATAAGCCCCCTACTGAATAACACAAGAGGAGCTGTGATGCTAGATATGCACAGTATCAGTTTGATTAAAGAAAGGCATTATGATGTTAAGTGATTTTGTTGAATTCAATTGGAAAACTGTTGTCGCCTGGGGCCTTTCCAGTTGTCATCTTGTAAATGACCTGTGCAATTTATTGAATCACCTGTTTTGTGGAAGAATGTTCCGGCATATTTAACCCCTTGCCTGCTTATGACGAGCACAGCTTGTGATGAGGCACAGTGGAGCTGTGCTCATGACAAGCTGGGCTCGTCCTAACGGCTGCGGCACTCCCATGCGTAATTAATTCCCCGCCTGTCTGGGACAATCAATTTGTGGGCGGAGTCGTGATAAGCCCAGCTCATCATGAGCACAGCTCCACTGTGCCTCATGACGAGCTGGGCTCGTCACGGGCACCGCGGTGCCGCGGCCCCCTCTCCCCCCCACACCTTGGGGGAATTACCCCCGCCGCCAAGGGGTTAAGGAGGCAAGTGCCTTGTTAAAATTTACATTATCCTGCAATATGTCATACTGGCCAGTGAGTGGCACATCACATGTGGATTTGATTGTCGTTATCATTGCATGTGACTGTGCCTGACGCAATTGTGCATCAAATCAGCACCCAGCCTTTATCTTTTCTTTAAATTTCTTAGCTTTAAACACTTGCATTATTTCACCCAACAGCATTTGAAGGCTGCTGAGTTTCTCAGCAAATTTCCTCTCATGGAGTAGTTTCGGTCTGTGAAGAGTACCTGTTCAGAGGAAACTGATACAGCATTCTCATACCAAATTGCATCACAGTTAGTGGCACAACCGATGATTCTCCTCAGGGGCCTTGTACTGTGTTCTGTTCATAGGCCAGGGCGCCTGGTGGTGTTGCAGTAGACAGAGGTCAAGGTATAGCAACACACAGACTTTGTCAGATGTATGCTTCTGTACAAAGGAGGCAGTCAGTAGATCTTGTTTTTCAGATAAAATGTGTTACATTAAATACTGCCATGCATAAATATTGTGTATGCAATATTCTCACACAGATATAAAGTGTGCAACATTATCCGAATCGAGAATATCGATTCTGAGGTAAGTAAAACAGTTGTTAGTATTATTGAATTTATTACTATATTTTACAGAAATATCACAGTTAAGAATATTGTAGTTAAATTGGTTCTTTCTTTTTAAATATGTTATCCTACTTTATTGGTTATACAATGTTTGTTTAATTTGGATCTCTTTTATTATTGTTTTTAAAATGTTATTTTTTAAAATAAAATGTGTATTTTAGTAAATTTACAATACACTATGGGGTCGATTCCGATTCTGGAAAAAGCTCCACGATTAGCCGTACTGAGCGTTTTTCCCGTACAAATCGTACTCCTCTAACGTCCCCATACGAACGAGCAAGTACGATCCGAACCCAATGCGCCACTCCGTACGACTCGAACCAAACACCGCACAACTAGAAATTACATACGGATTGTCTACGGGTGACGCTGTACGCTACGTCCGTAAGTAAACTGGCAGCCATTTCCGAACCAGGAAGTACAATCCGTGTTGACGACACTCCGTACGACTCTTTTGCTATGAGAGCTGTAAACAGCCGTAAAATCTGAGTCCAGCCCGAACTGCACCCCGGTACGCGGCATACACGACATTAACCCCCTCGAGTGTGTCATCCCAGCCCTGTACGCCTAAGACCTTGTATATAGAAATCGACGACGGCGCAGACGGTGAGTACAACGTACCACAACAACGGAAGTATACCTGTACGGTCCGCCACACGTTAGCGCATATCACCATTGCAGCAGTGATACGTGCCGCACATACGCCATTAACGTCGGGGTACGGTGCACCACACGCTAGCGCATATCAACATTGCAATAGTGATACGTTCCGCACATATGCCATCAAAGTGTGGGGGGGAATGGTGCGCCACACGCTAGCGCATATCACTATTGCAATAGTGATACGTGCAGCACACACGTCTGAAATGTCGGGTACGGTGCGTCACATCTGAGTGGTGGGTGGCAAAGACCCCCAGCAGTGCCCAGACATAGGAGAGGGATGTGTACAGGACTCCCAGCAGTGCCCAGACATAGGAGAGACGTGTGTACAGGACTCCCAGCAGTGCCCAGACATAGGAGAGGGGTGTGTACAGGACCCCCAGCAGTGCCCAGACATAGGAGAGGGGTGTGTACAGGACTCCCAGCAGTGCCCAGACATAGAAGAGGGGTGTGTACAGGACCCCCAGCAGTGCCCAGACCTAGGAGAGGGGTGTGTACAGGACTCCCAGCAGTGCCCAGACCTAGGAGAGGGGTGTGTACAGGACCCCCAGCAGTGCCCAGACCTAGGAGAGGGGTGTGTACAGGACCCCCAGCAGTGCCCAGATATGACAGGGGTAGGTAGATATGACCTCCAGCAGTGCCCAGACATAGGAGAGGGGTGTGTACAGGACCCCCAGCAGTGCCCAGACATGACAGGGGTGGGTAGATATGACCCCCAGCAGTGCCCAGGCATAGGAGAGGGGTGTGTACAGGACTCCCAGCAGTGCCCAGGCTTGACAGGGTTGGGTGCATATGACTCACGGCAATGCCCAGACATAGGAGAGGGGTGTGTACAGGACTCCCAGCAGTGCCCAGACATAGGAGAGAGGTGTGTACAGGACTCCCAGCAGTGCCCAGACATGACAGTGGTGGGTGCATATGACTCCCAGCAGTGCCCAGACATATGAGAGGGGTGTGTGCAGGACTCCCAGCAGTGCCCAGACATGACAGGGGTGGGTGCATATGACTCACAACAGGGCCCAGACATAGGAGAGGGGTGTGTACAGGACTCCCAGCAGTGCCCAGACATAGGAGAGGGGTGTGTACAGGACCCCCAGCAGTGCCCAGACATAGGAGAGGGGTGTGTACAGGACTCCCAGCAGTGCCCAGACATAGAAGAGGGGTGTGTACAGGACCCCCATCAGTGCCCAGACATAGGAGAGGGGTGTGTACAAGACCCATAGCAGTGCCCAGACATAGGAGAGGGGTGTGTACAGGACCCCCAGCAGTGCCCAGACATAGGAGAGGGGTGTGTACAGGACCTCCAGCAGTGCCCAGACATAGGAGAGGGGTGTGTACAGGACTCCCAGCAGTGCCCAGACATAGGAGAGGGGTGTGTACAGGACTCCCAGCAGTGCCCAGACATAGGAGAGGGGTGTGTACAGGACTCCCAGCAGTGCCCAGACATGACAGGGGTGGGTGGATATGACTCCCAGCAGTGCCCAGACATAGGAGAGGGGTATGCACAGGACTCCCAGCAGTGCCCAGACATAGGAGAGGGGTGTGTACAGTACTCCCAGCAGTGTCCATACAGAGGAGAGGGGTGTGTACAGGACTCCCAGCAGTGCTCAGACATGACAGGGGTGCGTAGATATGACCCCCAGCAGTGCCCAGACATAGGAGAGGGGTGTGTACAGGACCCCCAGCAGTGCCCAGACATGACAGGGGTGGGTAGATATGACCCCCAGCAGTGCCCAGGCATAGGAGAGGGGTGTGTACAGGACTCCCAGCTAAGCATGGGCGGAAAATCCGTTTCGCTCGCGGATTTTGCGGATTTTCGGTAAATTCGCAATCCGCGAGATTCGCGAATCTCCCGCAAAATCCGCAAATCCGCGAGCAGCGGATTTTGCTCGCACTGCTCGCACTGTTCGTGTGAGTTCGCGGCTTCCCAGTACAACTTCGCGCCCCGCGAATAAGTGCAAAATTGCAGAAATACGATCTTAGCAAAACTGAAACTACTTACCAGGTTCAAAAGTTCAGGCTCATCATTAGTAGCCATTTCCTGTAGTGCTTCCTGAGGGGCCCCTCCAGAGTTCAGTTGCCAGTTGCAACTATTATGTGACCCTGCTCTGAACCTCAGAATAGTTACACATATGCCACAAAGGTCCTGAATTACAGCTAAGGGAGACAAGCAGGAGCCAGGCTGGAAGTTCAAATCCATTAATCAGCCCCTAATTCATTATTGTCAGTTGGGGCAGGGCAGGTGTTGTAACTAATTTTGCAACAATGAAAGCACTTAGCAAGTGCAAAAGATCACTAATCAGGAAGCACTAAGGAAGCAGGTGCCAGCTAAAAAAATATTCTGTGACACATTAATCAGCCCCAAATTAATTCAGGTCACTTGAGGCAGGGAAGGTGTGCTTGCGTTGCCACAATAATGTACACTGACTGGACAACCAGAGGGTGCTGTGATGAAACAGAGGGTGGCATGGGTGGGCCAGAGGGTGGCATGAGTAGTCAGAGAGTGGCAGTGGTGACAGAGAGTGGCAGTGATGAAGAAGAGTGTCCCAAACAGGCTGGACACGTAGAAACAACAAGTTCGCGAAACTTGCGACCCGACAGGTAAGTTCGCAATTTGCGAAAGTGTACAAAACCCTCGCGAACTGGCAGAAACCCGCGCAAACACAAAAAAAAAAAATCTGCAAATTCGCGAGAATTCGCGGATTTTGCGGATTGCGAGTTCGCAAATCCGCAAAATTCGCGAACGCGAGATTCGCAAAATTCGCCCATGCTTACTCCCAGCAGTGCCCAGGCATGACAGGGGTGGGTGCATATGACTCCCGGCAATGCCCAGACATAGGAGAGGGGTGTGTACAGGACTCCCAGCAGTGCCCAGACATAGGAGAGGGGTGTGTACAGGACTCCCAGCAGTGCCCAGACATAGGAGAGGGGTGTGTACAGGACCCCCAGCAGTGCCCAGACATAGGAGAGGGGTGTGTACAGGACTCCCAGCAGTGCCCAGACATGACAGGGGTTGGTGCATATGACTCCCAGCAGTGCCCAGACATAGGAGAGGGGTGTGTACAGGACACTCAGCAGTGCCCAGACATAGGAGAGGGGTGTGTACAGGACCCCCAGCAGTGACCGGGCATAGGAGAGGGGTGTGTACAGGACTCCCAGCAGTGCCCAGACATGACAGGGGTGGGTGCATATGACTCCCAGCAGTGCCCAGACATAGAGGTGTGCATGTCCAACAGCAAACCTTAAGTACATGCCTGTATGTGTACATCCCTAACCGGGAATACTCAGCAACACATCACCCACAGCAGTGACCTACTCCACAGAGAATGGTATCCTGTCACACACTGTGTGACACATGTGGGTGTATTGTCAGATCCCACATGTTTATCCACCCGTCTAGTTTGCTGGCACCCCCCCCCCCGCCCCCCTCCATCCTGACTCAATAGTGTGCAGTCATGTAACAAACCACCAAACAAATGAAGCAGAAATGTAATAATAAAGTGTCATGTATATCCCGGACATGATGTGAATGTCCAGGTGGTGCAACATGTACTCCCTCATGGATGTAACAGGGTAGAAATCCCCTAGATACAAAGAAACAAATTCTATCTTGTGTGTCCAAAGATTAGAAATGTACAATCTGAATCATAACGTCAAGGCTGACAACATTGTCATGCATAGTCTGATAAAGTATGATGGTCTCCCTGAAGGCATTACTACATACTACAAACCCAAGCACAGTGAGTAGCATGGATGGCACTGACCAATTATCTGAATTCATCTGTGAGCAGGCATGGCCATTGATGAAGGGAAGGTACAAATCTATAGGGAATCAACAGAAATGTCATCACCACTAATGTGTAACTGTCCGTAGTGAACATCACATGTGTCACTGAGGAAGGGACACTCTTTGGGACAATGTCTGCATGCAAACTGCAGACACACCAATCTAGATAGTTTGATGCAACATTGGGATAGCACAAACATACCATGGTCCAGCTCATTACCATCAGGAAATAGACATATGTTTCAGTAAGCAAATATGAACATCACAACAACTCGTAGGCACACAGCAGTCAAAGCAATGTCCTGAAATGCAAAAGTTCAGAATGAAAAATGAAAAGCTTTATTCAGCGCCACAGTTTAAAAAATGAAAGAATTAGTCCAGGCTCACAGAAGGCCAATGGCCAGTCCAAATAAAGTCCCCAACAGTGGTGGTGTAGTGGATGTTGTCAGACCCAAACTTGCCTGCACATCGAGATCAGATGTCTGTGGTCACATGGGGGGCATCATCGGGGTAATTGTCCGGCACCGCAGGGACAGGAGAGAGAAGGGCAGGTGGAGTGGAATCCTCCACAGTTTCTGGTGCAGCGCCAAAGGATGACAAATATTCTGCGCTGCACACTGCTGCCAGTTCTGACAAACTACCACCTGAACCCGGGGACACAATGGGGGTGGAGGTAGAGGGCTGTGAGTCAGGTGTCGTGTGTCTGTGGATGCGTGTGTGGCGTCTGTCCCCTCTCCCTGTGGGTGTGCCCACATCCCCTTGAGATTGGGTGCGTGGAGATTTGCGTTTTGTCTGCCGTGTGGGTGTGCTGGGTGTGTCTCTTGTGGTGTCTGACCAGTGGCGTCTGCGTGTAACTTGGGCAGGTATGGGAGAGGGTGATGTGGATGGATCAGAAGGAGGGGGGGGGATGACGCTGCAGGATGGAGTCCCATGCTCTCCACACCACTGGATTCAAGGAAGCCGGGCTGAAGACGGCTGGAATGGCAAAAACCGGTCCTCGGAAGCTTGGTTCCGGTCCAGGGAAGGCATGGCTTGGCAGTTCGGGCTGGACTGTTCCCATGAGGCACAGGGTCAAGGCTGATTTGCATATGGCCATGTCTGAACTGGGGTGGTGTGGAGTGCAAAAAAAGGATGGATTTAGGCCCAGATCTCTGTACTGGGGTGAATGTATGACATTGTTCTGCATTCTGTCCATCAACTGTGGTTTTTGCATGTGTCTGTTGTGGTGTCTGACCTGTGGCTTCTGCGTGTAACTTGGACAGGTATGGGAGAGGGTGATGTGGATGGATCAGAAGGAGGGGGGGGGCTGACGCTGTAGGATGGACAGTGCTGCCGTCAGTGATGACTCTATGGCTGCCAAACTCCGACTTTGGCCAGACATGGCTGCTGACATGCCCTCCATGTATGACAACAACTGGGTCATGATGTGTGTTTGGCCATGGAGGACAGTCAGCATCGATGTCTGACCAACTTGGATCTGCCGGAGCAGGTCCACAGACTCAGCACTGAGGGCAGTAGGGGAGACCGGGGCAGGGGCTGCGGTGCCGGGGACAAAGGAGACACAGGGGGTAGCACAGACCCTAGGGACTCTAACAACTGGGAGGGTGGAGATGGTTCAGGAGGAGGAGGGTACAGGCATAGTTGTTGTAGATGGCATAGCTGAATCCGAGCCATCCGCTTGGTAAGAGGTGTCGTGCTCATGAGGTCCGGCCGCCTGACTCCCTCACCCTCTGTGCCGCTGTCTCCCTCCGACTCCTCAAAGCTGGTGGCACTGTTGCTGGTTCCCTCTGTCCGGTCCGTGCCTGTGTCTCCTCCAGATTGTGGTGATGATGCTATTGGCAAGGAGAAAAAGACAAATATATCAGTCGCCTGTACACATCAGACATATCTGCAAAAAATTATTTTGTGGACTTTTCTAATCATGGCATGCATCATGAGTTACATGCCACATAACTGAGCACATACATAAGTCTAGTAATGCACAATTGTAATAGACACAACGCTCATTGTATAAAAAGATACAGGTAACAGACAAGGCCACCACTTGTATGAGAGTCACAATGATGAGCCACTGCCTGTCAACAGGATAGGTGTTGATCAATCACCGTTCAGTTGCCCACTCTGCCACCCAAGTCCAGACATGGTCATGTTCAAATCTGTTTGACCATGTGCCACATGGGAACAGTCCTGGCCGAACTGCCATGTGATGCCATCCCTGGTCCTAAAACAAGTTTTCACTCAACTCTCACTGGCATCACAGCTGTCTACAGCCAGGCCTGTATGAAACACAGATGTGAATACAGACAAGCATGGCTGAAGACGGCTGTAATGCCAGAAAGTGGTTCCATTAACCTTGTTCCCAGTCCAGGGAAGGCATGGCTTGACAATAATGGCTGGACTGTTCCCATGAGGCACATGTACAGACAGATTTGCAGATGACCATGTATGAACTTGGGGGGCAGAGTGGGCAACAGAGAGGTGATGGATAAAACCCTGACCTGTTGATTCTGTGTGAGTATATGATTGGTAGAGAGGCTCCCTCCATCCCCACACACTGTAGTGACACTCCTCACAGGGGCAACTATCACCACACCATACAGTCGCTAGCACAGAATACACACTGGCTGTCAATTTAAGTTGCACACATGTCCAAAATTCCGAAAATGACAAAGCTAATGTGCCTACAATTGTGACTGTGAAAAACATTGATGCATTCTTGACACACCCGCAACCACATGGGAAATCTGAATACTGTAGTGTGCACACCAAGAAAATACTGTGTTGCACCACCAATCCATACATGTAGCAATAAACGATGTGCAACAATCATCTCTGGAAGCCAATTACATCGCCGGTAAATCCAACAATGACTGCATTGTCCAGCAGCACAGGCTAAGTGCATAGTGACAAGTTCACATCAAAAATAACATACACAGCACACCACTGACAAGGCCAAATGGGCAGGCCCATCACACCTCCCATGCACAACACCCCAATCACTCCGTCAATGTGAGTGATACAGCTCAAGTAGTGAGAACTCATAATCTGGGTATCAATAACTGGGCAGCTATATCAAGTAAGCCAAGGTCACATTGTGTGGCTGCCCATCCATATTAGTCCCAAACAACCAGCAACATTTCTTGTGAATATGCACACACACACTGCCCAGTGTGAGTATGCACAAGCCAAATTTTGTATACATGGACAGTATGCACATATAGCTAACACATGAGATATACAAAGTATACCAGGGACAAAGGCCACTGAGGCAGACCCGTGCTGAACTCCATGTAAAGACTCATGATCAGTGCCAACATATCATAAAGGCCAAACACAGTGCACATGTCGTGCAACAGTTAAGGTACCAACACGTGTCACAGACCTCCCTCCGACATGATGATGTCATAAGCAATATGCATACTAATACATTGCACCCTAGGTGGACATGTGCAAAAATGAAAGACCCAAACCAGGGGACAAATGTGGAGGAGGGGAAGGGATGTAAAAGAGCATCTGCCGAATATGGGGGATTTAAATGACAAGGCATAAAGTGCCTGTCTGACCACCCCACCCCACCTGTGGGAGTGTTACCAGGCTTCGGAGCACTGCAGGTAGCATGTGACACACATGACAACAAACAGACATGTACCTACCCCCTCCTTGCTGCTGTCCCTCCTGCAACTGCCTATGGAGGCCTGGGAAAACCACTTCCAGGACCCGGAGCATGTGGGGGGGTGAGGTGACGTCCACTGCCATGCCGGCGTGGAAGTGACAGCTTCAGCTGGACACGGGCGATACGGTGGGTCCAGCACCGGATATCCTGCCACCTCTTGCGGATGTTAGATATCCTCCGGCGAGGGCCCCCCTCACTCCTGACAGCTCTGGCTATGGCCAGCCAGATCTCCCCCCGACAGCTAACCCACCCATGGTACCTGCAGACCTGGGGGTGCTGGTGTCTCACAATGTTCTGCATCAATCACACACACTGCGGCTTCCATCTGCACTGATTCCAATGTCTTAATTTGATCATTGGCCGAGCTAGCAACTGGTTCACAACACTCAGCAACGTCATGGTGGCCACCAAGCCCTCAGATCACACTCCCCCTCCTAGTGCTTGGGCCAGCCCTCAGTCCAACCTGCCCATCACTCAGACCACCTTGAACAACCTATTCCACTCCACCTAGCTTTTTGGCTACCCACACACCCCGCAGGCCACCACACACAGCACTCCTGTTACTCTACCCTATGCTTGGGTCACCCAACTCAGCTCTCATACCACCGTACCCAGGTTTCTGGCCAGCGACTAGCCCTCAGACCACCCCACTGACGTTCACACCCAGAACCACGGCTAGCCCACCCAGTGCTTGGCTCCTCCACCCCAGCACTGTGGCCACCTGGCCCAGTGTTCGGGCCACCCTACCTATCCCTCGTGAAGCCCACCCCGCATTTCGAGCCTCACCACCCACCCATCAGCCCACCCTATCCAACTTCTGGCCACCCAACCTACACCTCTGACCGCACCCACGAGCCCAGCCTCAAGGTTACAACAATCCACCTTCGAACCACCCTTTCTAGATCTCTCACAAATGCTGTATTCGATTTCATTTAAAATCATAAAAGCAGAATAGAGTTAACCAGTGATGTGCTTAAAATCATTAAAGATGATTCAGAAAAGGGGGTGGTGATGAACAGAGTGTCTGAATTAAGCAGACCACTCTTACCCAGTCCAAAGATCAGGGCTTGATCCATCACCGTTATTTATCTCACTGCACCATCCCAGCTCAGAACCTGGCTATATGCAAATCAGTCTTTCCCTGGCCCAGTGCATCATGGGAACAGGGCAGACTAAACTACCAAGCCAATTCTTCACCAGAAAGGAGACAAGCTACCGGGGACCGGTTTCTGGCATTTCAGCCGTCTTCGGCCCGGCTTGCTTGAATCCTGATGGTGCAGTGAGAAAGGGACTCATGTCTGAGTATACCCTGCCACACCTATAGTGGCCAAAAACGATTCAGAAAAGGGGGTGGTGATGAACAGAGTGTCTGAATTAAGCAGACCACTCTTACCCAGTCCAAAGATCAGGGCTTGATCCATCACCGTTATTTATCTCACTGCACCATCCCAGCTCAGAACCTGGCTATATGCAAATCAGTCTGTCCCTGGCCCAGTGCATCATGGGAACAGGGCAGACTAAACTACCAAGCCAATTCTTCACCAGAAAGGAGACAAGCTTAAAATCATTAAAGAGCTATGCAAATGTAAAATACTTCATTAGTGTCATTAGTTTAAGATGTCGAACTAGACGGTACAACTAATTACTCAGGGGCACATGCGTCAACTAAAATACTGATCGCAAACGGGCAGATTCTGCGAATCTGCCCGTTTGCGACTGGTATTTTTGCATTTGGAATGCATCAACCCAAATGCAAATTTGCAATTTGAGTAATCGCAAAATGTGCGATGCATAATGCAATTTCAAATTGCGAATTCGCAATTAGGGATCGCAAATTACTGTTAATTTGAACTTCATGGTAATTTCCAAAAACTTCGAAAAATGCACTAAAGTGCATTTTCCAAAGTTTCATGTTACACACACACAGGCCCTTGGGACATGTATGTGCGCAACATGTGGTAACATCTCAATTGGTACTCGCAAATTGTTGCCGCCATGTCGGCCGTAATTTATTTTTCCGAAGAGGTAAAAGTGGCCGGCATATACATAGAAGGTGAAGTAACGACTCACTACTGTGTCCACAAAGACGCACTCCTCGTGGCCAAGTGTGCTGCCATTTTGGTGTGAGATCTTTAGACGGATAAACTCCCGTCCTCAGTAACATCAGCTTGTGCTTTTTTAAATCTGAGAAATGTTCCAGCAGATATTGTTGAGGTTTTAAAGCTTTGTATGTTGGCATCGGCATCACCACCCACGCATGACTGTTGTTCGCCAGGGCTGCTTTGTCTGTTATTGATGATCGCAGTCTAATAGCTTTATTAGGTATTCGTTTGAATTCAGAGTAGGCGGGTATTGTGTGCCATGCCTCACCTAATTTTAGAGATACAAGTGACTGGAGTAGCACCGAGTAAACAGAGGGGCATATTACCAACAAAGTGGCGAAGAGAGGTGTTAGCCGCCTTGGCTTAACGCCTCTCTTCGCCACTTCGGAAACGCTAGGCTGCACCGTATTACCAAGGATATGGTGCAGCCTAGCGTTTGCCCCAGCGATGGCGATAAGTTTTACAACTTAACGCCAGCGCAGGCAGGGAAGGTTTGTTTATGTGCAGGAAGGAGTTCCTTCCTGCACATAAACAAAGCTTAAATGCCATTTTGTAACTTACATGTGTGCTGCTTCATGCAGCACACATGTAAGTTACAAATTGGCATTTTTAAAAAGAGGTTTGTTTATGTACAGGAAGGGACACCTTCCTGTACATAAACAAACCTTGGCATTTTGCTTTTTCCATGTGTGCTGCACAGGGCAGCACACATGGAAAAAGCAAAAACGAGAAGAAATGAAGCATTTCTCCTCGTTCGCCACCTTAAGAACAGGTCTTTCCTGTTCTTAAATTCGGCGCTGCCACCTATTATCGCCTCTCTTGATAATAGGTGGCAGCGTCGAAGTGAATGGGTGTTGCGATGGAACGCCCACCGCAACACCCACTGCACGCCCCCTTTCACGATGAGTTTATCGTGAAAGGAGTCCTAGTACCAAGGCAGCGTTAAGTCAATTAACGTGGCTTTAAACCACGTTAATTGACTTAACGCTGCCTTGATAATAGGGCGATGCAAATATCGGCGCGTTATCGGCAGAAAAGTGCCGATAACGAGGCGATAAGGGGCTTGATAATATGCCCCTGAGTTCTTTAGTCCGGATAGTTTTTTCAATTTCCAGCCATCAATGGTGGTCGAGGGAGCTTGCCTCGGCTGCCCTCATTCTCCAGTAGAATTTTATTAGGGCACCTTGTCTTGCTGGGGTCTGTTTTTTTAATTCGAACTTTAGCCTGATATATGCTTGTGATATGTGTTGTGGGATCGAAAATAGTTTCTTGAAGAGATTAGATTGAAAGGTGTTCAAGCCTGGTCCATCTTTTGTTTTGAGCAAATATGATCCATTATTTATTTTATTTATTTGAAAGGTTTTATATAGCGCTGGCTAGACCCGGAGGTATCAGAGCGCTTTACATGAGTATCAGATCATAGCTGCAGGTTACATCGTTACAAAGGTTACACAGTTATTAGAACCTAGCTACATAGTTACATGTTAGGTCGAGATAAATCCATTCAAGATTGAGGGCATGAATTTTGCTGCTACAACCTTCGGAAGGGGTTTGTTGAGCAATCTCTGAGTTTTTTTTACAAGATTTTAAATGCAAATAGCAGATGGTTAGCTTTTATTTGCCTTAAGGCCACGTGTTGCTTGTAATTGAAGTGACAATCAAGATGTACCCCCAGATATTTATAAGTTGCAACCTGTTCCAAGATATTACTGTTTGCCGACCAGTTGAATCTGGGATGTCTTTTGTGGGGACTCGAAAAGCACAGGACTTTCGTTTTTTGGTAGTTGGGTCCAGTTGTGCGGTTGTTGTATAGTCTAGTAGCTGGGTTATCAGCCGCTGTAAGCCTGGAGGGGTTTTATTGAGCAAGACGATATAGAACTCATTTGGCATGATTAAATGTTGGGGGTCAACCAATGTGCCTCAGACCATGATCATTTCAACTAAAGTGCAGCCGCAAAGGTAAGAAGAGTCAAAACCTCTTACACGTCAATTCATAATTTCATCGGCTTCATTTTTAGTGAGGTGTTAGTTAGTATCAACCCTGGTCCAATTCCGATTGCACACGATCTTAGGGGCGCATTTACTAATATTTTGTGCAGTGTTTGCACACGCACACTGGTGCAAAATGTTTATTTGGGAATTACTTTCCTCAAATTTGTTTTGGCTGAAAGATGCCTGGAAATAACACAACTGCAAAAACAGCAAGGTGATACTTGGAATGCTAGAATTAATCTCAGCCACTGGCATTCATTCGGGCTTCATCCCAATCCATCATTTTTCACCCACCATGCCACCTCAGTTTGGACCCACTGAGCAATGTTGGGTAAGATGCGTTTCAGGTAACGTGTACTCCAACGAGACCACACAGGGACAGTCCGTGGAACACCAAATCCTCGTTCATGAATGAATAGTGCACTCACGGATCACTAGAACAGAATGCTCATTTTAAAATGTGCCTCCAAACTAGAAACCTAATCTAGTGCTTATGATATGAGTTGTTTCCTCAATGAAGATAAACAAAGGCAGCAAGGAGGTTTATGGGTACAGTGAAGAGTAGAAATAACTGTGTATTCTATAGCACTAACTCCTTCTAGTTGCTGTAATAAATCTACCTCATTATTAGCACATTCATAATAAAAAGCCTAATACATACCCTGGGGATCTGCGATGCCTGGAGAATCTGGCACCCCCAGAACACACAATTGACACACATATGCAGCACACCAAACAAATGCACGGTTGGGCTATATTTTCATGCCTGCGCTTGACTGTCACAACGTCCGAGACATCACTATCCTCCCTAGGGGTATATCTGACCACACGCCCTTGCTTCTGGTAGTAGGAGACCCCCCCGACATACTGAGCCCGATGTGGAGGATGAATGCGTGGTTCGTCTAGGACAAGGACTTTAAAACAACTGTAGGTAAGGAACTCAACAAATACTTTCTCACTAACCAAGACTCCGTCTTCTCTCCGGGCACCTTGAAGGAAGCGGGTAAGGTCTCCAGCCACGGCTTTGCCAATGGTCAGCTCAAGTGTAAGCGGCTAGCCCAGAACTCCCATATCACTCTCCTGGAGGCCCAGGCTACTCTCCTTGAAAGCCAAATGTCATGTCAGAACGGAGAGACGAGCCACAAGACAGACGGCTGGCATTCCTACGAGATGAGATCAAACAAGCCTCCATGGAAGCCGCTGAACTATTGTGAAGATCCTCCGTAGCTAGGGTGTATGGGTGAGGGGACAAAAATGGGAACATTTTACACCAACTGGCCACATACCCCATGGCTAATCGCATAATTCCGGAGATTAATGATGTAGATGATGTGGTTCATTCCTCGCCCGCGGCGATGGCCTAAAGTTTCGCCACCTACTATTCTGGGCTTTACTCTAGCCTTTTCCTCCCAGAACGGGTCCACCAAGAGTATGTCCATCTCCCCACCTTAGCAAGATTGAAAAAGCCGACCTTGACCTTCCCATTACCTGCGAAGAAATTAACGAGGCCATCTCACGTACCGCGTCCGGCAAAACTCCAAGCCCTTACGGGCTTCCTCAGGAATGCTACGCAGCTTATCAGGAAACACTTATCCCCCATCTCTTGGATGTATATGCAGAGGCTGTCCAAAATGGCTCGTTTCGACCAGAAATGGACACCGCCACCAAAGTGGTGATCCCTAAATCCCAACCCCCCTCAGTGCAATGCTGCAACTACCGCCCTATTTCTCTCATTAACGCAGAAGTTAAAATATTTACATCGGTTCTACCTAACCGGCTGCGATCTCATCTTGCCAAACTGGTCCACCCCAACCAATGCGGATTCATGCCTTCTCAAGGCACTAGGACCTTAGCAAACGGCCAGCTATGGACCCCTTACTTAGCACTTCTTCTCATTGATTTTGAAGTTTCCGATTCTGTGGACTGGCGGTACCTAGAGGACGTATTGATTGAGACGGGCATGGGGCAACACTTTTGTACTTTAGTCAAAGTACTATACACCAGACCACAAGCATGGGTACTTGTCAACGGGGCAATATCAGGGTTGTTCCCCATTAAGAAAGGGACAAGGCAAGGATGTCCCCTCTCACCGCTCTTATTCGCCCTGGCGATGGAGCCCTTAGCATGTCTCATTAGATCTAACGCCCGAATTAGGGGTTGACCAGGTTCGGACGAGGACAATTTCGCCCTGTATGCGGATGACGTTCTGCTCTTTTTGGCTTAGCCGGCCCAGTTCGGACTCCACTGCCTTAGGGCATTGCATCTTTTTGGACGAGCCTCCGGCGGATGTATGACGTTGCAACGCATACATTTACAACGACCTACCATTACAACGGAACTTTTACAACGCAAAAACTTTTACAACGCATGTATTTACAACGCATTTTTTTACAACGCAGGTACCTTTACAACGCATACCATTACAACGTAAGTATTGGTAAGTATATATTAAGTTTAAAATGGTAAATTAATAGAAAAAATATAATTTAATTTAATTTCATTTAATTAATTTAATTTAAATTTAATTTTAATTTATTTTTACCCTGTACCCCTGTACCCCAAAAACTAAAAACTGACCCTGAACCCTAAAAATACCCCATTACCCAAAAACTAAAAACTGACCCTGAACCCCAAAAATACCCCATTACCCAAAAACTAAAAACTGACCCTGAACCCTAAAAATACCCCTTTACCCAAAAACTAAAAACTGACCCTGAACCCTAAAAATACCCCATTACCCAAAAACTAAAAACTGACCCTGAACCCTAAAAATACCAATTTACCCAAAAACTAAAAACTGACCCTGAACCCTAAAAAAACCCCATTACCCAAAAACTAAAAACTGACCCTGAACCCTAAAAATACCCCTTTACCCAAAAACTAAAAACTGACCCTGAACCCTAAAAATACCCCATTACCCAAAAACTAAAAACTGACCCTGAACCCTAAAAATACCCCTTTACCCAAAAACTAAAAACTGACCCTCAACCCTAAAAATACCCCATTACCCAAAAACTAAAAACTGACCCTGAACCCCAAAAATACCCCATTACCCAAAAACTAAAAAATGACCCTGAACCCTAAAAATACCCCATTACCCAAAAACTAAAAACTGACCCTGAACCCCAAAAATACCCCATTACCCAAAAACTAAAAACTGACCCTGAACCCCAAAAATACCCCATTACCCAAAAACTAAAAACTGACCCTGAACCCTGAATATACCCCATTACCCAAAAACTAAAAAATGACCCTGAACCCTAAAAATACCCCATTACCCAAAAACTAAAAACTGACCCTGAACCCCAAAAATACCCCATTACCCAAAAACTAAAAACTGACCCTGAACCCCAAAAATACCCCATTACCCAAAAACTAAAAACTGACCCTGAACCCTGAAAATACCCCTTTACCCAAAAACTAATAACTGACCCTGAACCCTAAAAATACCCCTTTACCCTAAACATATAACATTTAAAATATAATTATATACTTACCAATACTTACGTTGTAATGGTATGCGTTGTAAAGGTACCTGCGTTGTAAAAAAATGCGTTGTAAATACATGCGTTGTAAAAGTTTTTGCGTTGTAAAAGTTCAGTTGTAATGGTAGGTCGTTGTAAAAGTTGCGTTGTAACGGTTGTATACCGCCTCCGGCCTATGCTTACATCCCACTAAGTCAGTCCTAGTTCCTCTCCACCTCTCTCTCTCTCTCTCTCTCTCTCTCTCTCTCTCGAGTGCTTCGATTGGCAATCCACAATACCTATTAGGAGGCTATCCTTTAAATACCTCGGAATCGGGGTGGCCCTGTTGCCCGATCTTGAATGGTCACTTAACATGGCTCCACTGATGAAAAATCCTGGGCCGACCTCCAAAGATGGCAGACGTCACCGTTGAACCCTCTGGGGAGAGTCGCTTTCTTCAAAATGATGATACTCCACAGGTTTTTATTCATAATTCACAACACGCCATTCCACATCCCATGAACCTGGTTCAAGGAGTTATATAGCCTGACCACTAAATTTCTTTGGAGCGGCCAAAGACCTCGATTGGCCCTGTCCCAATGCCGGATCCCCTCCTTCGATGGTGGAATGGGCATGACTAATCTATACCTGTACTATTTGGCAACTCGCCTACTCACAATACATGATTGGTTCAACAGTGGCTGGTCAGACCCAGCATACAAGATAGAACTGAATATCTTGGGCTTACCCAATATCCAGGAGATGGTGTATGGGGGACCTATCTCCAGACTCTTACCTACGGCAACACAGGAGTTCTTTTGGCCCGGCGCGCCCTCTGCACCACACCCAATGGTCGAATAAACTAACCCAGTACACACCACTCTGGCAGGGATCCTGGCTCCGGGAAGTCAGCAGCTTTAACGGATTCAACGCCTGGGATCTTATTGGCATCTCGCAACTTGGTGACATATGGGGAGGGGATCACATGCGCACTTTTCAAGACCTACAAGCCCAATATTCCCTACACTCCTCTCAGTTTTATAGATACCTGCAGCTGCGACATGCACACCACACCCACATATCCAACGGCACCGCACTACCAGAATATAGCCCACCCGAGGCGCAAACCATGACAGGTAACCCTCGGAAGGGAGGGATCTTCAGTATTTACTGTACTCTCACAAACAATACTCCCAACACGTTGCACTGACTTAGGGGCAAATGGGAGGGTTGGATTGGACCTCTGGAGAAAGAGTACTGGAGCGACGCATTGATGGCAAGCAAAACGATTACCATTTCCGCTAGGCTCCCCCTGGTTCAACTGTATTATTTACATACCGCATACCTCACACCAAAGCGCCTTCACAGTGCAGGGCTTAGACCAACTGCATCATGCACACGCTGCAGCCAAGAACAAGCAGACTTCTTCCACATGGTATGGTCCTGCCCCATCTTCACAAGCTACTAGAACTCCATAGAGAGCGAAGTTACGAAGATTCTAGGCTGGGAGTTTCCGAAGAGGCCACTAACCGCGCTCCTGAGAATTACAGACGGGTTGGATGGGTCCAGATCCGATAAATTATTTCTAAACACAGCTCTGATAGTGGCCAAGAGATATTTTTGCTAACTGGCTAAATACTGATTCTCCTAACATAGCCAAATGGCGAAGAGGGGTGGACTGGTGCGCAGCACAGGAGAAACCCATGTATGCGGCAAAAGGGTGCCCCGCGAAGTATCGCAAAGTATGGGGCAAATAGTTGGGATTACAGGATGCCTTCTTCAGGGACTGTGTATCGAGTGCAAGGTCATACGTTGTTTTCCCTTCATAATTATGTACTCCAGGGGGCGGATCTACAAGAAAGTGCCGCAGCGCGGCACCGCAAGCCCTTTGGCTTTATTTACAATAATATGTTGCATTTCTGTGCTCTCCCTTGCGCTGGCGATCAAACTGCATCCATAGGCTGGTGCAGGCACCCTTCCACCATGGTGCAAGGATGCCTGCGCCATGAGGAGATTGCTTTTGTGAAGGGAGAGGCCCCTTCCTGCACAAAAGCAATTGCTGCAGGAATTTTCCTCTTTCAATGCGTGCTGTAGAATGCAGCACGCATTGAAAGAGGAAAAAACGAGGAGAAATGAAAACATTTCTCCTGGTTTCGCTTGGCTACGCCACCCCTATGGTGGCGCAGCAAACTGATGCATTTCCAGGTTTACGATTTCTCGTAAATCTGGAAATGCATCAGTGGACATGGGTGTTGCGTGGGAACACCCACAGCAGCACCCATATCCCGCCCCTAACACGCAAAGTGTTGCGTGAACGGGGACGATATTTACAAGCACAGGTTAAGTCACGCAGGGTAACTTTGCCTGTGCTTGTAAATATCCCTTAGCAGGCTGCGCCACCGGTGCGTCACACAACGTGATGCACCGGTGGCGCATGGGGCTTGTAAATCTGCCCCCAGGTGCCTTGTCTATATGGGTAATGCGATGCCTTTTTACAATATCTGTCCCATGCATCACCTGTTTATGGCTGGTTTTCCCTGTTTAAAAAACAATAAAGTTGATTATCAAAAAAAAGAAAAGATTGAGCAGAGTGGGGCTCAGTGCCGGCCCCTGAGGCACTCCCCTCTGCAGCAGGATATTTTCTGAGGAGTATGGCTTCTGGATGACCTGAAACAAGCGCTTATGAAGAGAGTCGGCAATCCAATCAAAGGCTCCACCCCTAATACCCTGTGTCCACAGTCGATCCAGTAACACATATGTGAAACAGTATTGAAAGCTGCGCTGAGATCTAACATGAGCACCCCTGATTTCCCTTCGTCAGCGACCCTACGTAGTGTCTCCGTAGCCAAAAGCAGGGCAGATTCTGTACTATACTGTGGCCTGAAACCTGACTGGGTCTGGTGTAGGTTGTTCTTCTCTGCAATGAACTCTGTCAATTGTGAGTTGATGTGACTTTCAGCCAGTTTCACCACAAATGGAAGGAGAGAAATGGGGCGGAAATTCTCTAGTTTACAGGGATCAAGAGAAGGTTTTTTCAGGAGCAGGATCGCCATGGCATGTATCCACTCAACTGGAAGTCGGCCGGCCTCAAACGACATGTTGAGCACTGAGCATAGCCTGGGTGTCAGTGCGGGCAACCCCAGTTTCCAAACAGCTGGAGGTGCCGGGTCTAGTGGAAAGCCAGATTTGATTTTAGCCACTAGTGCGTCCCGTTTTTCCAATCTTGAAAGCACCATCAGGGAGGGGGTTCAGAATTCCTCATGGAGGGGAGGCCAGAGTTATTAACAACCACTGGAAAGGAGGCATATATCGCCGAGATTTTATCTGCATAGAAGTGGGCAATCTTATTAAAGCTGCTCCTACTAGAGTCAATGCCCGCAGATAGGGTATCCAGGGAGGTAATACAATTTTAAAGATCTCCCGCTGGGTGTTCTTGGCCTCGCCAATCTTTCATGTATAAAATTCCATCCGCGCCACCCTGATCTATTGATGGCATTCATTTAGCAAACGTAGGTAAGAAAATGGACCCCGTTTTACCTGTTGGAGTGGCACTTAATGGGACCCTGAATAGTAAGCGTAGTCACGTTGACTACAGTATGGTGTTTACTCCACATATAGATGAGGCCTTTGTAGGTGACAAACCTGAGTGTGATGCCCCGTTCGATCTGTCGAGTTCGGGAGACATGACATCATTGAAGTCTCCCCCCAGGATGTGTCCGGAGGAGGGAGGTCTCTAATATTATATCTGTAAGTTTAGTCAAAGTATTGCCTTGGAGGCGGGGAGGGGCATATGCACTGATGATAGTAACATTACGTCTGTCCCAAGGCCCTGAACTGCAGTATACGTGCCCAGGGTGTGTACCCATGTTTTTAGTACTCGGAAAGGGGGTGATTTCTTGATCAATATCGCCACCCCCGGTATCCTGAAATGAACCCCATGTGTGCCAGATTGATGCACGCCACCCTGGCCAGAAAGAGACAGCGGTTGCTCATGAGATGTGTCTCCTTGATTTTGTAGCCCATCCCGTTCACGTTCCAAGTGAAGATGGAGTATTGCCTAGAGTCCCAATCTGTGAGACTCATTAGCTTGGATGGGTATTGGAGGATACCCAATCCCTTCCGGGATCACCTCTGGGTCAATATTGTCAGCTGCAACGTTCTACTGAAGATCAATGTATAAAGTGTAACACACAAAACAATCCAATCTACAACTCCTCCCACCCCATCCCACCATCACCGCATCTGTAGTCTTCAGCAACGGGCCAAAGAGACATATCGCTGGCCCAACTCGGGTGATCTGTTGTGCTTCCCATTACCAACCATCAAATTATAAAAAGAGGAAGAAGGGGTGATTTGTGGAGAATGAAGATATTAAAAACCAAGGAGGGGCGGGGGCAAGGAGTAATGAACGAAGAAGAGAAAAATGAAACCGAGTGAGAGAGTAGAACACAAGTGATCACACCCTGCTGGCAGCTGGAAACACAATAAAGTCAACGAGAAGAGTGTTATCTTAAACGTCCAGGTGGGGTGGCTCTAAGGAGTGGTCATGAGCTTTGCTGGTAATTTAGTGGTCCCCACCGCTTCTTGTTGTCCTGCATCCATAGCTTGAGATTGTAGCTGTGGGGTTGTCATCATGGAGCCCTGATCAAGTGCCCTGATGTCACTGGCCAGGGGATGGATGCTGTCCACATCCGAAGAACTGGGGTCATCCAGTGGTGGACGCAATGAGCTGTTTGACGCTAAGCCAAGGGGCGGATGCACATTCAGAGTTTCCTCCAGTTCATTTTCGGACATCGACTGCAGGAGCTTCCGTTGTGGACTAGGTGGGTAAAAAGTATTTCAGCCGGTCAGCACCTTTTTTCTGTTCTGTTTTCAAGGCTTGATCTGAGGTCTGACATTCGCAGGGTGTAACAACTGGAGATCTGCATTATCTGTAAGACCAGTTCGAACTCTTGGTCTTTCCTCCAGTCAGGTTCAGGCCTCCTCCAGGGAGTGAAAGAGGAAGGATATTTCCAGGTAGATGACTTTCGGTTTGCAGGGAAGAGGAGCCTATATATAGAAGATGCAGGGCAGAGTTTCATCTTTATTGATTCGAATAGTCATCGCTGGCATTGTACATCCAGGCTATAGTCTGGAAAGATCATTATCCCGGAGCCTTTATGTCATAGTTCTCCCTTTTTTCGGGCTTCCCGGAGGACAGTGTCTCCATCTAAGAAGTTGAGGAATTTCGCGATGATGGGACGTGGAGTAGCCCCTGGGGGCGGGTGGCTTGCATCCCAGGGCCCTATGCGCTCGGTTTATCACAAAGCATGCGGAGAAGAGTTTACTTGAGAAGATAGTCTTCAGCCAAGAGGTAAGAAAGGTGCCAGTATTATCTCCTTCCACACCCTCTGGAAAGCCACTGAATCAGAGGTTATTGAGGCGGGCACTATTTTCAGCATCTTCAATTCGCCAGAAGACATTTGCATTGATTTTATTCAGTACATTTATCTACTCCCTGGACTATGTCCTCCGCTTCGGATATTCTTGTCTCCGCTGCAGTCACTCTGTGACTTTGCGGAGGTCCTGATGCAAGAGGGAAACCTTTGATCGTACTTTGACGATTTTAGTCTCCAGTGCCGATGCGGAGCCATGTATGGCTTCCAGTATGTCTGCATATTGCTGGGGCCAGGGGTGGCAGTTTCTACCTGTACTGCTGGAGGGGTAACGACTCTGGAATAGCAGTCCAGTTTGCCCTGTTGAGCTGGTTTGGGTTCCTTGTCCTTAGCACTGAGAAGTTGCCCCTGTGCGACCACTGGTGATTGTATTGAATTTGTCCGCACAGGTAGAAGTAGGCCCTGAGCGTGGTGAGGAAAGAGCAGAATAAGAGGGCACGCTGGGCATCAGGTCGGAGGAGCAGTTCTAAAGTGCGCCAGCATCTGCACTCTCCTTTAGTCCGGTAGGGTCCCAGAAAAACCCAGCGAGTCACACAGCTCCTTAGTGTGGATCTCGGGTTACAGCATGCACCATTCTCAGAGCAACAGCCTTTGGGTGGGCTTCCATAAAGAGGGCTCTCCACAATCCGGTAGTGGGGGCACCCTCCAGGATACCCTCCCCCCCCCCCAGGCAGCAGATCTCAGGGACCATACTTAATGCATCAGCTCAGGACAAGCACTGCATTCTCGTTGGAGCAGCTGGTGTCGCATAGTCCTGGAAGCCGCCCCTGCCCATGGCGTGGTGTTTGGGCCCTTAATGTTAGTAGTAAGCCTTCTCAGTGCCCTCAGCTCACATGGGGAAAAAGGGAGGGGAGGCACTCAGACTTCAGGAGCATGGCAGGTGTTTGTCATTCTGCTCCCCCCTGGTCTCTCATCACCCACCTCATGGCTGCAGCAGGCCTCGGTTCCGAGGCTGACCTCGGTCCTGGGCCGGTCGCCGCAGTAGGCCTTCAGGGGTCATCCAACTCTCTCAACCAACAGTAGAGGGTGGGGACTTTCCCCCTATCATGTCTCCCCAGATGGCCACCACTCATCTGGGCCTCTCTGGCTGTGCCCAAGGCAGTGACAGAACTGGGCTCCAGCCGTAACACCTCCACAGTACCTAGGTCCGGAGTACTGGGAGGCTCCAGGTGACCAGCAAAGCTGCCGGTGCTTTCATGGCTCAGCTCATCGGGTCTCGGGCCAGGGGTACCGATTCCTAGGGAGCCACTTTCTCCCAGGACCACGCCAGCGAGCCGGCCTCCCTGCCCCTCCGCTCCATCCTCAGATGACGCACAGCACAACTGCCATTAAGCAATTCAGCACGGCCGGTCCTCTAGCTCCCCAGCACGCTCCAGGACTCCTCACTTAGTGTATATAGCTCTACAAAGTTTATTTAGGAGAAGTAAGGATCCTTAAGGGGGTGGCTCTTTCACTCTAATTCTCCATGTCCATATACATCAAAAATTGAGAAGTAGCAAACACTATCGGTTCTCTTGTAAGCTTTTAATGATCCTTAAGGCCTTCCAATAGTACCGGACGCCAATCAGGCTGCATACTGGAATACTCCATTTAGTATGGGCCTTATGTACCTTGGGCAAAAGAAGACTCTTCTGCATGGAGCTTTCCCTATATGCTCTTTCCCACTCCCTCTCTCTTTCAAGCCTAGCGCCCGGGAGTATCCCCACCTCCTCTTCTGGCAACTATCATCCTTTCCAGTCACAGCGCTACATGTGTCCTCCCTTAGGCCTTCTCCTTACATATGTTGAGAGCAACTCGATGGTGTTGTTTGCTCACTGCTCCTTGGAAGAGATGCCAGGAGCTCACAATGTTGCTGTAAGTGAAGGGCACTCATGCCTTTTTGTTCAAGATGGGAATCGTTGTCCAAAAGAAGAAAAAAAAAAGAGAAAGAAACCCGCACAATAACACGGCTGCTAGTGGTGGCTGCATCATTCCGTAATGTGTGCATGCATGAAGCATGCACATGCCTGAGCCACCACGCACGTGCACAAAATGACACTATCCCAAGGTGGATTGGTAAATAACAATAGGAAATTTAACTTGCATGAAAGCACTTTTTGTTTTGTGACATGGCCTGGCAGCAAATGGGAGCTACCAGGCTGTCAAAACAAAAAGAAAAAAAACTATTTAAAGGACTATGGGGTGGCGAGATATGGATAAGTGTCTGGAGGAAGCGAGGATGAATGGAGTATCTGGGAGTAGAGGCAAAGGTGCAACAGAGGCACTTGACGCGGGCCCTGAGTGGGAGGAAGAAGAAAAAAATGAAAAAAGAAAAGCCAGGAAGGGGTTGGGAAATCGATAAATGTGCCCATGGGAGGGTGAGTGAGCCAGACAGAGAATGTACAAATCAAACAAACTACCTACACTTCAGGAAAGCGCTGAAGAGTATGGGCCATATTTATGGCAAAGTCATGCACCGTGCTGCACTGCGCAGTAGGAAAAGGGCAGGAGTATGCCGTATTTTTGAAAAAATACAGCGCAATCCTGCCTTTGCACCTGCACTGGCGCCGTTTTGGCTGCCTAGTGCCAACACAGGCTCCCTTGCAC
This sequence comes from Lissotriton vulgaris, assembly GCF_964263255.1. Classification (NCBI taxonomy): domain Eukaryota; kingdom Metazoa; phylum Chordata; class Amphibia; order Caudata; family Salamandridae; genus Lissotriton; species Lissotriton vulgaris. Next base: position 402,703 of record NW_028253739.1, read on the forward strand.
CATGGTGCAAGGTTACCGGTGTGATTTAAGGAGGATTGTTTGCATCATCCATGGATGTTGCATGAGAACACCCACGCTCCACCCATGGAACACCTCCCTGGCTCAGAGTAATGCAATGATTTGTGCTGCGTTACTTTACTCTGGATTTACAAAGCCACTCTGGGCCAAGCTAGGGGGCCTGGCGTGGCTTCATAAATCGCATTTTGGGCTCGCATCGCACATGCACCACATTGCTTATACCCCTATGTTCTTCTGGAACAGTGTTTGACTAGGAAATCTGATCACTAACCACCCTCTCAGCGACCTCCATAACCACTCTCCCCGCAGGGATTAGTGAGCTAGATGCCAGTTAGGCCATCAGGCCCATTGCGACTGACCGTCGAAGTGCACAAACCATTCACCATCTGATTGTTGACCACAAGTAAATGGTGGAATCAACACTCTCGAACACCTGCTCATCTGCAGATCGTGAAACAGAACCATAAGTGGACAGGATCAACCATTTAATCAACAAAACACTGTGGTCCCCAGGACTGAGGGAGTAGTGAAGAAGGTGTTATCAACATTCGCAGTGTGTTGCAAAACACCTCAACTCTAATCAGAGCCTCTGTGCAAGTCAAGAGTTTAGATGTAGTGACATTTTCTGACTGCACCTTTAACCCCATGTGCTCCAGGCCGGTGTGCTAATGGCCACATGCAACACCCCGCGTGTGTGAACTACGGCGAGTATTGTTTGCTTGAATTGGAGACACATGGAGTGAATAAGACGCTAAGAGCTGGTTCTATCTACCAGATTCAAGAAGGACGATTCGGCCCAGGGAAGAGTTAACAGTAGGAAACCTTCTAAGCCTCAGGGACCTCCAAGCTGAGTCCCCTTTGGGTTCTGCACTCAATAAATCCACTGCACTATCGCAGGTGTTGTGCCCGGTACAGGCAGGGCCAGGACAGACCTTCAGCAATCTCTGGTACAGGAGGAAGTTCTTCAGGCACATAATTACATCACTCTGCACAAGAGTCAGCAGATCCTCAGGTGAGTGCTCGGCTTGAGTCGACCAGCCCATGTCCACACTGTGGTCCAGTGCGCGCAGAGGTCAGCTCTTCACTCAGGTGCTTGGAAGTCTCCAAGCGATCCTCTAAAGCCAAGACTTTCCTTTCACCAATGCAGTTTGGATTCTCCAGCAGACTGTAGGAGACTTGATAAAAGAAAAATCACTCTCCAATATTGTCTAAAAATCACTGTCAACTATTGTCCAAGTGAAACGTTCCTTGTATAACTTTGTTTTGGTTTCTCAATTTGAGTCCTATTTGCAGTGTCAGCTGCTTCAGAATTATTCGCTCTCTCTGTGTTTGTTTCTCTCTGCACTGACCCTGCTAACACCCTCAGCTGTTCTAATATCAGTTATAAAACTGTGGGCCACGTCTATCCCAGAATGCAGCACTGGTCATCGGTAGCAGTTATAAGCCCCGGGTCTTGCCAATGACCTTCAGACCTGGGACCTTACAATGACCTTTACAATTAGTCCTCTTATGCTAATTATGAAATAATAATAATAGTTTGCTGTTTTGTTATTACTACTGCTGCTGCTCTTACACAGTACAAATAGACCGCGTGTCTGGTCCACAGAACTGAAACGTTTCTCTCAGATTTATTATTTTTTGCAGAAAGAGTATAGTGCAGCGCAGAGGAAATGACGTGCTGATGCCGTCATCCCCTGCGCTGCGGTCCTCCAGGCTGCGCTGTGCGTCTGCGTGTGCGCGCGCCCTGCCTAGCATAGCCTTGCACTGGACGCATACCCTTCCAGCAATGAATCCTGTGCCCAGTCACATTCGGACACATTCGCACGCTGAGGCAGATTAGTGAAGGCTTTGCAGTGGGCAAATAGTGCTTTGTGATTCACGGTCAGGGCATGTTCCATGAGCCTGTCAGACCTTGCTTGGCATCAAAGCATAATGTACCTGTTTGAGGCAGACGCAAAGTCTGAGAAATGGTTCAATTTCTCCTCATTTTTCACTTGTTGCTCGTGTGCTGCAGCCTTCATAACACATTCATTGCGTGAAAAGTTAGTCTCAGCATCGGATTTGTGCTGGGGTCATACCTCCCAGTACACACCATATGCCAGGCGTTGTACACACAACCTCGCACTAGGGCACAAAGGAGGGTGTGTGGTGCTCTAGCCTGAAGCAGCGCAGATGAAGGGAGCAGCTAAAGGCCAAAGTTAGCAAATGTAGCTCAGCACAGCTTCGTGCCCCAGGGAAAAACAGTGAAGAAACTGGTGCAAGTACTGCCTTGTGCTATAATAAATGAACCCCGGTATGTGTGCCCCCCCCTTTGTCCCCCCAGCGCCTTGAGACCCTCACGGGTAAGTAGTGCGCTCTACAAATTCTTGATTGATTGATGTGTGCTGTGCGGTGCGGCACACATGCAATGTGAACAGATTAGTGCCTGCTTCAAGGACTCGTTCGTTTTTTATACAAAGCACAGCCTGGCTATCTTGGTAGATCAGGCTTTGCTCTAACATCTATGGGAGGTCCTCTGATCTGCCCAAGTAACTCCCCCTGACCACCTCCATTTCGAAGCAGCGCAAAGCACAGTTTGTGCTGGGTCGGCTTCTTTCCAGTGGATAATATCTTTTGTGCTGGAAAATAAATAGCAATGCAAGATTTGCTACTTCTTTGCATCCGTTTGCACCAGGCAAATCCTTAGTACTTCTGACTTTTGCTACATGTGGGGTATTAGGGGCCATGAAGACAGCAGCAGAGCCAAAAGGCTCTTGGAAATATCACACATAGTTGCATCAACATTTTGAAAATGCCGCACATAAGCAATCTGGAACCTTGGCAGCTTGAGCTGCTCACCAGGCCCCATGGAGGGGCCCCGCTCACCTGCCCCCACGGAGGGGCCCCGCTCACCTGGCACCACGCAGCCTGGGAGAGCCCCCGAGTGGCTGTGGTTCCGTGATACCGGCGGCTCCCTTTGCTGGTTTCCAGTGCTTGGTTTCCCTCTCTGCACGCCCGGCCCAGTCCTGCCCAGCTCCAGGCCCTCCCAGCGGTGGTGTCCCGGCCCCTGCCCTGCAGTCCTGCCCAGCCCCGGCCCCTGCCCTGCGGTCCTGCCTAGCCCCGGGCCCTCCCAGCGGTGGTGTCCCTGTCCCGGCCCCGGGCCCTCCCAGCGGTAGGGTGACCAACTGGTATGGGTGCAAATTCAGGACAGTGAGTGTAAAAATTCAGGACAAAGGGTCAAAATTCAGGACAAAAATTCAGGAGTGAAGGTCAGAGTTCAGGACAAAAATTTGGGACAAAAGGTACATGTTACAGACACATCAGAGGAGGTCGCGTAATATTACATAAGTAAATAGACAACCTACACAAGTACAAGTCAAAAGACGTTTATATTAGATTGAGAGAACCTTCCACTGCATCTGTTGAATGCCGGATTAAAACTTATATACCGGTGTATGCATATTGGATGCACCTGGGTAACATGAGCCAAAATGAAACTTCCACCCCCCAGAGCTTGGCCCCTGGTGAGGTGACAGGAGCCCATAAACAAAAACAGTTTGTCATGCCCTGGGCTCTGGCAGGAGCAGTGGCGGCTGGTGACATTTGAAAGTGGTATGGCGTAAAAGTTTGATATGAGTGCCCAGTGGTGAGCGCAGTGAGCGAGCCTGAACGTAATTAGGGGGGCTTTTTCTCTCCCGAGAAAAGTTTGAAAAAAGAGTGGGCAAATGGTGCCTTTTCAAGAATATTTGAGAAAGCAAGAAGGCTAATAAAGCAAATGTGAAAGTGTAGTTACTGCATCAATAAAGAGATTTCGTATGATAATGACGTAAGAAGCTGCTTATTCAGTATAACCACATAGCTGTTAGTCTGTCTGACATGGCTGTCCATCTCTCTCTGCTCTGGCTCCTCTCGAGCCCCAGCCTTTATGTTCCCTCCTGCCAGGTCCTACTGTTTTTGCGCTCTCCCTTATCTCCACCTAGTTTCCAGACAGTCAACGCCTTGTTCTGCCTGTGTTCCCTTGGTTCCAGCACATTGTTTGTGTGCTAGAAGTCTTCTGTGGTATCATTTGAAATCTTTGCATTGCTCGTATGCTCCCTCTCCTCCAAATGCTCTCTCTCTGTCTGGACCATCAATCTCCTGTGGTATCCTTCGACTCCAGCGCTTTAGTCCTGCAATCCCACCTCTCTGTGTTCTCTCCTTCAATGCACCCTCAACCTACTGCATCTTAAAACTCAGATCCAGAACATTACAGTAAGCGAATTCTCCAGATCATTCTAAAATACTCTGATCCCAACAAACGCACACTAACACTTGTACCTGCAAAGAACTATCCAGAGGACTGTCCGACAAACCTGCAGAACCATTCCAACAGTGACATAATTGATCCACATTATCCTTAAAATTCTCTGTTCACAACCCCTTACTCCAGACAGGCATTCAATTTTGTGAATCTAAAAAATGCCTTGTACGTGAGGCCTTCACACGCCTTCTGCTAGTGGGACACGCTAGATGCACTGTGGGATAGACTCAGGGCACAAGTCCTAAAAAAAGAAGTGGGGGACGCTGTCACCGGAAGTGACATCACGACGGAAGTGACGTCACGAAAGGTGCCGAGCTCCTCATCCCAGAGAGGCCAAAGAGTGAAGTCCAGCTGTGCGGCAGGGGGGACGGCGTCCCCCGGTAAAATAAGCGGGGGGACGCCGTCCACCCGCATGGTACCCCGACTCGAGCCCTTGATTAGACTACCTTACATCATTTCTTATGTTAGTCAGTCTACTTTATGTAGCCACACAAAAGAAGGCAACAGATGGTAGGCAACAACAACATCCAAATATAAAGAAGAGTAAAATAAGTAAAAGCAACATAATTAACGAAACAAGGCAGTGAGTACTCTGGCTTCCCATTACGCATACCAGCATAAACATTCCACAGTGTTACTTCTATTCGGTAAGATAGCTGAGCACATGCTGCAGTGATTAACATAATAACCTGCAAGTAATACTTCAGACACCTTGCTGGTGCCTTTCAGCCTTTCACCCTTTCATGGATCATACAATGACGATCATTGGGGTAATAGAAGCTGTATTGCGCAAGGCTCATGACACAATTCCATATGTGGTGCAAGATATGTAACACCATATCATTAATCCGGTTTACAAAAGCAAATTGTGTTGAACCTGTTTGTTTAAGGCTACCACTTTCAAATGTCACCAGCCGCCACTGCCTTTGTCTTTGCTATTAGTGACGTCCCACACCAAGATGATGGTACTATGCATTGTATGGAAAATACTGCATGGTCTGACGCCTTTTTTACCTTTTTAAATATTTTACTCTAACAATACCACCGAGATGGTTACATCTGCAGCAAATTCAAAACTTGCTCTCCATAAGGGCCACTTTTATAAGATGGTAGTGAGATGGCAAGCACTTGCGGGTAGCTGGGGTCATGTTATTGATCTAGTTGCCGGTATCACTTTGTTCTGTCTCAAGTTTTCTTGGTTTTCAGCATGCGCTTTAAAGATTATTACCTGAGCCAGGAATATCTTTTCTATCTTTTTAGATTTTATTTATTCTTTTTCGCAAGGTGTTACTGCATGGATTCTCATAAAGCGCACTTACTTTAGAGACTGACCTCATGATTTCTTGACCAGCGATATTAAACAGGTGCAGTGTATTAAAAGAATTAAGTAAGGTGAAATGATTGCTCAAAGAGCTGGGTTTTGAGCCTTCCTTTCAACAGTCAGAGCTCCAAAATCCCTAATAGGCAGCAGAAAGGCTTTCCATTCCAGGTCACAGAAAATGAAAATGTATATCCACTCTGCCTAGTTGGTCTGAATCTTCACACACAGGGCAACATGTTTTTCGCGGCCTGTAGTGCTTTCTGAGGTTTATTCATTTTAAAAGGAGGAAAAAAAGGAAACAATTGACCCAGATGGCAATGTGTACGACACAGAGTGATTCCTTTAATAATAGCTGTGGCTAATTGGAAGAAATTATGTGAGCGGCTGCATTATGGAGTTGTTGCAACTTATCAAGCAAGTAGCTGCATACATTAGTGAAGACTTAACAGGAGAGGGCTGAAAACTGAGAACTGTGAAGCTCTTATTTAACAAATGATTAGATGATAAAATCACTTGCAATTGATAAAGCTCCGTTCACACAGAGTAGCTGACAGGGTTAATTCTGCCCTCACAAGCACCTGATAGTTATCGTTGTCTTTTATATATTGTTAACACACCTAGTATCAAATCTGTGCAAAAGTCAATGTGTGGCCTCAGGAGTCATGTTTCTGCAGCCCAAAGCTGTTCCCGAAGCAGTAGTGCTCAACAACACAGTGGATATCGAAGCAAGACGTTTAATACATAAACAGGAAACCCCTTCATCAGCCTGAAAGAGTTCCTTTTTTATGTGGATTTGAATACTTATCACAGTAGATAATAGCCTGTTTTCCATGGTATAGTGTGCCAAACTGTAATATTTCTACTACACCCCTCAAGAACGAACTAAAACGGGCCTGTAGGAGGTACACCATAACCAGGGGTATATACAGCTTCACTGGCTCCTGATTAACGGAAGCCATTGATGGACCCCCTTAAAATGAAGTGGTGACACCTACTGAGCAATACTGCTGCACACTTGATCAGCACTTGGGGTGCTGTCTGAACATCTCACCAGGGCAGGTATTCTGGATCCATCCCAGAACGGTTTCCGTGCTGGTCACAGCACTGAGACCGCACTGCTCTCTATGACAGAACACCTTCGGTCCGTGCTTGTTTCGGGTCAGACAGCGGCGCTGATCCTGCTGGATCTCAGTGCCGCGTTCGACACGGTCTCACACACGATTTTACATTCAACGTCTTCGTGAGGCAGGTGTGTCGGGCGCTGCACTTGATTGGTTCAGATCTTTTCTCGCTGACCGGACCTTTAAAGTGGTCACTCCACCATTTGAGTCCAAGTCCCATCCGTTGCAGCTGGGTGTGCCACAAGGCTATTCGTTGAGTCCCACATTATTTAACCTTTATGTGAGGCCGCTGGCGGGTGTCGTCAAGCAATGGGGCATTACTATGGTCTCGTATGCTGACGACACTCAGCTGGCGGTCGTCCTAAGTGGTGACTCCGACCTTGATGCCCCTAGATTCCGGAATGGACTCTCTGCAGTGGCCAGCTGGATGAACACCAACTGTCTCCAGTTAAACGCCAAAAAAACTGAGGTCATGGTTGTGGGCAAGGGGCTGACCTTTGGGGTGACATATGGTGGCCCTCTGAGCTGGGTGTGACCCCCATTCCTGTCCTGGAGCTAAAAAACCTGGGGGTATGGTTGGATCCTGCCCTTAGCTTTTCTGGACACACTAAAAAAGTGGCGGCCACCTGCTTTGGCATTTTGCGAGGGTTAAGACCTATTCTGAGGTTTTTTGATCCTTCCACCAGGCAGCTGGTTATACAGACCTCTATTTTATCTTGGCTTGATTATGCCAGCTCGCTTCTATTGGGAGCCAATCAGGCAGAGATCACTCGGTTGCAATGTGTCCAGAACGCCGCAGCCAGAGCCCTGGTGGGCTTACCTAGATTCTGCTCTGCGGATAGTACCATCCGTTCGCTACACTGGTTGCCGGTGGCACAGAGGATCCACTTTAAGACCTTGTGCCTCTCTTTTAAGATCCTCAAGCTGGCCTCCCCCCAGAATCTTCAGAATCTCTTCGCGCCCTATGTCCCTGCCCGAAACTTGAGATCTTTGGGACAGAATTTGTTAACTGTCCCTCGGTTCAGGCTATGTAGAGCCGGCGGTCGGTCCTTTAGGGTACTGGCCGCAAAATTGTGGAACTCCCTTCCGCCCCATATCCGTGAAATGGATGAGCTCCTGAAGTTCAGGAGGGCTATTAAAACCCATCTTTTCTCTCATTTAGTCTAGCCTTCTTGTAGTGCATCTTTTTCCGTAGCCGCTGTGTTGTGTTTGTTATTCTTGGAAGCGCCGGGATGCCCCTTGGCTGGGGCAGCCGTGCGCTATAAAAGTGCTCTTAACATAACATAACATAACATCAATCCGTGCAAAGAGCAGTGAGGGTAGGAGGGGGCCCAGCAAATGCTGTCACTGGCCCATTATCATTCTGCATGTGATAATTAGGCCGACATACAGAATGATATCGGGCCGATAGCAGCCTCTGCCAGGTCAGGGAGGGGCTGCTGCAGGCCCCTTTTCACAGCAGGAGTGCGAGCTGGCCCCTGCAGTGAGAGTTACAGAACTCTGAGCCTGCTTGCTGGGGGCAGCTCGCTGGAATGTCTGGAATTACGGACAAAAGGCGTCCGTGGAAGAAACCCTCCCGGACAACGGACAAGAAGCCCACGTTACCGGCAGTCCTTGAAATTTACGGACGGTTGGTCACCCTACCCAGCGGTCCTGCACCAGCGTGTCCTCTTCCCTCAGCCCTGCACACACTCCACTTCCGGGCTGCAGTGAACGTCCTGGCGCAGGGCAGGCCGCGGAGCACGCACATGCGTAACCTGGTGACCAATCAGTGTCAGGGTTGGCAGTTAAGGCGGTGTTCTAACTAGATGATCTCCCCTGTCTGTCTGGTCTCCCCCTACGTCAGAGGGGAGATTACAAATACAGCTAGAAGCTAACTCAAACACAAGAACAAACGTTACGTAGGCAATGGTTGCACTTGTTGAAGTATCTAAAGCAAACAAAATGTAAGAGGTAGCAAACAGTATGTTACAAGAGAAAAGTGGCGTGTGCATGTTACAAAAGAGAACCAAACACAGGTAGAAGGATAATACTGCAATAAATGGCACTCTCAAACCACAAGAACACACTGGGAAGGCACTTCCATAGTCACGGAGAACAGAGTTTCCTATAATGGAAGGTCTTCCTTCAGGTAATAGAGAGGGTGTGAATTAAATTTGGAAGTGTCTTTGAAGGAGGAGAACTTTGAGGTAAATGTAAATTGATACTTGTATAGCGCACTGCTCACCCGCATGGGTCTCAAGGCGCTTGTACGAATACCGCTGTGGAACCCATCCTGGCTTTCCCTGTGAGGCGTCCACTCCTGGGCACCCCAAGGTGGAGGCCAGGCATCCTTAGCGTTGTGGGGGCCATTGTGGATATTAAGCAAGCTATTGCCCAGAGTTGCAGAGTGGGACTCCATGATTGGAATAGGCACCGAGGCGAGAATTATCAGGTCCGTGGAATTTTGAGCCCAAGACCCGCCGAGGCGGGGTATTGAACCCTGGTCCCGGGCTAGACCTCTGCTTAAGGGTCTGCCGCTCTAATCATTGAGCCACACTTCTCGGAGTTCAGTTTTGAAGGCCTGGGAAGAGGTGGCGGTCCGGAGCTGAGGCGTGCCTGGCCATATGTCTATGCCTCTTATGGCATGTGTAAAGTTGGCAAATATTTACTTTTTTAAGCAATAATTGTGAATATATTTTCGTATGTCGCATATGCTTACGGTAAAGGAAAATGTTTGTTTTCACCAATTCTTTGGTTTATAACAAATTTTTAGCTTTTGACAAAAGAAGTATTTTTTGTTAGAATGCCACAATTTTTTATAAATATATTTATAACTACATATACATATATATTACAATACTTATAACAATGAGAAGATGAATCCAGCAAAGTACAATTAATATGCTATTTGTTGATAAATTGAGTACTCCTATTTTTGCACTCCACTGCCTTCAACCTGTGTGCTCCAAAAACTAAGAAGGGGCATTCAAAATATGCAACTACATGTCTGAATCATGGTTGCATCTTCTGTTTTGTTGTCCCGCCCTTGACGCTCCCAGAAGACTTCTTTTAAAAACCATGGGGCATATTATCAAGGCGGGTGATATGAGATTATCGCCCTTTTTGCGGCCGTTTTTCGGCCGCGAAGTAGCGATAATTTGATCGCCCTATTAGCAAGCTGTCGCTAACAGCAGTTAGCAACAGCTTATTGGCGATAGCGACCGGTTTGGGGCCCGCTTTGCATGTCAGCGATATTTATCACTAATGACATGCAAAGTGGGCGTACCCAACCTGTTAGCGACTGAAAGTACTCGCTAACATCGCTATCACCTATTATCACCACAGGAATAATGATGGAAATATTCACGCTAAGCGCGAATATCGCCAAAACCTAACGCCTGCTCAGACCACTTCTTAGCATGTATATCCAATGGGAGGTGGAAATTCAGGCTAAGAACCTATTGGCATTAATGCCTGAATATCGCTGGATTCCCAGCGATATTCACCCATTTCGACGCTATCGCCGTATATTTTATCGCTTTAGAGACGAACGTTGCTAATAGCACGTTATCTCTGCGATAAAATCCGTCGATCCACGGCGTTAAAAAATATTGCTAAGCCCATTAAGCGATAAATATCGCTGGTGGTTGATAATATGACCCCTTATGTTTAAAAAGGGGCATCAGTACATCTTGTGAGGCATCTGCTCTCTGCTTTACTTCCCCAGATATTCAAGTGCTTGCATGATCTGGAAAATATGTGAGACTCCAGGACAATCTGCTTTCACCGTCTTCTGTCCGCACCCTATCAGTCCCCCCCCCCTCTCCCCAAAAACTCGGCACCGACTTTATTTGCACTTTGCCAAAGCGTCTCTGTACCAAACTATTTTATCCTTGGTTTCGGAAACCAGTCACAAGATTACAATAGTAACTACAATACTGCTTCGTCACTAATATGTGTATCAATTTAAATATTGATGGTTTGCTTTGTTTATGCTTTTTAACGTAACAGCGCTATGATGACATTTTATTGCATTGGTTTTAATTAACTGTTCTAATTTAATAAACTAGAGTGCCATTAATTTGATCAATTGAATTTTTTTTAAAGCACTTTATAAGTCCAGCGTGAAGCACTATGTACAGATTGTAGCAGTTGTATTTTAACTCCTTTGCTGCTAGGGCCTTTCCCGCCCCGTGCTCAGCCTTATTTTGTTTATTTGTTGTAGTTTGCACTTAGGCCCCTGTACCTTTTTGTCCACATAAGGTTTTTTTGGGATAATCAAGTTTATTGATGTTTTTGAGAACAAATCACAAAAAAGAATGGCAGCACAATCAGACACGATATAGAGATAAATTACATTGGGAAGAAGTACGACTGAGACTCGTACAACACTTTGGGAATGAATAAAGCACTTGCATGTAAACAATCTTATACAAGACGCATTTGCGCACCTCAGGGCACCATGTCGAACCACTTGCCCTATATCTTACCAAAAAGCTTGGGATGGCCCTGGACCTCAAAGAGTGGTTCCTGCTGAGTTCCGCACCAATCCATTCCCCGTCTCCATGTCCGCATAGTAGGTGGCTTGGCCTGAGACCAAAGCTCCGCTATATCGCATTTTGCCACCGCCACTGCCGTTCTGAGGATGCGCTTATCGGTCCGAACACCATAGAGGCCCTCTAACAAACCCAGGTTCAGGCGTAGCGGGTCATGGGGAACCTCCCATCCCGAGGTCTGTGTAAGCTCTGGCGCTACCCCATGTGCAAGAGCGGGGCATTGCCATGTCATGTGGTAGAAGTCCGCAGGAGCGTGGTTGCATCACGCGCAGGATGGGGATAGCCAAATACGGGCGCTGTATAGGGACACTGGGGTGAGGTATGCCGTGTGGAGGTATTAAAGTTGAACTAGACACATCTTGGAGGAGGTCGTCAGGGTCTTAAGAGCCCTAAGGTCATCCCTCCAGTCAACTTCCTCTAGGGGGCCCAATCATCCATCCCAGCGGGCACGCAGCAGGTCCAGGGATGCGGGCCATTGTTCACCAGGGAGCGGTAAATCCGCAAACCCCCACCTCTGCCCCGGTTCCCCATCATCACTTGGGCCTCCAGGTGACTGAATTCCAGGAGGGAGGTGGGAGATGGAATGTGTGTTCGGAGGGCATGCCTTAGCTGTAAATATTTGTAAAATTGGGAGTGGAGGGACTGGCGGTGTTGTAATTCTGCAAACAATCTAATGTGGTCCCCTACATAGACGTCTCCCAGCAACGAAATCCCGATGTGGTCCCATCAGTGGAAGTCTCGGAGTGACGAGACCTCCTCCAGCCAAACACCACTCAACAGAGGCGTCTGCCTGATGAGCTTCCGGTCCCATTTTGTGTGGCGTAAGGCCTTATGCCAGGCCATATGTACCGTTCGAGTGATGGGGGGAGGGCCTGTGGCACGGGGGTCACATAGAGGTAGGCTATGAGCTGTGGGAAATCCATTGTCTGGAGTTCCACCCGGTACGCCGGGTCGGACCAGTCCCCCGCGAACCAGTCATGGATCACAATGAACTTCGTGGCCAGGTAGTAAAGGTGGAGATTGGTTACCCCCATCTTAGGGAGATATGCGGAAGTGCGCCAGAGACAATCGTGACCTCCCGCCACCCCGCAGAAACCGGGTAAGGGCACTGTCTATTTCTCGAAACACACCCCCTAGGACATGAAGGGTCATGTATAAAAACGGGGTAGGACCATCATTTTAAAAAGGGCGCTCCTGCCAAGGGGATTGAGAGGATGGATTGCCACTTCTTGAGGTCCGCCTTGGCTTTAATGACCAGGGGCGTGATGTTCAGGGCTCATTCGAGGTCTGTGAGGAAGGCGACCCACACCCCCAAGTACTTAAATGACTGCCTGCGCAGGGGGATGGTCGTTTGCCAGTCGAAGCACGCCCGGGATGGATGTAGGGGAACCAATGTGGACTTCACCGGGTTGATCCGGATGCAGGAGACAAGTTCAAAGGCTAGGAGAGCGTCCTAGCATCTGGTCCTGATCTCTCTGGGTCCGTCAGGAAAAGGAGGACGTCATCAGCATAAAAGGCGATCTTATCGATCTGGTATGGGTCCCAAGCCCAGCCTCCGATGAGGGGATCCTGACGGACGAGGAGGCCAGAGGCTCCATTGCTAAGGCAAATAAGAGCGGTGAGGTCGGACAGCCCTGGCGAGTGCCTCTCCAAATGGGAAACATCTCTGAAAGCATGCCGTTAATGAGGACCCTTGCCCTAGGGTTGGAGTATTGGACCCGGATAAGGCATCGAAACAGAGAGCCGAAACACATCTTCTCCAACACGTCCCCAAGGTAGTTCCAGTTCACCGTATCGAATGCTTTTTTTAAATCAACTAAAAGCAGAGCTAGATATGGGGTGAGCTGGTGACGGTGTGCCTGGGCGAGTTGGAGACGACGTATGCAGTTCTGGGTGCCCCAGGCAGGCATAAAGCTGCATTGGTCCGGGTGAACCAAATCTTGTAAGTGGGGGCAGAGTCGCTGGGCCACTGCAGCGACGAAATCTTTTACCTCAGTGTTTATGAGGGAGATGGGGCGGTAGTCCGCACAGGCAAGGGAGGGCGGTTGTGTCATTGGAAGGACCACAATCGTGGCCACGTCGGTCTCTGGTGGGAAGGACCGCTTGTCTACTATATGTTTGAACAGCTCCACTAAATGTGGGACCAGTGTTTCACGGTAAGTCGCGTAGTATTCTTGCGGGTAACCGTCGGGCCCGGGCATTTTGCCGGAGTGCAACAGTGTAATGGCCCCGTGTATCTCTTCCGGGGTGAGTGGGTGATCAAGCTTCTCCGAGACCGTTTGGGAGAGGCAGGGCAGGTGAGTCCCAGTCTCGATGAGCAAGTCAGCCATGGTGGTCCTGGGAGGTCGAGCTGCATAAAGGGCAGCATAATAGCCCGCAAAAGTTCAGGAGATAGCTTGGGAGGTGGCGTGGCGAGCCCCGGTTTCGTCACAAATCTCAGGGATAATGCGGTTGGCTTTAGGGTAGGACACTAAATTGTGAAGTAATTTGCAGTTTTTATGGCCCCAGCCATACACGCGTGCCACAGAGGATCGCCAGAGCATGTTAGCGAACTCCAGTGAGATCTGGCAGATCTCTTCCTGGACCAATGTAAGCCAGAAATCGGAGTTATAGCTGTCCGCGCCCGCCAGGGCCCCCTCCAACTGTGCCGCCTGGGCCTCCAGCTGTATGAGTTGGGCGGTCTGCTCCGTGCACTTCGCGTGGATCAAACCTTTAGCCACCGCTCGCATGGTGGCCTTGCCGGCCTCCCATAACGTCCCCGGCGAAGAGACCGAGCCCGTATTAGCCTTAAAGTTATTCCTCAGTTCCTGTTGGAGTGACTCAACGAATTCCGCGTCCTGCAGGAACCAGGCGTTCATCAGCCATGCTGTACGAGTTAGGGGGTTCCCGAGACGCAGGGAGACGGGGAGTGATCCGAGATGCCTCTGGGCAAAACAGAGGCCCCGGACATCAGTTGACAGCCTGGGGCAGGTAGTAGAAACAGATCAATGCAAGAGTGACAGTGGTGGGCCGCTGATGTGTAAGTATATTGTTTTTTGCGGGGGTTCCACACCTTCCAAGCGTTGTAAAACCCAAAGAAGAGGACCAGTCAAACAAGTGCTTAGCGGAGGCAAGGCGGGATGCCGAAGGAGCACCTGTTGTGTCGTGCGAGTGTTGGAGGGTTGCAGAACAGCATTGAAATCCCCTCCGATGACCATCAGACCCGGAGAAAAGGAGGAGACCACGAGTGTGAGATGGCGAAGGGCAGAAGTCATGGTGGTGGAGGAATGTAAGTACACAGGAGATTAACTGGGTGTCCCTCGATCTTACCCGTCAGGGCCACGTAACGGCCTTGTGTGTGCGTCTCGGCCTGCGCCAGGGTAAAGGGAAGGCCATTCCGGAGCAGTATGACAACCCCCCTGGAACTACGCGTAAAACCTGAATGCCAGACCCTGTTGAACCCATACCGGGCGAGGAAATTGCATTGTGTGCCCATAAGGTTTGTTTCTTGTAGGAACAAGACATTGGTGTATGTCGCTGGGCGCTACAAAGGACAGCATTGCGTTTTATGCGTTCTAGGAGGCCGTTGACGTTCCCTAAGAGGATGTGGAGGGGTCTATGTTGGGTGGACGTCATCAGGGTGGAATGTGTGTGGAAGAGGTAATGCAAGCACAGATCGGCCCTGTTCCCAAGGGAAGTAAGGTGTCATGGCCGGGGTCTTTGGGTAAAGGTTGTGCGTTCTGGTAAGTCTCATGTCATCGTCAGTAGCATACATGCGTGGGTAGCTACCAAGGAAAACAAGGAACAGTGGCCCATAGGCAGCTAAAAACAATAAACAATCGAGAGACAAGGGTTTACCCACCCTCCCTTGCCCCCCAACTCCCCCCACCCTACACTTCTGAAGAAAAAGCATCTGTCGTCGCCCTGAAAAGGAAAACATTCAAAACAACAACCCACTAGTGAATCTTAAATGCTAAGCTAAAACGGTTAGCTGAACATGAACGTGGCAGAGATGGACCCCCATCCATATAGCTGGATAAGAGATTCGGCAACAGCTGTAATTACTTTTAAACTAATATGCATCGAGGGGCGCTAGAGGGCGCACTTGCAATATGGCCGCACCTATGTGAGGCTCTTGCTGCCTGGAGAAGATATCCTCCATTTATCCTATTTATCCGCCGTCTGCGCCACCAATGTCCGTGTGGTTTAATTGAGGAGGACTTTGTGCAACCTCTACTCGAGTTTGAGAAAGATCCGCCGCTCCTGTCCTGAGCTGCGGGCGGCTGGAGGTCCGTCCGTGTAGCAGCCTGGGGACGTTCGGGCCCGCTGGCCGGCTTGCGATCTCACTGGGGGCCGCGGCGCACCACGAGGCGTGTAGGCCTTCTATACACACTACTGTGGAGCTGCCGAGCGCCCTCTTGCATCGGGCGCCTCAGCTCATTCCAGCGATATGGGGCAGCCGTCGGACCAACGAGCCGACTCCCTGTGACCCTTGCTTCGCACTGGAGGACGTGCTAGCCTGCGTTGCTGTCGCCTGTTCCTGTGTCGACTTTTTGCCGCCGGCGGACCCGGCTACCATGGAAGCTGTGACCGGTGTGAGCTCCAGGTGAGGCGGGGTGGTGTTACTGCCCGCTCGTGCCCCTGGTAGCTGTAGCCGTTTATGGACACCACCCCTGGTGCTTGGCTATCCTGTGAGTATCGGACTGCATCGCTCTTTGCTCTGTGATGCCGGCCGTCATTTAGCTCCGGGCGCGGACCCCGCCTGTTGTGCTGCGGCGCCATTGGCACATTGTATGGAACTGCGGACCCTGGTGTTGAGGGGAACACACGCTTGCTTCGTGTGCTGCTGACTCGGGGGATCGCTACTGCCTGCAGGCATCCTGCTTTTGCCATTACTTACCTTGCCTCACACGGACTGGCGGCTGGTGCTGAGGCGGTGCTGTGATTCCCCTTCTCGATTGTGGAGCCACTATCTGGAACATTGCTGCTTGTTGTGGGCCTCACATGCTGCAATCCTCCGACTGCTGCCTCCCTGGTGCGTGAACTGCGTCAGGAGACTGCATTTCTTGTATGTGGCTGCAACTTTGCATGTATGACACACTGCTTACTGGAGCTGGGGACGGGCCCCCGGAGGGTGCTGCTGGCTTCCTTTTTCTCGTTCTTACTCTTTGTTGCTCCTGCTAGCACACGTGGACTGGGAGTCGTGGCACTGCTGTGTTGGAACTCTCCTGCTACCTCCTACTGTTGACCATCCCGTAGAGGGTGCGCGATACGCAGCTGAGAGGGGAGCCCTTGCCCTGGTTGGTTTGGAGCCAGACGATCACTGCTGGCCTTTGTCGCCATATCAGACCTTGTGTTGGATTGCTCCCGAACTTTGGCCATGGGTAAACCTGACAACAAACAACCTAAGTTGTCTGTTGACTCTCTGGCGGCCAAGAGGAACTCCCGAGTTGCGCAAGATGCGGGGGGCTCTCGCTCTCCCTCTACTGTTCCCGATGCTGTTCCTCAGCCTGCTGCCCCAGACTTTCAACAAATGATGCAAGAAATGCGACAAGGGTTCGCGACTATAGTGGATAAAGTTGATAAGCTATCATCGCGAATGGATGCAGTGGTACAAAAATTGGACGTTCACGAGGAGCGCATCACGGCGGTGGAACAGCGCGTTTCTGACCACGAGGATACGGCGGCTACCCACACTACTCAGCTGGCGCGTATAGACAATGTACTCCGGGTTATTGCTGCGAAGAACGAGGAGTTGGAGGCCAGAAGTAGGCGCAATAACATACGCGTGATTGGCGTGCCAGAGACGACCAATGTGGGTAGGATGGAAACTTATGTGGAGAAGATACTACTTGGCGCGATCGGTGCGGAGGCCTTCTCGAAGCAATTCATCGTGGAGAGGGCGCATCGATCCCTTGGTCCGCGTCCGGCCACTGGGACTCCGCCGTGGCCGATAATTGCCCGTCTCCTCAATGATCGTGATCGCGACACAGCCTTACGTGCGGCCCGCACCGCCCGCACATTTTCGTATGACGGGGTCAACTTTACCATCTTCCCGGACTTCACGCCAGTGGTGCAAGAACAGAGGCGTAAGTTCCTAGATGTAAAGAAGAAGCTCAGGGACCTCCAGGTGGATTATGCCCTTTTGTACCCGGCCAAATTGCGAGTGACGCATCAGGCGAAACAGCATTTTTTTACCAATCCACAGCAGGCGGAGGACTTCGTGAAGCGGCTTAAGAGGGAGCGCTCTGCTGACCGACGCGGTGGAGATGATGGACAGGAGGGATTCCACTCCGCCAATGAAGATGAGTGATTTTGCATAGTGTCTGATCGTGGTGCATATTGTGTACACATGGAGGTCTGCCATGAGTTGTCTTACTATCCTGTAACCTTCTGTTCTGTTACCCCTTCATAGTGGAGAACTGTGTATTGGATTTTGTTACATACTGCTTGAGGACGCTGGATGAGCGCCGGACTATGGTGGTACTTTACTCCAGGCACCCCCCCCCCCCCCAACTACCTGGGCAGTACCTACTTGAGTTATGCGGGTAAATGGCGAGGTATGGGGGGTGGTTATGTGCGCCTCTAGACTGCACCCTGAAGGGTATTCCCCATTGACCTTGTTACTTCTGATACTACTGTTCTGTTTGGGGGTGTTTGCTGTGGGAGGGGGGTGGGCGAGGGATCCGGGCAGGTTGGGGTTGCCCAGGTGGGTGGCGGGTGGGACGGACTGTACTTGTGTGCTTTGGGCCCATGGGGCCACTTCCGTGCCGTTTACTGCTGATCTTCCGGCTGTGATTCTGATTGTGCTCCTGGCTCAAGGGATTGGTCTCCCCAGCATGCCTTCGTGCCCCCTTTGGTATGTTGCACTATGGCATGGTGCTATGCTAATCATACAGATCCGACTCTACCATCAAGATGTAGTGGGGTGTTGTTGGATGGTTAATGTGAGCTGAGGTGTTGGTATTCACATGGGGTGCTGTACGATACTTGCGCTAGCTTTGGAAGCGGCCTTCTGTTCTGGACTAGTATGGGATTGGGCTGTACTGGGTTGGGGTTACCGGGTTGGGGTTGGGGGGGATGTGCGGTGTGTTTTGTGGCATAGATTGGCTGCGGATGAGACTGCATGGTGTGCGCTCATTACACTGTTCTTTTCCTGCTGTGTGGCTTTGGTATGTGTGTGGCTCATTGTTGAGGATCGAATGTATGGAGAATGGCTGACGGCACGCTGGACACCTTAGCGATCCTGTCCTGGAATGTGCGGGGCCTTAACGATGCTAGAAAATGTAGGAATGTGTTGGCATACCTGGATAGGCATCGGGTGCAGATTGCCTTCTTACAAGAGACGCATCTACGTCCAAAGATTGACCCTAAGTTTGCTGCTCGCTGGGCTTCCATTCGAAAATTTTCATCATATTCATCCTATGCTCGTGGGACTGCTGTTTTGATTAAGAAAACGCTTGCATTTCAGGAACTGGGGGTGAGGTTGGATTCTGAGGGGCGCTATGTGATTGTGTGGGGTAGGATGGGATCGGAAACTGTTGTACTTGTGAACTGTTATTCACCGAACACTGATTCCCCTGAATTTTTTCTCACCCTTTGGGGACATGTTACTGCCATTGACGCCACACACTTTATTTGGTGCGGGGATTTTAACATTGCACTCTGGCCTGGGGCAGACCGATCTGACGGGAGTGGCCAATATAACACGCGAGTGAGGGACGTTCTACGGGGCATACTAGATGAGGCCGGATTGGTGGATAGTTGGAGGTTTACACATCCTGACAGTAGGGAGGGCACTCACTTCACCGCGCATGCGCGCACCTGGGCACGTTTGGACTATTGTTTCTTGTCGCGAGGACTTAGTGTGGGCTTACACAGGGCAGAGCATCTCCCCAGAACTTATTCGGATCACTGTCCGGTCAGAGTGGTAGTAGTGATGCCGGGTGTAGGAGAGTAGGGTCTGCAATCCTATGATCACCCAGATTTTTTGCTTTTGTTTCACTGGTTTACGACTTTCTCTGGCTGTGGGCCTGCTAATCAGACCCACAGCCTGGCTGTTCTCTTTCTAAATTACGACATGTACCCTAGGTGCATTTACCAATTGGTACTGGGCCACCTTATCAGACCCTGTAACTCAGGGCATAGGTGTACCCAGGGCCGCCAGGAGCTGCAGCATGAATTATGCCACCCCTGGCTGGCCGCCTAAATTTGACACAACTGGCTGCATGACAGCTGGGGCGAAGTCGTGTAATCACACTTTGCTTTAGATATAGTAGCCCTATATCTAACCATACAATGGACACTCGAGTTCCTATCAGTCACTCCTATGGCAGGCCTTGACAATCCTGAAGGCAGAGTGCATGGGCTCGTGTGAACTAGGCTCTGGCCCGAGCCGAGCCCGGTTGCAGATTGCGGAACCAAGACCCAATGGCTGTTCCATGATAACGCGTACCCCATCGGTAACTTCGGTGTCGCGTTATCAAGGCATGTCGAGTAAGGTGTCATACGAATCGGGATGCTGCCCTCTCACCAACCCTGGCGACGAGGTTAGCATTCCGCCCTTCTAGAGGGACACGACATGTACGTAACTGTGAACCCCGGTTAAAGTTAACTAAAGCCTCAGCTCCACAAAATGGATGCTGCCACCACAGACACGAGTCTGACCTCCTGCTGCTGGGAGTCCTTCCAGCGGGGAGAGCTTGGACAAAGGGTTTCCTGTCGAGGGCGGTGTTCGCACCGTCCCAGACAGGGTTTGTGTATTCTGGGTAGGTAGGGCTTTTGCGAGAAGGTGACTGCGGAGTGGCACCCCGGTGCTCACTACGCATCTGCCGGTCAGAACCAGTTCCAGGGGCACCAGCCCTGGCCTGGGGAAAGTCCGGCAGGGGAGAGGGGTGTAACTACCCCCCTTCCTGGTCCCACCCTTAGGGCAGGACCTAGTCATGTACCCACCCCTTTCTTTAGGATAAAGACCGGAGCGGGGACCCTTCCAAATTAGATCATCTTTGAATCAAGAATACTTTCTACGAAAGGACTTCGAGACTCTTCTCAAGATTTCTCCCTTGTGACTAAGGAGTAGTCACCCTGCATCAGCGGGCACCATCTAAGAACTCTGCGGTTTGCTGCAAGTCCTTCCTCAAGGATCCGACGGCCCAGCTCGACGAGAACCGGCTTCCCTGGCACCTCTGACCTCTACCCACGTCATCAGCTCAGCTGTGATCTGTGGGTGCGACGAGACCTCGAGGGACCGGCCATCATCAGAACCTGCACGCTCTTAAACCAGCACGACCATCGAAGCAATTCCCTGGTGAGTGCTCTGGGGTCCGAGAAGCCCCGACCCTGAGCCGCTCCAGCACCGAAGTGCAGTCTCCCAGCATCTCCACGATCTGCGTGGGGCCCTTCTGCTCGCTGCTCAGCACGTTGTCTGGTCACTAGCCGCTGGCTTGTGCCCTTCTGTGACGACATCCGAGAATCATCACTGCTGGTCTGGTTGCTCCAGACTGGCCCTTGCTTCCATCCTTGCGAGAAGCACCCCGGACCCTCCTGGTCCACTCAAGACGCCATCTTAGGCCCACCACGTGGCCCTGAGATTTGCCAAGGCTTGTTGCCCCATCCTGGGCCCAGCGACGCCGACAGCATCATCCTTCGTGGGACAGCTCGCACCTCCACCGTGGTCGCCGACAACGCCTCCTGGTCCGTGAGACTGCAGAGCCTAGCGTCGCCCACTCACCTGGTCGAGGTGACGGCCAACCGGTGCCTTCCTGGTACCCCCTGACTACTGGCTAGTAGTACGAACTTGGTCCCCTCTGCTTTCAGGTATCATCAATCTCTGATCCAGGCTTGGATCTCTACGAACTATTCATCACTGGTCGCCGGCCAGCAACTCCTTTTCTTCCGGCTCCTGGCTCGTCAGCGAAGACCCCGACGCCTGTAAGACTTGTGCAGCCGCAGCCCTCGTGGCTAGGTAACTCGGCATTTCGGTGCCTGCATAGCCTCTTTACTCTAGGGTCCCGAGTCCCTCGCTTCCGACTTGCCTTATCGGGTCCGCCCGAGACCTTAAACTTTCCGTGTCCTCGGACACTTGTTTTAATTGTGCACTTGAAGTATTTTCCTAAGAGATTTGGTTTGTGCTTAGTACCCTGTCCTCATAAAGAGTACAGGGCTGTTGTGATTCTTAATAAATATCCTGTTTATTTTCATAACACTTGTGTGGTGTCCCTTCACTTGGTGTTCAAGGGGTACAGGTGTGGTAAACAGCTGGCTTAACGCGCCCTCTCGAGTCTTTAGCCTTAGACTGCTCGTATCCACGCTACTAGGATAGCTGGTCTATAGGTTGACTTACAACCAAACACCATAAGGGTCGTTGGAACGATACATAGCGGTCGCTAGAATAGCGAACGTTGCATATCGGGCCAACTTCTCACATTGGTGAGCAGCGGTTGGGATTTGAGCTTGCTGTTGTTTTACCACACGTATCCTAAGAATATCTTGTTGAAAGATCGCATAAGTACTGTTAGTACATATAACTAAAGCTTAGAATACTCTGAGTTCTACTGAACCAGCTGTTGCAGCTCCTCAAGGCTTAGCACACCTTGGTTGCAACTCTTAGCAAGGGAACAGTAGGTAAACACATAGTGTAGGTAGGTGCATCACTTACACCACACTAGAAACAGTATGTCGGACAAAGGAGGAAACTCTGAGTCTCCCCTTGTGTCAGTTGACCCTCCACAGGTCATCCCTTCAAGATATACTGTGCTGAGCTTCAAGGAGTTAAGACAAGTGTGTCACTCCAGGAAGATCAAGGAGGGGTCTAACCCCACCACGTCCTTTCTGATTGGTCTCTTGGAGACTTATGATGCCAGAAAAGCTGAGACCCGTCTTAGCTCTTCTAATCCAGAAGGAGACATGCCTCCCCACTAGGGAACCAGAGACGATCCTGACCTCATCCACCTCGCAACTGAGAACGAAGATGTGGAGGATGATGAGGATGAGGATCCCTCTGGGGATGAGGCAGATAAGGGACAGGTAGAAGTCGTCAGACTAAGCAGGTCCAACTTAAGCAAACATGATAGCGGTACTGGGGGACCCCTGGGGCCACTATCAGGTCAGCTTAACATTGGGAATGGACGAGCCCGATCTCTGTCAAGAGACTCTGGCAGATCCCTTCAAACCAATGGCTCTCACAACTCTTCTCAGAGAGGGATGACGTCCCCTCAGCGGAGAGTGTACGAAGCTAAAGAAAGGGCAGCTAATCTGAGGATCGAAAGGGAAGAACTTGCCCTGGCCAAAGAAAGGCTTGCCTTTGCGAGAGAGCAACAGTTAAGTGGGGTAGTCCCCACTGGTGGCAGCAATGTACCTAGCAATAGGGAAAAGAGTTTCGATACGAAACACCTTGGTAAGATAGTGCCCCCCTTTAAACAAGGGGACGACATCCACAAATGGATTACTGCTTTGGAGAGGGCCTGCACTGTGCAAGGGGTTCCCCAGAGTCAGTGGGCAGCTATCTTGTGGCTCTCCTTTGAAGGTAAAGGAAGAGACAAGCTCCTCACCACAAGGGTGGAGGATGCGAACGATTACCAAGTCTTGAAAAATACACTCGTTGAAGGGTTCGGCCTAACCACTGAGCAGTACAGGGTGCTGTTCAGGGATACCCAGAAAACGCAGTCTCAAGATTGGTCTGACTTTGTCGATTGTGCCACTAAGGCTTTTGAGGGCTGGTTGCTGGGCAGTAAGGTTACTGATTACAAAGGATTGTATAATTTGATGATGAGAGAACAAATTTTAAACAATTGTCAGAACCAGTTGTTGCATCAGCATCTTGTCGACTTGGATCTGACCTCTCCCCAAGAATTGGGAAAGAAGGCAGACAGATGGGTTCGCACGAGAGTTAAACAGAACCAGGGCCAGAATCAAGGTGGTCAGAAGAAAGCAGACCAGAAGGGTAAAGATTCTAAGGGGGAACAAAATGACCAGAAGTCTTCGACAGGTCCCCAACAACCCAAAGAGGGTGGGGGTCAGGCTCCCCAAAAGAAGAAAGAAGGCCAATCCAAAAGATGGTGCCAGTACTGTAAAAGTAAATCTCACTGGTTTAGTGAGTGCACCAAGAAAGGAGGAGGGCAGACTCCTGCCACTGCAGCCCCTAAGGCACCTGTGCCCCCTAGTACAGTCAGCAGTGGTAGTGCGCCTCCCAAGGGTTTAGTAGGGTTAACCCTGGGTTCTGAAGGGCGTGACAACCTAGTTGGCACACTCACTCAGGCTGTCCTTGTCAGTACAGGGGGCGCGGACGTGTCCCCTGACATAAGTCCCAATACCTTGGGCAAATACCGACAGACGCCTTTCATAAATGGAAAGATGGCTCAGGCCTATAGGGACACTTGTGCCAGCGTCACCATGGTGACGCCTAACTTTGTGGACCCTGGACAGATCATGCCAGGTACAGAATTCCTGGTGACCAATGCAAGCAATGTCACTACCAATCACAGTATGGCAATTGTAGCTTTCTCCTGGGGAGGGGTAACTGGCCAAAAGAAGGTTGTAGTTAGTCCAGACCTCCCAGTGGATTGTTTGTTGGGCAATGATTTGGAGTCATCACAATGGTCGGAAGTGGAGCACCGGACTCACATGGAAATGTTAGGCTTGCCAGCACATGTGTTCGCTGTGACCAGGTCACAGGTCAGGAAATGCCCCACTGAACAGGTGCTGGATCCTGGAACAACGGACCAGACACCTCCCAAGAAAAAGAGCGGTAGGGTTAAGGCTGCGCCTTCCCCCTTGCCCCAGGTCGTGGATCAAGTCTCAGAGGAGGCTGACCTACAGGAATTGAGGGAAACTGAGCCGAGAGAGTTCGAACTTGATCGAGTTGAATTCTTGGGTTCAGGGGGACCCTCAAGGGAAGACCTGGGGAAGGACCAGTTAGACTGCCCTTCTCTTGAACCCCTCAGACAGCAGGCTGCTGCTGAGGCTGCTGGGAACGCCACAGGTACCCACAAGGTATACTGGGAAGATGGACTCCTGTACACTGAGTCAAGAGACCCCAAGCCTGGCATGACCAGGAGGCTGGTTGTACCCTTGTCTCAGCGTGGTTTCCTACTTACCTTGGCCCACGAGATTCCCTTAGCAGGTCACTTTGGCCAGACGAAAACGTGGGACCGGCTTGTCTCACACTTTCACTGGCCTCATATGAACGAAGATACCAAGGAGTTTTGCCGCTCCTGTGTCACTTGCCAAGCCAGTGGTAAGTCAGGTGGCACGACAAAGGCCCCCCTTATACCAATGCCTGTGGTGGGGGTGCCCTTTGAACGGGTGGGGATCGACATCGTCGGTCCCATGGAACCACCGACAGCATCAGGGCACAAGTTTATACTGGTGGTAGTGGATCATGCCACCAGGTATCCTGAAGCTATTCCCCTTAGGACCACTACAGCACCTGTTGTGGCAAGAGCCCTAGTTGGAGTATTCTCCAGAGTGGGCTTCCCTAAGGAGGTCGTCTCCGACAGAGGTGCAAACTTTATGTCGAGCTACTTAACTGCTATGTGGAAGGAATGTGGTGTCAACTACAAGTTCACTACACCCTATCATCCACAATGCAATGGGCTTGTTGAGAGATTCAACAGGACCCTTAAAGGGATGATTCATGGACTACCTGAAAAGCTTCGGCGTAGATGGGACGTCCTGATCCCCTGCCTCTTGTTCGCCTACAGAGAAGTCCCACAGAAGGGGGTTGGCTACAGCCCTTTTGAACTTTTGTACGGGCATCCTGTAAGAGGACCCCTGTGTTTGGTGAAGGAAGGATGGGAGAGACCTCTCAAAAAGCCTGCAGCCAACATAGTGGACTATGTGCTTGGCCTCCGCTCGCGGATGGCTGAATACATGGAGAAGGCATCTGAAAACCTTAAGGCCAGCCAAGAACTCCAGAAAGCTTGGCATGACCAAAAGGCTGTCTTGACTGTTTACCAGCCCGGACAGAAGGTGTGGGTGTTGGAGCCAGTGGCCCCAGCAGCACTCAAGGACAAATGGTCCGGGCCCTACACCATCCTGGAGAAAAAGGGAGAGGTCACCTACCTGGTCGACCTGGGAACTCCCCGGAGCCCCCACAGGGTGCTTCATGTCAACAGGCTCAAGGCATATGTCGACAGGAAGGACATGAGTTTGCTCATGGCCCTAGATGAGGGACAGGAGGAGGAGAGTGACCCTCTCCCCGACCTGCTCACTCAGAATCCTGACGATGGATCGGTAGATGGTGTTGTCTTTTGTGGCAGCCTCTCCGAACATCAACAGAGAGACTGTAAACAGGTTCTTCAGTCTTTCAGACATATGTTTTCTCTAACACCCAGCCAGACCGATTGGTGCACCCATGAGGTTGACACTGGTGACAGCTTGCCCGTTAAGAGTAAAATCTACCGGCAGCCTGATCACGTTAGAGACTGCATCAAGAGCGAAGTGCAGAAAATGTTGGAGCTGGGAGTCATTGAACCCTCGGACAGCCCTTGGGCTAGTCCCGTAGTTCTAGTGCCGAAACCTCACACCCCGGGCGGTAAGAAAGAGATGAGGTTCTGCATAGACTACAGGGGTCTCAATGCAGTCACTAAGACTGACGCCCACCCAATACCAAGGGCAGACGAGCTTATCGATAGATTGGCTTCGGCCAACTACTTAAGTACGTTTGACCTGACAGCTGGGTATTGGCAAATCAGGTTAGCTGAGGACGCCAAGCCTAAAACCGCATTTTCAACCCCTGGTGGGCATTATCAGTTCGTGGTGATGCCCTTTGGTCTGAAAAATGCACCTGCCACCTTCCAAAGGTTGGTGAATCAAGTCCTTACTGGGCTGGATGACTTCTGTGCGGCGTATCTTGACGATATTGCTGTCTTTAGCTCCACCTGGGAGGATCACCTGGTCCACCTGCGGAAAGCGTTAGAGGCTCTGCAAGCAGCAGGCCTCACTATCAAGGCCACCAAGTGCCAGATAGGGCAGACACAGGTTGTATACCTGGGCCACCTTGTAGGTGGAGGCCAGGTTCAACCACTGGAGAGCAAGATACAGTCAATCAGGGACTGGGCTCCTCCAACCACCCAGACTCAGGTTCGAGCTTTCTTGGGCCTGACTGGATACTACCGGAAGTTTGTCAGGAACTATGGTTCCATCGTGACACCATTAAACGAACTGACAAGCAAGAAAATGCCAAAAAAGGTTCAGTGGACAGCGAGCTGTCAAAAAGCATTCGATGACCTAAAGCAGGCCATGTGCACGGCGCCTATCCTCAAGAGTCCGGACTACTCCAAACCATTCATTGTCCAAACAGATGCTTCTGAGTTGGGTGTGGGAGCTGTTCTTTCTCAACTGAATTTTGATGGTCAAGACCAGCCCATTGCTTTTATAAGCAGAAGGCTGACCCCTAGAGAGAAGAATTGGTCAGCTATTGAGAGGGAGGCCTTTGCTGTGGTTTGGGCCCTGAAGAAGCTGAGGCCATACTTGTTTGGCACTCACTTCAAGATTCAGACCGACCATAAGCCCCTCTTGTGGCTAAATCAGATGAAGGGTGAAAACCCCAAACTGCTAAGGTGGTCCATTTCCCTACAGGGGATGGACTTTACAGTGGAACATAGACCTGGTACTGATCATGGCAATGCCGATGGGCTCTCCAGATATTTCCACTTAGAACAAGAAGACTCACCTGGTCAAGGTTAGCTTATTGTTCCGACGTTTGGGGGGGGGTCATGTAGGAGAGTAGGGTCTGCAATCCTATGATCACCCAGATTTTTTGCTTTTGTTTCACTGGTTTACGACTTTCTCTGGCTGTGGGCCTGCTAATCAGACCCACAGCCTGGCTGTTCTCTTTCTAAATTACGACATGTACCCTAGGTGCATTTACCAATTGGTACTGGGCCACCTTATCAGACCCTGTAACTCAGGGCATAGGTGTACCCAGGGCCGCCAGGAGCTGCAGCATGAATTATGCCACCCCTGGCTGGCCGCCTAAATTTGACACAACTGGCTGCATGACAGCTGGGGCGAAGTCGTGTAATCACACTTTGCTTTAGATATAGTAGCCCTATATCTAACCATACAATGGACACTCGAGTTCCTATCAGTCACTCCTATGGCAGGCCTTGACAATCCTGAAGGCAGAGTGCATGGGCTCGTGTGAACTAGGCTCTGGCCCGAGCCGAGCCCGGTTGCAGCTTGCGGAACCAAGACCCAATGGCTGTTCCATGATAACGCGTACCCCATCGGTAACTTCGGTGTCGCGTTATCAAGGCATGTCGAGTAAGGTGTCATACGAATCGGGATGCTGCCCTCTCACCAACCCTGGCGACGAGGTTAGCATTCCGCCCTTCTAGAGGGACACGACATGTACGTAACTGTGAACCCCGGTTAAAGTTAACTTAAGCCTCAGCTCCACAAAATGGATGCTGCCACCACAGACACGAGTCTGACCTCCTGCTGCTGGGAGTCCTTCCAGCGGGGAGAGCTTGGACAAAGGGTTTCCTGTCGAGGGCGGTGTTCGCACCGTCCCAGACAGGGTTTGTGTATTCTGGGTAGGTAGGGCTTTTGCGAGAAGGTGACTGCGGAGTGGCACCCCGGTGCTCACTACGCATCTGCCGGTCAGAACCAGTTCCAGGGGCACCAGCCCTGGCCTGGGGAAAGTCCGGCAGGGGAGAGGGGTGTAACTACCCCCCTTCCTGGTCCCACCCTTAGGGCAGGACCTAGTCATGTACCCACCCCTTTCTTTAGGATAAAGACCGGAGCGGGGACCCTTCCAAATTAGATCATCTTTGAATCAAGAATACTTTCTACGAAAGGACTTCGAGACTCTTCTCAAGATTTCTCCCTTGTGACTAAGGAGTAGTCACCCTGCATCAGCGGGCACCATCTAAGAACTCTGCGGTTTGCTGCAAGTCCTTCCTCAAGGATCCGACAGCCCAGCTCGACGAGAACCGGCTTCCCTGGCACCTCTGACCTCTACCCACGTCATCAGCTCAGCTGTGATCTGTGGGTGCGACGAGACCTCGAGGGACCGGCCATCATCAGAACCTGCACGCTCTTAAACCAGCACGACCATCGAAGCAATTCCCTGGTGAGTGCTCTGGGGTCCGAGAAGCCCCGACCCTGAGCCGCTCCAGCACCGAAGTGCAGTCTCCCAGCATCTCCACGATCTGCGTGGGGCCCTTCTACTTGCTGCTCAGCACGTTGTCTGGTCACTAGCCGCTGGCTTGTGCCCTTCTGTGACGACATCCGAGAATCATCACTGCTGGTCTGGTTGCTCCAGACTGGCCCTTGCTTCCATCCTTGCGAGAAGCACCCCGGACCCTCCTGGTCCACTCAAGACGCCATCTTAGGCCCACCACGTGGCCCTGAGATTTGCCAAGGCTTGTTGCCCCATCCTGGGCCCAGCGACGCCGACAGCATCATCCTTCGTGGGACAGCTCGCACCTCCACCGTGGTCGCCGACAACGCCTCCTGGTCCGTGAGACTGCAGAGCCTAGCGTCGCCCACTCACCTGGTCGAGGTGACGGCCAACCGGTGCCTTCCTGGTACCCCCTGACTACTGGCTAGTAGTACGAACTTGGTCCCCTCTGCTTTCAGGTATCATCAATCTCTGATCCAGGCTTGGAACTCTACGAACTATTCATCACTGGTCGCCGGCCAGCAACTCCTTTTCTTCCGGCTCCTGGCTTGTCAGCGAAGACCCCGACGCCTGTAAGACTTGTGCAGCCGCAGCCCTCGTGGCTAGGTAACTCGGCATTTCGGTGCCTGCATAGCCTCTTTACTCTAGGGTCCCGAGTCCCTCGCTTCCGACTTGCCTTATCGGGTCCGCCCGAGACCTTAAACTTTCCGTGTCCTCGGACACTTGTTTTAATTGTGCACTTGAAGTATTTTCCTAAGAGATTTGGTTTGTGCTTAGTACCCTGTCCTCATAAAGAGTACAGGGCTGTTGTGATTCTTAATAAATATCCTGTTTATTTTCATAACACTTGTGTGGTGTCCCTTCACTTGGTGTTCAAGGGGTACAGGTGTGGTAAACAGCTGGCTTAACGCGCCCTCTTGAGTCTTTAGCCTTAGACTGCTCGTATCCACGCTACTAGGATAGCTGGTCTATAGGTTGACTTACAACCAAACACCATAAGGGTCGTTGGAACGATACATAGCGGTCGCTAGAATAGCGAACGTTGCATATCGGGCCAACTTCTCACACCGGGTCTTAACAGGCCGCGCCCACCTTGGAGGTTATTTCCCTCAGCGCTTTTGGTTCCCATATTCAAGGCAGAACTCGGGGAGGAGATAGAGGCTTTTTTTCCACGGAATAAGGGGACGGTGGATAGTGTGGAGGTGATTTGGGAGGCTTTTAAGGCAACAGTTCGTGGGATTGCGATGGCCAAGAGTAATGGGGTGCTTACAACTATTGCCAAATCCATAACGGCACTGGAGGCTGACCTTAAAGATTTAGAGGACAGGATGATTACTGACCCGGACCCGGAACTTCGTCATACGTTTCGGGGGAAACTATCGGAATATGAGGAGGAAGCTGCTCGTGAAGTCAAGTATAGAGGAAAGCACTGGACAGCTAGGAAGTACTGTGAGGGTGAGAGGGCTGGTAAGGTGCTCGCCTCGATCACGAGACACCCACGTTTTAGAACTGGGGTCCTGGAACTAGTACTGAGGGATGGCACCCGCTGTAGGGATGCATTGGGGATCCAGAGGGCCTTCATGCATCACTATGAACAATTGTACACTTCACAGCAGGCGGGGGAGGTCCGTTATGTCGGATTCCTTGATGATCTTGCATTGTGTTGGCTTTCTGATGGTCATAGAGCATTTCTTGGAGGCCCATTAGAAGTGGAGGAAATACGAGACGCCATAATGTCACTCAATAATGGGAAGGCGACGGGGTTTGATGGACTCCCCGCCGAGTTCTATAAGTGTTACGTTGATATCATGGCCCCGGTGCTTAAGGAGGTTTTCGAGGAGTCGCTGGAGGTGGGCATACTACCCGGGTCGATGAGAGAGGTGGCCATTACGTCCCTGTTAAAACCTGGCAAGGATCCGACTGACACGGACTCTTACCGTCCCCTGTCGCTACTTAATAGCAATGCGAAAATCTTGGCGAAGGTGCTAGCGGCACGGCTATCCCTGCTCATGCCTACTATAGTGCTTCCAGACCAATCAGGCTTTGTGCCCGGGCGTGCAACCTCCCATAATCTTCGCACACTGTTTTCTTTGCTTCCAACTATTGCTCCTGAACTCCCTGGTGCTGCGGTTTTCCTCGATGCTACGAAAGCATTTGATTCGGTTGAATGGAATTATCTGATTGACATTTTGTGTAGAATGGGTTTTCCCAAAATATTTATTGCATGGGTCAAGTTGCTGTACACCCAACCCGTGGCCAGAGTGGTGGTGAATGGAGTTCTATCCCCTCAGTTGCCTATCTCGAGAGGCACGAGGCAGGGCTGTCCCCTCTCCCCGTTATTGTTTGCTATCGCCATCGAACCGCTGGTGTGCCGTATCCGGCAACTACATAAGCATAGTGCATTTAATTGTTTCCAGCGTCAGGTGGGTGTGTCACTGTATGCGGACGATATTACATTATATGTGAAGAACCCGCAGTTGAATCTTAATCCGATCCTGCGGGAGCTTATTGTCTTTGGCGGCATTTCCGGTATTCATATGAATTGGAAGAAATCACAATTCTTTCCGCTGACTCCGTCTGTCGAGAGGTTCCAACTGGACTACCCACTAGAGTGGTGCGAGGCAGAGCTTCGCTATTTGGGAATAGTGATCTCTCTGGATAGGGAAGAGACGATCAGGCTCAATTATGGAGTTGCTCTTTCTAAACTGGCTGATAACATTACGCGGTGGATGTCTTTGCCACTTTCTATGGCGGGTAGGGCCTCCTTAGTGAAGATGGTTGTGCTTCCACGCTTCCTTTATTTGTTTCAGAATATCCCCTACTACCCTGGTGCCTATTTTTTTCAAACGCCTACGTTCGGAGCTCCTTAGACTGTTTTGGGGGGGCAGGCAGCCGAGAGTGAAGTGGTCCACCTTGACACTGCCGTACGACAGGGGGGGGTTTGATGTCCCGGATTTTGAGGTCTACTATCTTAACGCTCAGGTACACTATGCCTATCATTGGATGAGTCCCACCCCCTTTATGCCACAGATAGCGACTGAGGAATGGATAGTGCACCCCCTTCCACTGGAAGGCATGGTACTGGGAAGATCTCGTGATGTGGATACCCGATCCACCACGGTACACTGCACTATGGATGCGTGGTCTCGTATTGCGACCACTCTGGGGCTCGCTCTGCTTTATTCCCCGGCATTGCCGCTCGCATACCATCCGGAATTATCCTTGCTACAGGAGACTGGGTTTCAGGCTATGTGCAAGCGGAACAATGTGCTCACATGGGGCGACCTTTTTCTTGAAGGCACTCTTCGTACGAAGGGTCAATTCTTCCGGGGGGAGTCACCCTCCCCACTGGAGGTTTTCTATTATGTGCGGCTTCGGCAGGGGCTACGTGCTATACTCCCACAATTTCCAAGTGAACCTGGGGTTGCCTTGCCACTGCATGCACTGCTAGTGTCTGATGGTAGACATATGGTCTCTAAATTGTACAACACCATTAGGAAGCAGCGAGACACTCTTCCTAGTAATGCGAGGGGACAATGGGCTCTTGAGTTGGGTATAGATATCACTGATGAACAGTGGGCATATTGCTGTGGCGTTACTGCTAATATCTCCTCTAGCTGTAGATTGAAGATAATACATTATAAATTTGTGCAGAGGTTTTACTATACTCCGGTAAGGAAATTCAGATTCCGCCTGGCGGACGATGATAAATGTGCTCGGTGTCGGGCAGAGGGAGCTGGGTTTCTTCATTTGGCCTGGGAATGCGATGCGATTCATGCCTACTGGCTCCAGGTCCATGAGGCATTGGATATTATGACTGAAAAGGCTGTCCCCTTTGATCCCTTAATTATGGTGTTGGGGTACACAAAGGACGTACCACCCTCCTATCGCAGGTTTGCAGATGTGGCCATGTTACTGGCCAAGCGCAGGATAGCCTGTAGATGGGGTAGAGGCAGGACTCCGAAATTTAAGGACTGGCTAGACGACATGATGTATTGTCAGGACCAATATAATATATATGCTGACTTGATGCCGGTGCGCTGCAGGCCTAAAGATTTCTGGAGCCCACTGCAGGTTTACTGGCTGACCAGACCCGCCCATAGTGAGGACTCTGACGACGCTGGCCGGGGAGAGCTCCCGTAGAGGGTCTCACCCTTGCTGCCGTTTACGACACTAACTTCCCTTTTTTCAGATTACCCACTAATGAACAGTGTATTGTTTGCTCTGGTGGGCTGAGATGGGCTTGTCATGACTGTTACCCATAGTCTCTGATGCAGCATTGTTTGGTACTGCTCACCCTGTCGTACTCTTTTCATGACTGTTTTCGGCACCTGCTGTCGGCTGGGGATTGTTATTATATGTTAATGTGCTGCTTTATGCCTTGTGATACGTGGGGCCTCGATGGTTGTGCTGTGCTTCCTTTCCAGGGCGACGTGTTCCTGCTGTGCAACGCCATCTCTGTTTCATGATGACCCGTGCCACCAAGTACAATATGTATTGTGTGAGTTGGAGACTGCCCACATTCCAATCTCATTATTGTCTTTATTGTGTACCTGCCACTGTGCCTGCTTATACTGTACTCAATCTGTGTATGTGCCACTGTATGGTTTCTTGTTCCTAATAAAGGTTTAAAAAAAAAACTAATATGCATCGAGAAGTACACATAAGTTCCGGAACTGGAATAGGAAATAGTTCACCGAGCCGTGGTTACAGTGAAGATGGATCGCACCTTCTATAGAGGTTGGCAAACAGTTGTAAGTGTAGGTGCCATATTGTAAACAAAGCAGTTCAAGCTCTAGCAAACAGTAGAGTACAAAGTTCCCCAGGGAAGGAGTGGCAACAAGGGGGGAGGAGTAGGTATCAAGAGTAAGGTGACTGGAAGGGGTCCCTTGTCGGAACTTAGAGAGCCTCACACACCCAGAGTATTAGGTGTGAAACACACCCTAACTGGAGGGTGTCCAGTGTCATCATCGACTCACTGCCCCTCGACAGACCGGCGCTGCAATGTCTGTCGGAGCACCCGGAGGCACTCTTTTGGCGGGGTTCTTTTGTTCCTAGCCGACGGTGGGTGTATGTGAGGATGAAAGAAGTGTAGTCTGTGCAAGTGTGGGTGAAAGTTAAAAAGGGTAGTCAGTCCACACTGACATTTATTAACGTGGCTGATTCCCTGGTTACAAGGGGTGAGAGGGGAGCTAGAGACCGTATAAATATACAGCAGGCTAAGTCAACCCCCTGATGTGGTCAACATGTTTCTCGCCAACCGGCGATTCGTCAGGACCTCAACAAAGTACTACACAATAACACATGCTCATTCACTTTGAAAAAGGCAAATACAACCTCTCTGGGTCGATGAACAAGAGGGCCAGGGGGTCCTGCTCTATTTAGGCGACCTAGAGGTAGGGTAAAAAATGTAGATTAGAGAATAACAAGTCAAATCTCACTTAAGTGACTTTCCGTTTAGAACCATAAACGTGACTATAGTGATAACTCTCCACACTGTGAGGGGTGAGGGGGGGGGGGGGTTGTGTAGAAGTGAAGGGAAACCAGACATACCGAACATTGGGTATAAGTTCCCTTGTGAATCGGTCTGATAATGGCAAGATTCATGTCTCACATTGGAGGTACCCCAGAGTGCTATTAATACACATACTGAGGTGTGCAGCCAAAACTTAAAAAAGGACACCCAATCCTAGTAAAGAAGCAGGGATAATCTTACCCTAAAGGAATGGATTGGAAAGCAGTTCAAGCTCTCCCAGCATCTCTGGATCCATGAAGCGCAGGGCTCCTAGACAGGTCTGAGTCCAATAGGGAGGGGTGCAAGGCCTTGGAGGGGTCCGGGACACGGCTCAAGTTAATCACAAAGTTAGTAGGACTAGGAGTGGCAGACCTCTGAGTTGAAGCGTGTAAAGGAGGGCGCTGAGACGGTGCACCTGGTGAGCAGGATGCCTCCTCCCGATGGTCGTTTTTCGTACGTGACCTAGTCCGGCGTCTTTGGGGTTCAGGCAAGGTTGGGTGGGGCTGCGGGGGGCCAGCCGGGTCGGAGACGGGGTTGGCCGATTCAGGAGGGGCTGGTCTTCCGTGAGCCAGGTCAATGCCGCCTAATGGTTGTCGAAGAAGAATGCCTGTCTTGAAAGACCACCCTGAGCTGGGAAGACAAGACCCTATCGAAGACCCAGGTTGCGGAGCTTCTGCTTGACCTCATCATAGGCTCGACGTTGTGCTTGTACCTCAGGATGATGTGTCTGGCAGGAGCCCCGGGTGGAGGCTTGGGGGCCAGGGAGTGATGTGCCCGCTGAACGGTGAACCAGGGTGAAAGGGGCTCCTTGGGCATCCATGAACGCACCCAGTCTTCCACAAACGTGTCTGCGTCACCTTGCTCTGATCCTTCGGGAAAGCCTATGAGGCTCAGATTGTTCCTTCTCGACCTGTTTTCAGCATCCTCAGTCCGTCGGTGGAGCTCCGAGGTCTGAGTCTGGAGGCGGGCCACCTGTGTCTTAAGTATGCCCATGTCATCCTCCACCGTGGAAATGCGGGATTCTGCCTCCGTGATTCGTGCCGTGGCATTGCGCAGGTCTTGGTGGATAAGAGCCACATCCACTCTCACCTCGTCAATCTTATTCTGGACGGAGGCCTGCGAGGCGCCTATCACCTGAAGGATGGTGGAGTGATCGTCCACGGTGGTGGCAGGGGCCTTGGATGCCCCACCTCCAGGATCCCGGTCCGACGTGGTAAATTGATCCATTGTGGTTTGGGCTGGAGGGGCAGTGTTCTGTAAGGTGCGAGTCTTTCCCATCGCCTCCAAGGATGGGACCTGACCTCGGCCCGGGCAGGGAGAGAAAACAGTGATCCTGCAGTGGAGGAGGGGGTTCCCGGTCACCCAGGTCGTCAATACTCAGGTCAGGGTGCCCAGGTCCCCCCGAGCCCACTATGAGCAACGAGATGCATTTAGTGCCCCAGGGCCGGGTCCGCGCGGAGCT
Source organism: Lissotriton vulgaris (assembly GCF_964263255.1). NCBI lineage: Eukaryota > Metazoa > Chordata > Amphibia > Caudata > Salamandridae > Lissotriton > Lissotriton vulgaris. Next base: position 438,064 of record NW_028253739.1, read on the forward strand.
CTCCAGTGGAAGGCTGCTGGGCCGGGTCAGTTAGTATTTACAAAGACAAATCCCACGGGCGGACCCCCTGTCCGGCAGAGATGGCCTCTCTCCCGAGAGGGTAGCTTGAAACGAACAGGGGTAGGGAGGAGCCAAGTTCTGTGGTGGGTCCGCCGCCGACACCGGTCAGCCGGAACAGAAGGGCCCCAACTGTTCTCAGGGAGGCACTCTCTGATGAGGAGCGTGGCGTATGAAGGGAGGAGAGTAGGCAACGAGGGAGCAGTATGGGCGGCTGAGGCACCGACTGTAGCCCCCTGTGCCGCCACCCGACTTGGTGGCCAGTTCCCACTCCCCAACTCCACTCACCGGTGGACTGGTGGCAGGGGCGACAGGAGGTTCTCGCCCGTCCCCGGGCCCAGTCGCCCCGACAGCAATAGTGAAGCCGTTGTGTCCTCGTGGGGTTAGGTGGTTGGATGGTTCATGCCCAAAGCAGCCTAAGCATCGGCTACCAGGGGGAGCCCATCAGAGGCCACAACAATGGGGGGCCCACAGCCCCATGAAGGGCTCCAGGCAGTCCGGTAACTACAGGCCAGTGGTCGACAGTGAAGGGGACCTGGAGGAATAAGCCCAGAACCGTGGGGGGGGAGTCAGGAGAGTGATGGATTTTTTGGGGGGGTGGGGCACCAGGCTACCCATCCGCCCTGCTACCCGACAAGATGGCCAGTCACCCACCCCAGGCCCCACTCACCGGTACAGCGCTGCCACTCTCCTTGAAAGTCTCATGTGCCCCCAAGTCAGGCTGCCGCAGACCCCATGTCGGCGCAAGCTAGCGGGTAGGCTCGGACCCAGGATGACCAGGCCCAGGGCGGCCCACACGTCCGGACCAGGAGAGGCCCTGCCAGAGGTCACAGCATCACGGGGCCCACCACTCCCCAGGCAGCCACAAGAAGGCCTAGAAGCAGCACCCCTCACCGGGTCCAAAGGGCATCCGCCACTGGCTTGCAGAGAACAGTCACAGGGGGGAGACACACGTGGGGAGACCTGAACATGACCCCGGTCGCTGCCCAATAACGGCAGCAACTCCAGGGGGGCGAGCAGATCAATTTTGCAGACCAGTCGAGCACCGATCTACGGAGCCCCACATGTGGCGTCAGTTGACGGCGCGGCCTCCCGCGCCGAGGGCTCACCTTCAGGCCGCTGCAGACTTTGGGGGTGAGCAAAGGAGCCCCAGACCCCGCCGTCGCCCCACCACAGGCGGTGACCGGTCCGCACAGGGATATCTTCAGGCCCGGGATCGGGGCAACAGTGGGTCTGCTATTTCGTGTAGCTGAGGCTGCCGGCTGAAGAAGAGCCTCCACGGGCCGCCAAAGAATCGATCATCCCGGGAAAGGGACCGGAGCTGAGCCAGTGAACTCAGAAGGCACCGTGGGCAAATAGAAGAGGTGAGTAGCGGCTGTTGGCGGTGGAAGCGAAGCGGGTGATGGATGGTGGTCCCGGAGCACTCTTAGAGTGCGTTTGCTATCATGACGCCTCAGGCCACGCCACCCCCCTCCCCCCATTCTCCACATAACATTTGTGCCCTCATTCCCAACACCCTGATGACTTTAAAGGTACCCAGGGTTTGTGTATTCCCCTGTAAAAGAGGCAGACATTCTCAAAAATACTTTTAAAAAATTGTCTTTTTCTAAAAACACTTATTCTAAATTGCTGCAGTAGAAAGTGTCTGGCTTGTTTCTTGTAAATGGCATCAACAAAATGTTTGTGGTGATAAAATCATCAACATCTCAGATTTTTGGGGAAAGTAGACTTTTGACAGTAAACCAACATTTTATATGAAGTTTGTATTTTTTACAGTGACATAGTCTATTGTTGCATTTATTTTGTCTTTCTACCTCCTTCCAGTTAGTGTTAGGAATTGGTTTCAAAACAATAATGGATCCAAGAAAACTATACATTTTTGAAAACGAAACAAAAATTTGAATTCAGTAATAGGGCATTTGTCTCAATCCTTTAACGAGTTCCTATAAAAATTTACATTTGACTATAGTAAATATTGCACTAAAGTATAAAAAAAAAATCGCTGTTTGTGTTAACGTTTTCACCTGTAATTTTTGTAATTTTGTCTAATAATATAACATTGAATCAGCATGATCCTTCTTTTTTTCGGGATATATAGGACTCATAGGTTCACCAAGAACCCGAGCAACCCAGATCCAAAAACTGAGCTGCGTCTTGCACTGGTTTTTCGTTGTGTACTGTGTTTCTCGCAATTATTTTGGTAAATATAAACAGAGTTAAATAGGTACAAACGAAAGCAATATATTTCTTAAACAAAATATAGAGTTTATAAGCAGTGTGTTTTCCATATCTCCAAAATTGTGGCTACCCCTGCAAGCATGTGATTTACATGTAATTTTTTTAAAGTACTTCTTATTTCCCAATTTTTTCATTAGGAAGGCTTAACTGCAAAGAAAGTTAATTGGTAATAACAGTTCTTCTACTAATCTGTTTTCTCCTAATTCTCCCTATAAAAATGCTACCTTACTTATGTGTGTAGGCTTAGTGCCCGTGACAAAAATTGGCGCAACATGGACCCACCACATTTCTAAAATGAAAACTACCCCTTTTTTGCCTAGCTATGGATTTTGAATCCTCGCTCTTCCGGCCCCCAGGTGAAACCTTGCCAACCTATACATTTTTTTAAATGATACACTAAGGGCCCCATGAGGATGGTGGGCGGACAACCCTAGTGGTGGTGTTACCGTCTGACAGCTAAGGGAGGTCCCACACTGCCAATTCGTATGCGACCACTACCGTGGCGGTCGCATCCTGCATCTTTGACTTTGCTTCGTGCGCTTCTGTAAACAGCACCCGCCGCAAAGCCTTAGAGGCATGTCGTGCATTGCCATGGACCAAGTGGCAGGCACGGCGCGGTGCCTGCCACCTTCTGGATGTCAATGAGGGGGTGGTACCATAGGTACCCCCCAAGTGCAGCCCCCCACCCCTCTAAACTACTTGGGGGCTCGCAAAAGGCCACCAAAGCAATTCCTGCCATCATTTCCATGGCAGCGAAGCCGCCTTGGAAAGGCCTTCACATCACACCATCCTATTATGGATGTCGGTGCCTGTTAGGCACCGCCACCATACTAGTTCCATGCAGCTGGCAATCGGAATGATTGCCGGCTGAAAAGCGGCGAACAACCTTTGGGTCGCTGTGAAACCCCCGCCATTGTAATATGAAGGGGGGTTTCAATCGTTACTATGTGGTGGCTGTTCGGCGGTGGTGAACGTCACGTAATCCTAATGAGCCCCCAAGTGAAATCCAGTATGGGGTCACTTGTGTGGCTCTCTTCAGGTTCTGTGTCCTAGAATCCCTTGCAAACCTCTCATGTCTGTGATGGAAATCTGCCTGTATCTACAAAATTTTACCCACCCCGTATTCCACAAGTCTCCTGATAAAAATGGTAGCTTACTTGTGGGGGTAGGCTTAGTGCCTGCAGCAGGAAACGTCCCAAAATGCAACGTGGACCCCCCACATTTTTGCAGTGAAAACTGACCCTTGTTTTTCAAAGTGCATAGCTTTGTATTTCGAATCCTAGCTCTGCAGGCACCTAGCAAAACCGAGCAAACGTATACATTTTTGACAACCAGAAATCTAGGCCATTCCATGATGGGGTGACTTGTATGTCTTTTACCATGTTCTGTTACCCAGAATCCCCTTTTAACTGTAAACTTAAAAAAAACAAAAAACTATTTCCATCACATTCCTGTGATGGAAAGTTCTGCAATCTGCGTTGCTCCCCAAACTTCCACCCACCCCTCATTCTCCAAACTCTCCTAATCAAAGTGCTACCTCACTCATGTGGGTGTGCCAATTAACTGTGTCGTCTTAAGGCCCAACATTGTATAGAGGAGTCATCAAAATGACCTATCATAAAATGGCCTGCTTTTTAAAGAGAGTCACCAGTGTTTTTGGCCTCTTGCTCAGTGGCCATCTTTGGAAACCTACCAAACCTACACATTTCTGTAAACTAGACATCTTGGCCAGTACATGGAGGTATGGCTTGCGTCTATCCCCCAAAAACTTTCCTACCCAGAATTCTGTGCAAACCTAATTTTTAGTTTTAAAAATCCCATTTTCCACATTTTTTGTTTGTCATCCTACCACACACCGTCCACCTAAGTCTCCAGAAGAAAATTATCCTTCACTTTGTTTAGTGTCCAATACATATTTGGCTCAAACTTTTTTTGCCGCCTCAAAGCCAGACGGAATGACCGTTTGAAATCCTTTACGACTGCTATCATGAAAATGAGGACCTCGTAAAGTAATCTTGCAGGCATATTATGATGCCGCTGTAAATGCTCTGATCAAGGGTCGGAGACTTTTACAGCCGCATCTTAATCATCCCCTTAATAATCTTATATTTTAAAATATTATTATTTAATTTATAACTTCAACCTGAAATCAAGTTTTATTTATAATATTTTTTTATACATTATCTTTTTATATTTTATTTTTTTTTCTTACATTTTTGAACAGTTGTGTATATCTTTTGTTACAAATAATCAACAACAAATTAACCAAACTAGTATGATTATATAGTTAAAAATGTATGTATATTATATTAATTACTATATATTGTAGAATTTCGTTAAAACTATTTTATAAAATTTTTTAGAATTGAATATATTTTTGACACATATATATCTTTAGAATAATATTGTGCTATATTGACTTCAAAGGTACACATTATTTTTTTCAATTGTTATTTGGTGTCCAAGTAGATTTTTTTATCTAGCCATGTTATTGTTTGGACGCTTTTGGGGAGAGAAGCTTGCATTTGCTAGCTACGGTTATCGGTTAAGGTAAGTTCAGGTAACATTTCAGTTACTACAATATTAGAGGGGAGGTAGATACGTTTTGTATATCGTTTGTATTGTCTTTTTGATGAGTTTGATATGTTGTGTAATACATAGCTACAGTTATATATTTACTACCATGATAACCTTTAAGGCTTAGCAATATGTAGTATATCAGGTGATCATTATGATAGCCATCACATACAGATTTACCCACCGTCGTATTAGCATGGGGGAGGGTATTTTGGGGGATGCAAAGTCCGTCCTCCACTTTTCAGCTGGTGGCAATCGCACCTGTTGCCTGGTGGGCGGCAAAAGGCCATTAATATGTTGGCGGGGCAATATTTGTTTGTGTCCTGTAAGAGGCCTTTCCATGGCGGCGGTGCCGCCATGGAAAGGCTGTCTTTAATTGGACTTGGTGGCTAGTTGCGGGCCCCTCTTGTGGGGGAGGGGGGGTGGTTGCTGCACTCGGGGCTACCCATGGTACCCGCCTGCATTTCCATGCACCGACTGTCAGGCATTTTGTGGTGCCTGCCACGTGGTGCAGGGAATTGCACCTTTAACATTACAGACGGCGCTGCAGCCCCCAGCACTGCCTGCTATGTTAAAGGCCCAGGATGCGCCCACCAGTTTGGCGAGCGCATCCTGATGGCAGTGGTGGGACCACTGCATGTCTGGCGGGCGGTACCAATCACCGCTACAGTGGTGGGCGGACAAAGTCCACCCATCCTCGTAATCAGCCACCTAAGTTATGTTCACATTAGTATGTGTAGTTATTTTATTTGTTTTAAGTCTAATATATAGGCCTTCATTATGATCTTTGTATGAAAGTTTCCGACCTTAGGTCGTAGGCTTTCTGACTCAAACCGTCACTTTCACTTACGACTGGCTGATCATTATACTGCTGGTCTGAAGTGAAACTGGTCGGTTATTCACGCTGGCTTCTGACGGGCTCCAGGAACCTGTTGGCCAATCTGACCTGGCATGTCAGTTATATGTATGGCGATTTACGCTGTCTGGATTACGATGCACTATTTCTGGTAGTATTTTTTAATATCCTGCTTTCACACATGGGAAGCATGTTTGAAACCTACTTCACCCTGCGGCCTACGGTTGGTGTTTAATGTGATACCTAGGATGCCCACTTGTTGATCCCTGTACCATGTGGCAAACACCCTGTATTCCCTGGTACACGGTACATGGATAAACTCCACCTCCTATTTCCCTATGTGACTTTGAGCTAAGGCCAGTTTACGGCTCTAGCACATGTTCCTATAATGGAATTTGAGAATGCGACTGCACCGCACCATGTGTGGTCTTATCATAATCAGTTGTTCGGGGCCGACGTTTGAAGGATGGTCGGTCATGTTTCCGCTATGGTGCCGTACACCATAATAAGTTCACTAATGTTAAATAATATATTTATGTGGGGGAGGTATTTCATTTTTAACTGGTGTAATTATTCCTGATCTTCAGTTCCAGGAACGATGTGGTTACCATTTTTTTAATTTAATGTGTATTTTTTTTTTTATAAATTAATACATATTTTACATTTTCTTGTATTTTTTGCTTTCCTGAAGCTTTTCTTTCTTTTGATCTCTTTTTAATCTTTTTTTTTCTTTAGGGGCCGATTCCGATCTGTGTCAGAAAGCAACCCAACCGAGCCCGATCCGGGGTGTTTTCCGATCGATCCGGACTCCTGCAGTCCGGCCGAGCGAGTACGATGCGGCCGTATGCTGTCGGACTTGTTTCGGTCAGACTCCCATTGAAGTCAATGCGAGCCGGTTGTACAACGCGTACATGGGCTCGCATTGACTGAATGGGTACGTTGCGGACAAGTGCGCCCCCTACAATGGGTAGGCATCGGTGCCATCTGCACTGTGCATGCCTGTGTTGGGGAGACCCATGGATCTCCCCCTGTGTCTAAGCCGTAAGGCTGCGAGTAACAGGGGGTCCGATGCAGACCCCCAAAGTCCAGCTCTGGGAACTATTGCGAGCCGGAAGCTCTGACTCAATCCGGCTGTCCGAATCTAGCATCGTACTGGCTCGGTCGGAATTCGCCTCCATTGCGTGCCACAGTTAGCTTACGGACCGGTTCGGACCCGGAAACGATTCGGATGTAGATTTCGCACAAGTTCGCATCGTACTTCGACGACTGGACCCGTGTACAAACCGGACGGAAATTCAGCCTCCGAATCCGACCCACTAATGCCGAACCCGATTCGGAGCCCTTCCGACCGAGATTGTAATCGGCCCCTAAATATATATATTTTTTTAATTTGTATTATATTTTTTATATACTCACTTTTTTAAATCAGTTTCAAGTTGTTAATATTTTTTTGTTTTTTATTTTTGTACTGGCTGTAGTGAGAATCTTAATTCTAATAATTGCTTTAAGTTGGAATAGTACGTTTTACCCCTCTACTATCCAACACTTTCCCTAATGTTGCACTCACTGGAGTTGGAACAATATTTTTTTTTCCTCTGCTAACAAACACTTTTAGAACTTTTGCATTCATTTTACTGGGAATATTAATCTTTACCTGTCCACTATCCAACACTTTTCCATCTGTTTTACTTATTGGATTTGTAATAGTAATTTTTAGCCCTCCGCTATACAACACTTTCCCTACTGTTACAATTATTGGAGTGGGAATAGTGCATTTTATACCTAGCCTATACAACATTTAAACTACTGCTGCACTCATTTTATTGTTAAATTGTAAATTCCACCCCACCACTATCCAACACTTTCACCACTGTTGCACTAACTGTAGTGGGGATAGTAATTTGTTCTCTTCCGATATCCATCACTTTGCCAAATGTTGCACTCATTGGATTGTGAATAGTTTTTTTTACCAGTACGCTATCCAACGCTTTCCCTACTGTTACACTTACTTGAGTGGGAACAGTAATTTTTACAACTAGGCTTTAGAAAACATTCACTCATTTTGCATTCACTGTATTGAGAATAGTAATGTTAACTCCATCGCTACTCACCATTTTTTCTACTGTTGCACTGACTGGAGTACGAGATTTAAGTTAAAAGATTTTTAAATCATTTGATGTTTTGATTTTCAATAAAATGCTGCTTTTATTTGATTTTATGTTATTGCTATATATATATATATATATATATATATATATATATATATATATATTCCAGCCAACGAGTTCGCTTAGGACCCCTGCCACTTCCAGTGGCGGGCCTCGGATGGGATAGCGAATCCCAACAGATACAACAATTCACTCCTCTTTTAGAAAAGATTGTCCGGGCCACTTTATAGTTGCAAAAGCGTATTTATTTTAAGGAAGGCTTCGCTCGACGCGTTTCGCAGTTAAACAACCGCTTTCTCACAAGACCGAGTGAACTGTTCCCAGTGCATTGTGTAGTAATCACATGGTATTCAACGTCATACCAATGAAAATAAACAACAGACCTGCTGAAAATGCTGCGGGCTAAGATCGTTTGAAACTGTGTCAACAATTCTACATTGTAATTTAGATTTCATTACATTTGAACATCTTTACATGTTTGGCTACAGGGCAGAAGTTGCAACGAAAATAATACATTAAATATTCGTGTGATACTGGCTGCTCAGCATTGTTCGTGTGATAGGACTAATAAAGTTTTATCGTTATATCAAAAATTTGCAAAACTCCATGTACGCAATTTATACTCAACTAAACAGTACCAATCACAAAGGTTCAGTTGAACATGGGAAAAAATAAACGAAACAGACCACTCTAATCGATGCAGAGCCCCTCTGCGTTCTTACAAAAAAGTATAAGTACCGCCCATGTGGGCAAGCTCCAACATTTGGATCAAACCATATCGCCCAAGTGGGCAAACGATAAGTTATTTAGTCCAATCTTATTAATTAAGCCCCAATGGGCACATAATGCAAGACTGATTCAAGAGTCATTCATATGTTTCCACTTGAGGTTTGAGGGAAAAGGCAGCCTTAACACATATTGTCCAAAAGCATGTGGTGATGTCGTTACACTCTTAGTTCAATCACAAATTCCCACCAGCAATATTCACAAGATTCTGTAAAATAAAATAAAATAAGCCATATCAGTATAGTGACATCTAAGAATGGTGATTAAAATATGAAAACAGTTTCTCATACAGTTTTAAAAACATTGATGAGTGCAGCAATAAATCTTGAATATTGAATCTAGCCTAGATGGACAGCTAAATCTTCATGTAGGTTGTGTCCATCTGGTTGAGTAGTTTTATACTTGATAATGAGTTTGGACTGAGATTGTAATCGGCCCCTAAATATATATATTTTTTAATTTGTATCATATTTTTTATATACTCACTTTTTTAAATCAGTTTCATGTTGTTAATATTTTTTTTGTTTTTTATTTTTGTACTGGCTGTAGTGAGAATCTTAATTCTAATAATTGCTTTAAGTTGGAATAGTATGTTTTACCCCTCTACTATCCATCACTTTCCCTAATGTTGCACTCACTGGAGTTGGAACAATATTTTTTTTTATCTGCTAACAAACACTTTTAGAACTTTTGCATTCATTTGACTGGGAATATTAATCTTTACCTGTCCACTATCCAACACTTTTCCATCTGTTTCACTTATTGGATTTGTAATAGTAATTTTTAGCCCTCCGCTATACAACACTTTCCCTACTGTTAGAATTATTGGAGTGGGAATAGTGCATTTTATACCTAGCCTATACAACATTTAAACTACTGCTGCACTCATTCTATTGTTAAATTGTAATTTCCACCCCACCACTATCCAACACTTCCACCACTGTTGCACTAACTGTAGTGGGGATAGTAATTTGTTCTCTTTCGATATCCATCACTTTGCCAAATGTTGCACTCATTGGATTGTGAATAGTTTTTTTTACCAGTACGCTATCCAACGCTTTCCCTACTGTTACACTTACTTGAGTGGGAACAGTAATTTTTACACCTAGGCTTTAGAAAACATTCACTCATTTTGCATTCACTGTATTGAGAATAGTAATTTTAACTCCATCGCTACTCACCATTTTTTCTACTGTTGCACTGACTGGAGTACGAGATTTAAGTTAAAAGATTTTTAAATCATTTGATGTTTTGATTTTTAATAAAATGCTGCTTTGATTTGATTTTATGTTATTGCTATATATATATATTACCTACTGGCGGTCACCAGTAGGTATATATAGTTAGGACCTAGTTTCCATAGAAAATCCGCAACATTCTATTGGGAATAACTTTGGCGCCGGTTGATCAATCTATGTGAATTTCTCAAAGAAGATGGCCCGTTACGCTCCGCTCCTTCCCTGAAAGTTTCGGGGGTATTCGTGAAGCGGGGGCCGAGAAAAAAGGGGGGTCCCAAAACGTGTTTTCCCCATGTAATTTTCCATAGGACCTTTAGACACGGCTACAGCCCAAACGGCTGAACGGAATTACAAGAAATTTGGCAAAATGGTAGAGTCTGATTCGCAGATCACGCTTTTGCTTAAATGGTGTAAATCCCTCCATAGGTTTTAGGCCTTATATAGTTAGGAATTAACATATAAAAAACCATTCAAATTCACTGAAAAAAACATAGGTTTTAGGCCTTATATAGTTAGGAATTCGCATTTAAAAAACCTTGAAAATTCACTGAAAAAACCATAGGTTTCAGGCCCTATACAGTTAGGAATTAACATATAAAAAAACACTGAAATTGCTCCTATATAGTTAGTTGAACTAACTATATATTTCGCGCATTCGCAATCCACTGCTGATGATGTCACATATTACATCATTCATGACATGGTCAGTAACATCACTGATGACATCACTGATGACATCTCAAATGACATCACTGATGACATCTAATTTGACATCAATGATCACACCACTGATGATATACATGTACATATATATGTGTGTGTTTATATTTATCTATAATTTTAAAAGTATCAAAGCAATCTGTAAAAAAAAAGTAAAGATCTATATATTTATTTAGTAGGTATGTTTGTTTAACTTTTTCATTAAGTTTATTTGGTATATTTCTTAAAATGTATATTACATTTTGCTTTTTAAGCAAGAAGTAATTTTATAATTTAATATATACAATTGATTTTACACACACACACAAACATATATATATATATATATTTATATATTTTGTATAACTCTCTTTTTAACTTTGATTACTTTTAGTTTTCATTTGATGGTACTGACCAGTTAAAGTATAGGTAATTAATATTTTTGCATTCAACATTTTTTTAACTATATTATTTCCATATATATTTTTTAAATCAATATTTTGACAGTCATCAAAATAATGAAATAAGCCCCCTACTGAATAACACAAGAGGATCTGTGATGCTGGATATGCACAGTATCAGTTTGATTAAAGAAAGGCATTATGATGTTAAGTGATTTTGTTGAATTCAACTGGAAAACTGTTGTCGCCCGGGGCCTTATCAGTTGTCATCTTGTAAATGACCTGTGCAATTTATTGAATCACCTGTTTTGTGGAAGAATATTCCGGCATGTTTAACCCCTTGCCTGCTTATGACGAGCACAGCTTGTCATGAGGCACAGTGGAGCTGTGCTCATGACGAGCTGGGCTCGTCCTAGCGGCTGCGGCACTCCCATGCCAAATTAATTCCCCGCCTGTGCGGGACAATCAATTCGTGGGCGGAGTCGTGATGAGCCCAGCTCCACTGTGCCTCATGACGAACTGGGCTCGTCACGAGCACCGCGGCGCCGCGGCCCCCTCTCCCCCCCACACCTTGGGGGAATTACCCCCGCCGCCAAGGGGTTAAGGAGGCAAGTGCCTTGTTAAAATTTACATTATCCTGCAATATGTCGTACTGGCCAGTGAGTGGCACATCAATGTGGATTTGATTGTTGTTATCATTGCATGTGACTGTGCCTGACGCAATTGTGCATCAAATCAGCACCCAGCCTTTATCTTTTCTTTAAATTTCTTAGCTTTAAGAAAAAAAACATTTCCTCCTATTTCTCCTTGTAAGAAGGGATTATATTGATCATGGTGAGGAAAAGTAATATATATGTGCGGGGTGTTGGTGAAGTGTTATGTGCATGAGTCAGGCAAATGATCATGCCCTTTAACCACTTGCATTTTGTCACCCAACAGCATTTGAAGGCTGCTGAGTTTCTCAGCAAATTTCCTCATGGATTAGTTTCGGTCTGTGAAGAGTACCTGTTCAGAGGAAACTGATACAGCATTCTCATACCAAATTGCATCACAGTTAGTGGCACAACCGATGATTCTCATCCGGGGCCTTGTACTGTGTTCTGTTAATAGGCGGGGGCGCCTGGTGGTGTTGCAGTAGACAGAGGTCAAGGTATAGCAACACACAGACTTTGTCAGATGTATGCTTCTGTACAAAGGAGGCAGTCAGTAGATCTTGTTTTTCAGATAAAATTTGTTACATTAAATACTGCCATGCATAAATATTGCGTATGTAATATTCTCACACAGATGTAAAGTGTGCAACATTATCCGAATCAAGAATATCGATTCTGAGGTAAGTAATACAGTTGTTAGTATTATTGAATTTATTACTATATTTTACAGAAATATCACAGTTAAGAATATTGTAGTTAAATTGCTTCTTTCTTTTTAAATATGTTATCCTACTTTATTGGTTATAAAATGTTTGTTTAATTTGGATCTCTTTTATTATTGTTTTTAAAATGTTATTAATTTTTTTAAATAAAATGTGTATTTTTGTAAATTTACAATACACTATGCGGTCGATTCCGATTCTGGAAAAAGCACTCCGATTAGCCTTACGGAGCGTTTTTCCCGTACGAATCGTACACCTCCAACGTCCCCGTACGAACGAGCAAGTACGATCCAAACCCAATGCGCCACTCCGTACGACTCGTACCAAACACCGTACAACTAGAAATTAAATACGGATTGTCTCCAGGTGACGCTGTACGCTACGTCTGTAAGTAAACTGGCAGCCATTTCCGAACCAGGAAGTACAATCTGTGTTGACGACACTCCGTACGACTCTTTTTCTACGAGAGCTGCAAACATCCGTAAAACCTGAGTCCGGCCCGAACTGCACCCCGGTACGCGACATACACGACATGAACCCCCTCGAGTGTGTCATCCCAGCCCTGTACGCCTACGACCTTGTATATAGAAATCGACGACGGCGCAGACGGTGAGTACAACATACCACAACAATGGAAGTATACCTGTACGGTCCGCCACACGCTAGCGCATATCACCATTGCAACAGTGATACGTGCCGCACATACGCCATTAACGTCGGGGTACGGTGCACCACACGCTAGCGCATATCACCATTGCAATAGTGATACATGCCGCACATACGCCATCAAAGTGTGGGGGGGCATGGTGCGCCACATGCTAGCGCATATCACTATTGCAATAGTGATACGTGCCGCACACACGTCTGAAATGTCGGGTATGGTGCGTCACATCTGAGTGGTGGGTGGCAAAGACCCCCAGCAGGGCCCAGACATAGGAGAGGGGTGTGTACAGGACTCCCAGCAGTGCCCAGACATAGGAGAGGGGTGTGTACAGGACCCCCACCAGTGCCCAGACATAGGAGAGGGGTGTGTACAGGACCCCCAGCAGTGCCCAGACATGACAGGGGTGGGTGCATATGACTCCCAGCAGTGCCCAGACATATGAGAGGGGTGTGTGCAGGACTCCCAGCAGTGCCCAGACATGACAGGGGTGGATGCATATGACTCCCAGCAGGGCCCAGACATAGGTGAGGGGTGTGTACAGTACTCCCAACAGTGCCCAGACATAGGAGAGGGGTGTGTACAGGACCCCCAGCAGTGCCCAGACATAGGAGAGGGGTGTGTACTGGACTCCCAGCAGTGCCCAGACATAGGGGAGGGGTGTGTACAGGACCCCCAGCAGTGCCCAGACATAGGAGAGGGGTGTGGACAGGACTCCCAGCAGTGTCCAGACATAGGAGAGGGGTGTGTACAGGACCCCCAGCAGTGCCCAGACATAGGAGAGGGGTGTGTACAGGACTCCCAGCAGTGCCCAGACATGACAGGGGTGGGTGAATATGACTCCCAGCAGTGCCAAGACATAGGAGAGGGGTGTGTACAGGACTTCCAGCAGTGCCCAGACATAGGAGAGGGGTGTGTACAGGACCCATAGCAGTGCCCAGACATAGGAGAGGGGTGTGTACAGGTCCCCCAGCAGTGCCCAGACATAGGAGAGGGGTGTGTACAGGACCCCCAGCAGTGCCCAGACATAGGAGAAGGGTGTGTACAGGACTCCCAGCAGTGCCCAGACATGACAGGGGTGGGTGCATATGACTCCCAGCAGTGCCCAGACATCGGAGAGGGGTGTGTTCAGGACTCCCAGCAGTGTCCAGACAGAGGAGAGGGGTGTGTACAGGACCCCCAGCAGTGCCCAGACATAGGAGAGTGGTGTGTACAGGACTGCCAGCAGTGCCCAGACATGACAGGGGTGGGTGGATATGACTCCCTGCAGTGCCCAGACATAGGAGAGGGGTGTGTATAGGACTCCCAGCAGTGCCCAGAAATAGGAGAGGGGTGTGCACAGGACTCCTAGCAGTGCCCAGACATAGGAGAGGGGTGTGTACAGGACCCCCAGCAGTGTCCAGACATAGGAGAGGGGTGTGTACAGGACTCCCAGCAGTGCCCAGACATAGGAGAGGGGTGTGTACAGGACTCCCAGCAGTGCCCAGATATAGGGGAGGGGTGTGAACAGGACCCCCAGCAGTGCCCAGACATGACAGGGGTGAGTGCATATGACTCCCAGCAGGGCCCAGACATGACAGGGGTGGGTGCATATGACTCCCGGCAGTGCCCAGACATAGGAGAGGGGCGTGCCAGGACCCCCAGCAGTGCCCAGACATGACAGGGGTGGGTGCATATGACTCCCAGCAGTGTCCAGACATAGGAGAGGGGTGTGTACAGGACTCCCAGCAGTGCCCAGACATAGGAGACGGGTGTGTACAGGACCCCCAGCAGTGCCCAGACATGACAGGGGTGGGTGCATATGACTCCCAGCAGTGCCCAGATATAGGAGAGGGGTGTGTACGGGACCCCTAGTAGTGCCCAGACATAGGAGAGGGGTGTGTACAGGACCCCCAGCAGTGCCCAGACATAGGAGAGGGGTGTGTACAGGACTCCAGCAGTGCCCAGACATAGGAGAGGGGTGTGTACAGGACTCCCAGCGCTGCCCAGACATGACAGGGGTGGGTGCATATGACTCCTAGCAGTGCCCAGACATAGGAGAGGGGTGTGTACAGGACCCCCAGTAGTGCCCAGACATAGGAGAGGGGTGTGTACAGGACTCCCAGCAGTGCCCAGACATAGGAGAGGGGTGTGTACAGGACTCCAGCAGTGCCCAGACATAGGAGAGGGGTGTGTACAGGACTCCCAGCAGTGCCCAGACATGACAGGGGTGGGTGCGTATGACTCCCTGCAGTGCCCAGACATAGTAGAGGGGTGTGTACAGGACCCCCAGCAGTGCGCAGACATAGGAGAGGGGTGTGTAGAGGACCACCAGCAGTGCCCAGACATAGGAGAGGGGTGTGTACCGGACCCCCAGTAGTGCCCAGACATAGGAGAGGGGTGTGTACAGGACCCATAGCAGTGCCCATACATAGGAGAGGGGTGTGTACAGGACTCCCAGCAGTGCCCAGACATAGGAGAGGGGTGTGTACAGGACCCCCAGCAGTGCCCAGACATGACAGGGGTGGGTGGATATGACTCCCAGCAGTGCCCAGACATAGGAGAGGGGTGTGTACAGGACCCCCAGCAGTGCCCAGACATGACAGGGGTGGGTGGATATGACTCCCAGCAGTGCCCAGACATAGGAGAGGGGTGTGTACAGGACTCCCAGCGGTGCCCAGACATGACAGGGGTGGGTGCATATGACTCCCAGCAGTGCCCAGACATAGGAGAGGGGTGTGTACAGGACTCCCAGCAGTGCCCAGGCATAGGAGAGGGGTGTGTACAGGACTCCCAGCAGTGCCCAGACCTGACAGGAGTGGGTGCATATGACCCCCAGCAGTGCCCAGACAGAAGAGAGGGGTGTGTACAGGCCCTCCAGCAGTCCCCAGACATAGGAGAGGGGTGTGTACAGGACTCCCAGCAGTGCCCAGACATATGAGAGGGGTGTGTACAGGACTCCCAGAAGTGCCCAGACCTGACAGGAGTGGGTGCATATGACCCCCAGCAGTGCCCAGACATAGGGGTGTGCATGTCCAACAGCAAACCTTAAGTACATGCCTCTATGTGTACATCCCTAACTGGAAATACTCATAATAGTTGCATAGCAACACATCACACACAGCAGTGACCTACTCCACAGAGAATGGTATCCTGTCACACACTGTGCGATACGCCACATGTGGGTGTATGGTCAGATCCCACATGTATATCTACCAGTCTAGTTTGCTGGCACCCCCCCGCCCCCCCTCCATCCTGACTCAATAGTGTGCAGTCATGTAACAAACCACCAAACAAATGAAGCACAAATGTAATAATAAAGTGTCATGTACGTCCCGGACATGATGTGAATGTCCAGGTGGTGCAACATGTACTCCCTCGTGGATGTAACAGGGTAGAAATCCCCTAGATACAAAGAAACAAATTCTATTTTGTGTGTCCAAAGATTAGAAATGTACAATCTGAATCATAACGTCAAGGCTGACAACATTGTCATGCATAGTCTGATAAAGTATGATGGTCTCCCTGAAGGCATTACTACATACTACAAACCCAAGCACAGTGAGTAGCATGGATAGCACTGACCAATTATCTGAATTCATCTGTGAGCAGGCATGGCCATTGATAAAGGGAAGGTACAAATCTATAGGGAATCAACAGAAATGTCATCACCACTAATGTGTAGCTGTCCGTAGTGAACATCACATGTGTCACTGAGGAAGGGACACTCTTTGGGACAATGTCTGCATGCAAACTGCAGACACACCAATCTAGATAGTTTGATGCAACATTGGGATAGCACAAACATACCATGGTCCAGCTCATTACCATCAGGAAATAGACATATGTTACAGTAAGCAAATATGAACATCACAACAACTCGTAGGCACACAGCAGTCAAAGCAATGTCCTGAAATGCAAAAGTTCAGAATGAAAAATGAAAAGCTTTATTCAGCGCCACAGTTTAAAAAATGAAAGAATGAGTCCAGGCTCACAGAAGGCCAATGGCCAGTCCAAATAAAGTCCCCAACAGTGGTGGTGTAGTGGATGTTGTCACACCCAAACTTGCCTGCACATCAAGATCAGATGTCTGTGGACACATGGGGGGCATCATGGGGTAATTGTCCGGCACCGCAGGGACAGGAGAGGGAAGGGCAGGTGTAGTGGGTGCAGGTGGAGTGGAATCCTCCACAGTGTCTGGTGCAGCGACAAAGGATGACAAATGTTCTGCGCTGCACACTGCTGCCAGTTCTGACAAGCTACCACCTGAACCCGGGGACACAATGAGGGTGGAGGTAGAGGGCTGTGAGTCGTGTGTCGTGTGTCTGTGGATGCGTGTGTGGCGTCTGTCCCCTCTCCCTGTGGGTGTGCCTACATCCCCTTGAGATTGGGTTTGTGGAGATTTGCGTTTTGTCTGCCGTGTGGGTGTGCTGGGTGTGTCTTTTGTGGTGTCTGACCTGTGGCATCTGCGTGTAACTTGGACAGGTATGGGAGAGGGTGATGTGGATGGATCAGAAGGAGGGGGGGGCTGACGCTGCAGGATGGAGTCCCATACTCTCCACACCACTGGATTCAAGCAAGCCGGGCTGAAGATGGCTGGAATGCCAGAAACCGTCCTCGGAAGCTTGTTTCCGGTCCAGGGAAGGCATGGCTTGGAATTTCGGGCTGGACTGTTCCCATGAGGCACAGGGTCAGACTGATTTGCATATGGCCATGTCTGAACTGGGGTGGTGGGGAGTTCAAAAAAAGGATGGATTTAGGCCCAGATCTCTGTACTGGGGTGAATGTATGACATTGTTCTGCATTCTGTCCATCAACTGTGGTTTTTGCATGTGTCTGTTGTGGTGTCTGACCTGTGGCGTCTGCGTGTAACTTGGACAGGTATGGGAGAGGGTGATGTGGATGGATCAGAAGGAGGGGGGCTGACGCTGCAGGATGGACAGTGCTGCCGTCAGTGATGACTCTATGGCTGCCAAACTCCGACTTTGGCCAGACATGGCTGCTGACATGCCCTCCATGTATGACAACAACTGGGTCATGATGTGTGTTTGGCCATGGAGGACAGTCAGCATCGATGTCTGACCAACTTGGATCTGCCGGAGCAGGTCCACAGACTCAGCACTGAGGGCAGTAGGGGAGACCGGGGCAGGGGCTGCGGTGCCGGGGACAAAGGAGACACAGGGGGTAGCACAGACCCTAGGGACCCTAACAACTGGGAGGGTGGAGATGGTTCCGGAGGAGGAGGGTACAGGCATAGTTGTTGTAGATGGCATAGCTGAATCCGAGCCATCCGCTTGGTAAGAGGTGTCGTGCTCATGAGGTCCGGCCGCTTGACTCCCTCACCCTCTGTGCCGCTGTCTCCCTCCGACTCCTCAAAGCTGGTGGCACTGTTGCTGGGTCCCTCTGTCCGGTCCGTGCCTGTGTCTCCTCCAGATTGTGGTGATGATGCTGTTGGCAAGGAGAAAAATACAAATATATCAGTCACCTGTACACATCAGACATATCTGGAAAAAATTATTTTGTGGACTTTTCTAATCATGGCATGCATCATGAGTCACATGCCACATAACTGAGCACATACATAAGTCTAGTAATGCGCAATTGTAATAGACACAACGCTCATTGTATACAAAGATACAAGTAACAGACAAGGCCACCACTTGTATGAGAGTCACAATGATGAGCCACTGCCTGTCAACAGGATAGGTGTTGATCAATCACCGTTCAGTTGCCCACTCTGCCACCCAAGTCCAGACATGGTCATGTTCAAATCTATTTGACCCTGTGCCACATGGGAACAGTCCTGGCCGAACTGCCATGTGATGCCATCCCTGGTCCTAAAACAAGTTTTCACTCCCCTCTCACTGGCATCACAGCTGTCTACAGCCAGGCCTGTATGAAACACAGATGTGAATACAGACAAGCATGGCTGAAGACGGCTGTAATGCCAGAAAGTGGTTCCATTAACCTTGTTCCCAGTCCAGGGAAGGCATGGCTTGACAATAATGGCTGGACTGTTCCCGTGAGACACATGGAGAGACAGATTTGCAGATGACCATGTATGAACTTGGGGGGCAGAGTGGGCAACAGAGAGGTGATGGATAAAACCCTGACCTGTTGATTCTGTGTGAGTATACGATTGGTAGAGAGGCTCTCTCCATCCCCACACACTGTAGTGACACTCCTCACAGGGGCAACTATCACCACACCATACAGTCGCTAGCACAGAATACACACTGGCTGTCAATTTAATTTGCACACATGTCCAAAATTCTGAAAATGACAAAGCTAATGTGCCTACAATTGTGACTGTGAAAAACATTGATGCATTCTTGGCACACCCGCAACCACATGGGAAATCTGAATACTGTAGTGTGCACACCAAGAAAATACTGTGTTGCACCACCGATCCATACATGTAGCAATAAACGATGTGCAACAATCATCTCTGGAAGCCAATTACATCGCCGGTAAATCCAACGATGACTGCATTGTCCAGCAGCACAGGCTAAGTGCATAGTGACAAGTTCACATCAGAAATAACATGCACAGCACACCACTGACAAGGCTAAACAGGCAGGCCCATCACACCTCCCATGCACAACACCCCAATCACTCCGTCAATGTGAGTGATACAGTTTAAGTAGTGAGAACTCATAATCTGGGTATCAATAACTGGGCAGCTATATCAAGTAAGCCAAGGTCACATTGTGTGGCTGCCCATCCATATTAGTCCCAAACAACCAGCAACATTTCTTGTGAATATGCACACACACAGTGCCCAGTGTGAGTATGCACAAGCCAAATTTTGTATACATGGACAGTGTGCACATATAGCTAACACATGAGATATACAAAGTATACCAGGGACAAAGGCCACTAAGGCAGACCCGTGCTGAACTCCATGTAGAGACTCATGATCAGTGCCAAAACATCATGAAGGGCAAACATAGTGCACATGTCGTGCAACAGTTAAGGTACCAACACGTGTCACAGACCTCCCTCCGACATGATGATGTCATAAGCAATATGCATACTAATACATTGCACCCTAGGTGGGCATGCGCAAAAATGAAAGACCCAAACCAGGGGACAAATGTGGAGGAGGGGAAGGGATGGAAAAGAGCATCTGCGGAATATGGGGCATTTAAATGACAATGCATAAAGTGCCTGTCTGACTACCCCACCCCACCTGTGGGAGTGTTACCAGGCTTCGGAGTACTGCAGGTAGCATGTGACACACATGACAACAAACAGACATGTACTTACCCCCTCCTTGCTGTTGTCCCTCCTGCAACTGCCTATGGAGGCCAGGGAAAACCACTTCCAGGACCCGGAGCATGTTATGTTATGTTAATAACTTTTATTCGGCGCACAGCTGCCCCAGCGAAGGGGCGTCCTGGTGGGGAGTGAGGTGACGTCCGCTGCCATGCCGGCGTAGAGGTGACGGCTACAGCTGGACACGGGCGATACGGCGGGTCCAGCACCGGATATCCTGCCACCTCTTGCGGATGTTAGATATCCTCCGGCGAGGGCCCCCCTCACTCCTGACAACCCTGGCTATGGCCAGCCAGATCTCCCCCCAACAGCTAACCCACCCATGGTACCTCCAGACCTGGGGGTGCTAGTGTCTCACAATGTTCTGCGTCAATCACACACACTGCGGCTTCCATCTGCACTGGTTCCAATGTCTTAATTTGACCATTGGCCGAGCTAGCAACTGGTTCACAACACTCAGCAACGTCATGGTGGCCACCAAGCCCTCAGATCGCACTCCCCCTCCTAGTGCTGGGGCCAGCCCTCAGTCCAACCTGCCCATCACTCAGACCACCCTGAACAACCTATTCCACTCCACCTAGCTTTTTGGCTACCCACACACCCCGCAGGCCACCACACACAGCACTCCTGTTACTCTACCCTGTGCTTGGGTCACCCAACTCAGCTCTCATACAACCGTACCCAGGTTTCTGGCCAGCGACTAGCCCTCAGACCACCCCACTGACGTTCACACCCAGAACCACGGCTAACCCACCCAGTGCTTGGCTCATCTACCCCAGCACTGTGGCCACCTGGCCCAGTGTTCGGGCCACCCTACCTATCCCTCGTCAAGCCCACCCCGCATTTCGGGCCTCGCCACCCACCCATCAGCCCACCCTATCCAACTTCTGGCCACCGAACCTAGACCTCTGACCGCACCCACGAGCCCAGCCTCAAGGTTACGACAATCCGCCTTCGAACCACCCTTCCTAGATCTCTCACAAATGCTGTATTCAATTTCACTTAAAATCATAAAAGCAGAATAGAGTTAACCAGTGATGTCCTTAAAATCATTAAAGAGCTATGCAAATGTAAAATACTTCATTAGTGTCATTAGTTTAAGATGTCGAACTAGACGGTACAACTAATTACTCTGGGGCACATGCGTCAACGAAAATACCGATCGCAAACGGGCAGATTCGCAGAATCTGCCCGTTTGCGACTGGTATTTTTGCATTTGGAATGCATCAACCCAAATGTAAATTCGCAATTTAAGTAATCGCAAAATGTGCGATGCATAATGCAATTTCAAATTGCGAATTCGCAATTAGGGATCGCAAATTACTGTCAATTTGAACTTCATGGTAATTTCCAAAAACTTCGAACAATGCACTAAAGTGCATTTTCCAAAGTTTCATGTTACACACACACAGGCCCTTGGGGCATGTATGTGCGCAACATGTGGTAACATCTCAATTGGTACTCGCAAATTGCGCATACATTTCCCATTCATTCCTATGGGCCTCAAGGCCCATAGGAATGAATGGGAAGCCATTCCTCAATTGCATTTCGCAATTCGCGAGTCGCAATTAAGGAATTTGTAGGAATCAATTAAAAATATTTTTTGCGATTCCTACATGCATAGGGATTTGCGAATCCTAAATAGCGCTTTCTTAAAATTCGCTATTTAGGATTCTCAAATCCTGACTTTGATACATATAGGCCTAAGAGTCTAAGGCGGCCAGCCCAGACTAGCAGGTAGAAAATGTAATGCATTCAAATGGGGCCTTGTGCACATGGTAGGAACTTTGTGAAAACTGTCGGGTTAAACCACGTCAGATATAAAAAGAAAGTGCTAATGCAGCGCCCTTATGACTATCAGAGCGTTTTCGAGCTAGACAAAGAGCGTGTCCATTAAGAGGCTGTGGGCCTCATTTATTAGAAGTGAAACATCGCTGTGTGAAAGCAGTGATGCGTCACTTCTCAGTGCGCCCTCCTTGCGACATGATGGATGCGTCATATTTACTGTATGATGCATCATGTCGCAAGGAGTTACAGATATGTCAGTATTTCTGATGTATCTGCAGGCGCAAAAGTGACGCATTGCTGGAGTGTGTTCCAAAAGAGACGCAACTCCAGCAATGTGTCCTTTCACATGGGGCAAGGCCCATGTGAAAGGGCCAGTGTCAGTCTTACGCCTGCTGTAAAGCAGGCGTAAGTTTTTGACGCATTTGCACCCTAGAAGTGACACAGTGAAATCTTGTAGCACAGGGAATTACAAAGTGACGCATCTGCTTAGATGCGTCACTTTGTAAATAGGGCGCACCAGGGGGCATGTTTTGCGCCACCGATGCGTCACAAAAAGTGACGCAACGGAAGAGCAAAACTGTTGCAAGGCCTCCTAAATAAGGCCCTATGGGCCAGATGTAGGTCGGTCGGTAACGGCCGAAAATCGGTATTTTCGGCCGTTACCGATCGGTAAATAGGTGATCGCTATGTAGGGGGCATTATTTTACCGAATCGGTAAAATTACCGAATCAGTAATTTTACCGATTTGGTAAAATAAAAAATCGGTAAATTTACCGAATGTGAGCCACCCAGATGTAGGTGGGACTCTTCAGAGTCCCAAAGGCCTTACTGAATCGGTATTTTACCATCAAATCCAATTTGATGGTACAATACCGATTCCGGTGTGCATGCACATGTGTGCATGCACACCTATGCCATGTGACAGGCAGACCTGCCCTTAGGGCATGTATGCCTGCCACATGGCACCCGAGCCTGTTTTGGGGGTGCCAGAGGGTGTCAAAGTGACACCCCCTGCACCCTTGTGAAATTCGGTATTTACCGATTCGGTAAATACCGAATCGGTAATGCCCATTTATTCCTATGGGCTTCAAAGCCCATAGGAATGAATGGGCATTACCGATTCGGTATTTACCGAATTGGTAAATACCGAAATCATCCGATTCGGTATTCCAGCACATCTGGAATACCTACATGTCCACCCCATAGATTTACCGATTTTTAATTACCGAATCGGTAAAATTCGGTAATTGAAAATCGGTAAATCTATTTCACCTACATCGGGCCCTTTGTTTCTATGTGAGTTCTATCTTTGGTTTAGGAGACAGCTTATTAGACTGGGGGCTTTCTGTTTGTTGAGTACGCCTCTCTACATTTTTTTTGCTGATCTGTAACTAGCGAGGGCAGAAAAACCTCTTGTGCGTTTGCATTTCAGTCCTTTTTAGGTTTCGACTGGGGAATGGAGCGCAAGCTCCGCCCCCAGAGAAATCTCTAGTGTTCAGTAGGGACTCTTGGAATACACCCTCTGTCCCATTGGCTAGCTCCATAAATGGAGGCTAGCCATTGGAACAGAGAGGTGTCCGTCATGGCCGGACCAGATTCGGGGGCGTTCCCGAGAATTTTTGGCTTTTGGCTACGTCATGCTACGCCAGCCAAAAGCCGGGAACGCCCCCGAATGTGGTCCGACCGGGCCGTGCTTGCTGCTGTCCTGCCTTCCTCCGTGTCCCTCCTCCCGCCGTCCCCCCTCCCCCCTCCTCGCTGTCCTGTGCACGTTTCCCGCCTCCCTCCCGCCGTCCGTGTCCTCTCCCGCCATTCGTGTCCTCTCCCGCCCCCCCCCTGTCCTCTCCCGCCCCCCGTGTCCTCTCCCGCCCCCCCCCTGTCCTCGTGGGTGCTTGTTCATTCTTAGAGTCCAGCGGTTATCATCCAGTTTCGAAAGGATCAGGATACTTTCATGTCATCTGCGCCTCCTGATTGAGAGAGTGTTATAGAAGTTTCTATACATGAATAAGTCTGCTTGTTATTCACTAGCCAGCCCCGCCTCCCTCCCGCCGTCCGTGTCCTCTCCCGCCCCCGTGTCCTCTCCCGCCCCCCCGTGTCCTCTCCCGCCCCCCCGTGTCCTCGTAGGTGCTTGTTCATTCTTAGAGTCCAGCGGTTATCATCCCGTTTCGAAAGGATCAGGATACTTTCATGTCATCTGCGCCTCCTGATTGAGAGAGTGTTATACAAGTTTCTATACATGAATAAGTCTGCTTGTTATTCACTATCAACCTGAAATACTTTCTTATACCATTTTTGGATATCGTCCCATTGTTCTCGCATTTCAATGATTTATTGTTTACAATGGCCTTGGTGAAGCAACGTGAATCGTGAAACTCGTTGTCTGTGTTGCTTTTCTTCATGCACATTTTACAATGTAAAGAAACTTTTTGAGAGCCCACTGAGACAGACTTAAGAATATTATTTCCCTGACGAGACCTCAAACTTAGTCTTTCTTTGTGAATGTCAGTATTAGCTGCCTCATATAAAAAGAAATGTCAGGCTCGCTTTATAAATCTATGGATGGTTTTTGCATCCGAAGCGTGGGGCGCGAGGGATAATGCTCCCTCTCACCTCCACTCTGGGCCCCTGCGGCAGTGCGAGCTTTTCTTTCACACTCGTTCAGCATCAGTGTCTCTCGTGTGGTTGCACTCCGTCATACTCAGGCTCATTCCAGGTGCACTCCAGGTAGAGTGCGGCCAGCAGTGAGCACAGATCCAGCTCAGGCTATCATCACAAACTCCCAGTGTGAGCCTCCCAGCTCACAGATGCCTCGGAACTGCAAGGTCTGCTTCCATAAGTGTTCTACCAGAGGTGCATGCTTAGACGAGCCAGCAAAAATCAGAAAGAGATTATCCCAGGGAGTCTATTTTATCTATTGAGTGATACATATGGCATGTAAATCTCATTAACAAAATATTTTGCTATACTTCTTTATAGTCCAAAAAAGGCTGTTTCTTCAAAACGTGTTTAACTGAACAATTAGATTACACGACTACATCGAGTCACATTTGTTCACAGCAAAAATGTCTGAACAAATCTGTATTACGGATTGAAAGGATCTGTGGATGGGGTCTTGTGTTTTATTTTTGCTCCCCAGCCTCTATGGCACAAGAGCTGAGCCTTGCTCTATCCCCACCTCTGCATGAGCTGTGCTTTCCTTTATTATCTCTATGCTCTCGGTGCCGTTGGTGCCCACCTCTGCTGGCATTTTGTACGCCCATGCAGTCCGTGCGGTGCCCTCCAGAGCAGCGTCTTGGCCTGGCCTGTCTCAGCTGCGTGTGTGGCCTCTGAGGAAAATGCAGCGTTTTAGCTGTGGACGCGCAGGCTTCCGTAGAGGCAGGCAGGGCGGGCCACTGGAATGATGCAACCGGGGAATCCCAAATTATGCGGCAGGGTTGAATAAATGTTGTGGCAAGAAAAGTCACATTTTGTGTAAATCAGCTAGTTATGGAGCAGACATGTATTATTTGGCTAATGCAGCAAATTCATGATTTTGTTAAAGACGCTGCGGCCGCAGAATCCAAGTGACCCTGAGTAGATGACGGACGACAGGAGTGCACGTGTCCCATTCTAATGTCCACAATGAAGCCTGCCTATACTGCATTAGTGGACATGTGACGTATGTGGCATGATGCAGTAGTGGTTTAATACCTCTGCTGGGGTGGTCTTTTTGGTGCCATTTGGGTGTTATGTATGGCGTGTTTGATAAGGGTGTGCTCCTGAATGCTTTTTTTTTCACCCGGACTCCCAGGAAGCTGTCCGTTATGGCTGGCGTGTGAACCAACCGCACTCTCCCCTGGGTCACTGGGCTATGTGGCGCGGTTCCTGCTGGGTGGCTGCCCTGAGCATGCGCGGCATCGGTAGAAGGCACCCGGGGCTGGCTCCTTCCTTTGGAGCCCCACGCCTCGTCCTCCCTCGGCTGCTGCTGAGAGCTGTCAAAACTGCTCTTTAAAAAAAAAAAGAAAATAAAAAAATCTGATTTTGATTAATATGGAGAAAGGGGACATAGCATGACTGATAATAAAACTGATAAATGACATCTGAATTACGTGTAGCGGTAATTTATTACATAAAATATCTTTTATTTGACATACGATTAGTTGCTGGAAGCATCACTCACCCTGACGAGTTGAAGTCACAGCGGCGAGGCCGGGATCTCCGGCGGCTGCCGCGGCCGCCGTGTGAAATATACCGATCCCGCGCTCTGGGAGAAGGATCCGACTTTAAATACTTCAGTAATTAATTGGGTTTATATATTCTTTTTTTCTACATTTCTCACCCCCTTAATTACGATCGATCTTCTGGGAGTTAGCGGCCTGCGCAGGTTATGCTGACATCTGACGGCTCTGCCTCCGCGCAGGGTGCCGGACTCGAAAGCCTGTGTCTCAGGGACTGGGTGCCCTCAAATGCTGGGTGCCCTGTCTCTTCAAATGCTAGGGGCCCTGTCTCTTCAAATGTTGGGTGCCAGACTCGAAAACCTGTGTCCTCCGCTACTGGCCTGGGAGGCCTGTGTCTTCAAGCGTTGGGTGCTACACTTGGTAGCATGTCTCCTCAAATGCTGGCAGGAACGCCTCACGCCTGTTTCCATAAGTGCTGGGTATCAGACTCGAAACCCTGTGTCCTCAGAAGCTGGGTACTGGCCTGAGAGGCCTGTGTCCTCGGGTGCTGGACTCAGCACCCTGTGTCCGCAAGTGCTGTACAGGGTGGCCTGTGTCCTCAAGGGCTGGGTGCTGGCATCCTCAGCCTGTGTCCTCAAGGGCTGGACTGGGCGGAGCGCTGGGGTTTGACCTTGGTGCCCTGTGTCCTCAGGGCCCATGGCACTCTATTTTATTACTCCACCGCCGATGGTCACCGGGTTGCACAATGAAGCCCCCTTTCTGTTCAATCGTACTTGCAGCATGCATAGTTTTATGTGTAATGTAAGATTATAATTTTTTTCTTTCAGTGGTACTCCAGGAGGGCCGGATCTCTGCCAGGTTTTCAGGCTAACCACTATGTTAACGAATGCAATTTAGATGTAATTTTTAGGGATGCGTGTTATGTGTAAATCCTGAAAATGTGACTTTTCACAAAAAAAGAAGAATGACTTAAACATGGCTGTGCTTGCTTCCCTGCCCCCTGGCTGTGCTTGCTTCCCTGACCCCTGGCTTTGCTTGTTTCCCTGACCCCTGGCTGTGCTTGCTTCCCTGACCGTGCTTGCTTCCCTGCCCCCTGGCTGTGCTTGCTCTCCCGCCCCCTGGTTCCCCTTCCCCTGGCTGTGCTTGCTCCCCTGCCACCTAGCTGTGCTTGCTTCCCTGCCCCCTCGCTGTGCTTGCTCCCCTGCCCCCTCGCTGTGCTTGCTCCCCTGCCCCCTCGCTGTGCTTGCTCCCCTGCCCCCTCGCTGTGCTTGCTCCCCTGCCCCCTCGCTGTGTTTGCTCCCCTGCCCCTCGCTGTGCTTACTCCCCTGCCCCCTCGCTGTGCTTGCTACCCTGCCCCCTCGCTGTGCTTGCTTCCCTGCCCCCTCGCTGTGCTTGCTTCCCTGCCCCCTCGCTGTGCTTGCTCTCCTGAGTGTGTGTGTGTGTGGCTGTGGCTCTGGGTGGGTGGGTGTGGCTCTGGGTGTGTGTGTGTGGCTCTGGGTGTGTGTGTGTGGCTCTGGGTGTGTGTGTGTGGCTCTGGGTGGGTGGGTGTGGCTCTGGGTGTGTGTGTGGCTCTGGGTGTGTGGCTCTGGGTGTGTGTGTGTGTGGGTCTGTGTGTGTGTGGGTCTCTGTGTGTGTGGGTCTGTGTGTGTGTGGGTCTCTGTGTGTGTGGGTCTCTGTGTGTGTGGGTCTCAGTGTGTGCGTGTGGGGGGGGCTCTGTTGGTGTGTGTGGGTCTGTGTGTAGGTCTGTGTGTGTGGGTCTGTGTGTTTTTGTGTGGCATTTGCCAGAGATTAAACTATTGACATTGTAAATGACAATGCCATTTATTTATCTGTTTTCAAAACCAACACATAAATACAAATTTTGTCATTTACAATGCCAATAGCTCAAACTTTTCAAAAGGCGAAACCATTGCATTGTAAATGCTTGTGTCTTGTATGACTGCTGTCTTTATTACCTCTTCTTGTGGCTCAAACCGACTAGTTAGTTGAAAACTCCTCTTTGCAAGTCTTGTTGTTATTCTTAGACTTTATCTGAAGTGAGCAGTGAGCCTGGGAAAGCAAAATGAACATAGTAGACAAACTAAATTCATATTTCTCCTTTTTGTAGCTCCTTTGCTGCTAGTCTCAGAAACGTCACTGCCTTACATGCTCGCTGGACTGTTGATCCTCCTAGTGATTTTATCACGGCGGATCTGCATGTTCTTATTTGCTGTTGCCGCCATGTCGGCCGTAATTGATTTTTCCGGAGAGGTAAAAGTGGCCGGCATATACATAGAAGGTGAAGTAACGACTCACTACTGTGTCCACAAAGACGCACTCCTCGTGGCCAAGTGTGTTGCCATTTTGGTGTGAGATCTTTAGACGGATAAACTCCTGTCCTCAGTAACATCAGTTTGTGCTTTTTTAAATCTGAGAAATGTTCCAGCAGATATTGTTGAGGTTTTAAAGCTTTGTATGTTGGCATCGGCATCACCACCCACGCATGACTGTTGTTCGCCAGGGCTGCTTTGTCTGTTATTGATGATCGCAGTCTAATAGCTTTATTAGGTATTCGTTTGAATTCAGAGTAGGCGGGTATTGTGTGCCATGCCTCACCTAATTTTAGAGATACAAGTGACTGGAGTAGCACCGAGTAAACTGAGGGGCATATTACCAACAAAGTGGCGAAGAGAGGTGCTAGCCGCCTTGGCTTAACGCCTCTCTTCGCCACTTCGGAAACGCTAGGCTGCACCGTATTACCAAGGATATGGTGCAGCCTAGCGTTTGCCCCAGCGATGGCGATAAGTTTTACAACTTAACGCCAGCGCAGGCAGGGAAGGTTTGTTTATGTGCAGGAAGGAGTTCCTTCCTGCACATAAACAAAGCTTAAATGCCATTTTGTAACGTACATGTGTGCTGCTTCATGCAGCACACATGTTAGTTACAAATTGGCATTTTTAAAAAGAGGTTTGTTTATGTACAGGAAGGGACACCTTCCTGTACATAAACAAACCTTGGCATTTTGCTTTTTCCATGTGTGCTGCACAGGGCAGCACACATGGAAAAAGCAAAAACGAGGAGAAATGAAGCATTTCTCCTCGTTCGCCACCTTAAGAACAGGTCTTTCCTGTTCTTAAATTCGGCGCTGCCACCTATTATCGCCAAGCTTGATAATAGGTGGCAGCGTCGAAGTGAATGGGTGTTGCGGTGGAACGCCCACCGCAACACCCACTGCACGCCCCCTTTCACGATGAGTTTATCGTGAAAGGAGTCCTAGTACCAAGGCAGCGTTAAGTCAATTAACGTGGCGTTAAGCCACGGTAATTGACTTAACGCTGCCTTGATAATAGGGCGATGCAAATATCGGGGCTTGATAATATGCCCCTGAGTTCTTTAGTCCGGATAGTTTTTTCGATTTCCAGCCATCAATGGTGGACGAGGGAGTTTGCCTCGGCTGCCCTCATTCTCCAGTAGAAGTTTCTTAGGGCACCTTGTCTTGCTGGGGTCTGTTTTTTAATTCGAACTTCAGCCTGATATATGCTTGTGATATGTGTTGTGGGATCGAAAATAGTTTCTTGAAGAGATTAGATTGAAAGGTGTTCAAGCCTGGTGCATCTTTTGTTTTGAGCAAATACGATCCATTATTTATTTTATTTATTTGAAAGGTTTTATATAGCGCTGGCTATACCCGGAGGTATCAGAGCGCTTTACATGAGTATCAGATCATAGCTGCAGGTTACATCGTTACAAAGGTTACACAGTTATTAGAACATAGCTACATAGTTACATGTTAGGTCGAGATAAATCCATTCAAGATTGAGGGCATGAATTTTGCTGCTACAACCTTCGGAAGGGGTTTGTTGAGCAATCTCTGAGTTTTTTTTTGCAAGATTTTAAATGCAAATAGCAGATGGTTAGCTTTTATTTGCCTTAAGGCCACGTGTTGCTTGTAATTGAAGTGACAATCAAGATGTACCCCCAGATATTTATAAGTTGCAACCTGTTCCAAGACATTACTGTTTGCCGACCAGTTGAATCTGGGTTGTCTTTTGTGGGGACTCGAAAAGCACAGGACTTTCGTTTTTTGGTACTTGGGTCCAGTTGTGCGGTTGTTGTATAGTTTACTAGCTGGGTTATCAGCCGCTGTAAGCCTAGAGGGGTTTTATTGAGCAAGACGATATAGAACTCATTTGGCATGATTAAATGTTGGGGGTCAACCAATGTGCCTCAGACCATGATCATTTCAACTAAAGTGCAGCCGCAAAGGTAAGAAGAGCCAGAACCTCTTACACGTCAATTCATAATTTCATCGGCTTCATTTTGAGTGAAGTGTTAGTATCAGCCCCTGGTCCAATTCCGATTACACAATATCTTGGGGGCACATTTACTAATATTTTGTGCAGTGTTTGCACGCGCACACTGGTGCAAAATGTTTATTTGGGAATTACTTTCCTCAAATTTGTTTTGGCTGAAAGATGCCTGGAAATAACACAACTGCAAAAACAGCAAGGTGATACTTGGAATGCTAGAATTAATCTCAGCCACTGGCATTCATTCGGGCTTCGTCCCAATCCATCATTTTTCACCCACCATGCCACCTCAGTTTGGACCCAGTGAGCAATGTTGGGTAAGATGCGTTTCAGGTAACGTGTACTCCAACGAGACCACACAGGGACAGTCCGTGGAACACCAAATCCTCGTTCATAAATGAATAGTGCACTCACGGATCACTAGAACAGAATGCTCATTTTAAAATGTGCCTCAAAACTAGAAACCTAATCTAGTGCTTATGATATGAGTTGTTACCTCAATGAAGATAAACAAAGGCAGCAAGGAGGTTTATGAGCACAGTGAAGAGTAGAAATAACTGTGTATTCTATAGCACTAACTCCTTCTAGTTGCTGTAATAAATCTACCACATTATTAGCACATTCATAATAAAAAGCCTAATACATACCCTGGGGATCTGCGATGCCTGGAGAATCTGGCACCCCCAGAACACACAATTGACACACATATGCAGCACACCAAACAAATGCACGGTTGGGCTATATTTTCATGCCTGCGCTTGACTGTCACAACGTCCGAGACATCACTATCCTCCCTAGGGGTATATCTGACCACACGCCCTCGCTTCTGGTAGTAAGAGACCCCCCCCCCCCGACATACTGAGCCCGATGTGGAGGATGAATGCGTGGTTCCTCTAGGACAAGGACTTTAAAACAACTGTAGGTAAGGAACTCAAAAAATACTTTCTCACTAACCAAGACTACGTCTTCTCTCCGGGCACCTTGAAGGAAGCGGGTAAGGTCTCCATCCACGGCTTTGCCAATAGTCAGCTCAAGTGTAAGCGGCTAGCCCAGAACTCCCATATCACTCTCCTGGAGGCCCAGGCTACTCTCCTTGAAAGCCAAATGTCATGTCAGAACGGAGAGACGAGCCGCAAGACAGACGGCTGGCATTCCTACGAGATGAGATCAAACAAGCCTCCATGGAAGCCGCTGAACTATTGTGAAGATCCTCCGTAGCTAGGATGTATGGGTGAGGGAAAAAAATGGGAACATTTTACACCAACTGGCCACATACCCCATGGCTAATTGCATATTTCCGGAGATTAATGATGTAGATGATGTGGTTCATTCCTCGCCCGCGGCGATGGCCTAAAGTTTCGCCACCTACTATTCTGGGCTTTACTCTAGCCTTTTCCTCCCAGAACGGGTCCACCAAGAGTGTGTCCATCTCCCCGCCTTAGCAAGATTGAAAAAGCCGACCTTGACCTTCCCATTACCTGCAAAGAAATTAACGAGGCCATCTCACGTACCGCGGCCGGCAAAACTCCAGGCCCTTACGGGCTTCCGCAGGAATGCTACGCAGCTTATCAGGAAACACTTATCCCCCATCTCTTGGATGTATATGCAGAGGCTGTCCAAAATGGCTCGTTTCGACCAGAAATGGACACCGTCACCAAAGTGGTGATCCCTAAATCCCAACCCCCCTCAGTGCAATGCTGCAACTACCGCCCTATTTCTCTCATTAACGCAGAAGTTAAAATATTTGCATTGGTTCTAGATAACCGGCTGCGATCCCATCTTGCCAAACTGGTGCACCCCGACCAATGCGGATTCATGCCTTCTCAAGGCACTAGGACCTTAGCAAACCGCCAGCTACGGAACCCTTACTTAGCACTTCTTCTCATTGATTTTGAGGTTTCCGATTCTGTGGACTGGCGGTACCTAGAGGACGTACTGATTGAGATGGGCATGGGGCAACACTTTTGTACTTTAGTCAAAGTACTATACACCAGACCACAAGCATGGGTACTTGTCAACGGGGCAATATCAGGGTTGTTCCCCATTAAGAAAGGGACAAGGCAAGGATGTCCCCTCTCACCGCTCTTATTTGCCCTGGCGATGGAACCCTTAGCATGTCTCATTAGATCTAACGCCCGAATTAGGGGTTGGCCAGGTTCGGACGAGGACAAATTTGCCCTGTATGCGGACAAGGTTCTGCTCTTTTTGGCTTAGCCAGCCCAGTTCGAACTCCACTGCCTTAGGGCATTGCATCTTTTTGGACGAGCCTCCGGCCTATGCTTACATCCCACTAAGTCAGTCCTAGTTCCTCTCCACCTCTCTCTCTCTCTCTCTCTCTCTCTCTTGAGTGCTTCGATTGGCAATCCACAATACCTATTAGGAGCCTATCCTTTAAATACCTCGGAATCAGGGTGGCCCTGTTGCCCGATCTTGAATGGTCACTTAACATGGCTCCACTGATGAAACATCCCGGGCCGACCTCCACAGATGGCAGACGTCACCGTTGAACCCTCTGGGGAGAGTCGCTTTCTTCAAAATGATGATACTCCACAGGTTTTTATTCATAATTCACAACACGCCATTCCACATCCCATGAACCTGGTTCAAGGAGTTATATATAATGTAAACAACAAGGACCCCCTGTTAAGAAAGTCAATTCGTAATACAGGGAAAGGAGTTATATAGCCTGACACTAAATTCCTTTGGAGCGGCCAAAAACCTCGATTGGCCCTATCCCAATGCCGGATCCCCTCCTTCGATGGTGGAATGGGCATGACTAATCTATACCTGTACTATTTGGCAACCCGCCTACTCACAATACATGATTGGTTCAACGGTGGCTGGTCAGACCCAGCATACAAGATAGAACTGAATATCTTGGGCTTACCCAATATCCAGGAGAAGGTGTATGGGGGACCTATCTCCAGACTCTTACCTACGGCAACACAGGAGTTCTTTTGGCCAGGCGTGCCTCTCTGCACCACACCCAATGGTCGAATAAACTAACTCAGTATACACCACTCTGGCAGGGATCCTGGCTCCGGGAAGTCAGCAGTGTAGGAAGGTGGAAATCTGACTATGGTTGCCTCCAACTTTTTTGCCTGGTGTTTTGCTGCTTTTCCGACTTAGTTGACCTGGGACCCTGCTATTCAGGGCCCCAGGCCTACTGCTCTCTCTGTAAAATGGATTCCATGTACCTTAGGTACATATCTAATTGGATACTGAGTCACCTTATCAGTCCCTGTACAGTGTACCTTAGGTACCCAGGGCATAGGTGTACCCAGGGCCTACCAGGGGCTGCAGCATGTATTATGCCACCCCTGGCTGGCCATCCAAATCTGACACAACTGGCTGCACGACAGCTGGGGCAAGGTGGTGTAATCACCCTTTGCTTTAGATATAGTATTCCTATATCTAACCCTAAAATGGACGCATGTATTCCTATCAGTCACTCCTATGGCAGGCCGTATCAATCCTGAAGGCAGAGTGCTTGGAATTATGTGAGATGGTGCTCTGGCATGAGCTGAGCCTGTTTGCAGCTTGCATAACCAAGTCCTAATAACTGTTCCATGATAACGCGTACCATATACTCTTAAGTGCCTTATAATCCTCGCGGTTATTTGCCAACTTTGGTATCGCTTTATCAAAACATGTCGAGTAAGGTGTCATACGAATTGGAATACTAACCCCTCGCCAATTCTGGCGACGGGGT
This sequence comes from Lissotriton vulgaris, assembly GCF_964263255.1. Taxonomy (NCBI): domain Eukaryota; kingdom Metazoa; phylum Chordata; class Amphibia; order Caudata; family Salamandridae; genus Lissotriton; species Lissotriton vulgaris. The sequence goes on from NW_028253739.1 coordinate 472,320, forward strand.
TAGCATTCCACCCTTCTAGAGGGACACGACATGTATGTAACTGTGAACCCCGGTTAAAGTTAACTCGAGCCTCAGCATCACAAAATGGATGCTGCCACCACAGACACAAGTCTGACCTCCTGCTGCTGGGAGTCCTTCCAGCGAGGAGAGCTTGGACAAAGGGTTTCCTGTCAGGGGCGGTGCTAGCACCATCCCAGACAGGGTTTTGTGTATCCCAGGTAGGCAGGGCTGAGAGGAAGGTGACTGCAAGTGGCACCCCGGTGCTCACTGTGCATATGCCGGCTTGAACCAGTTCCAGGGGCACACCAGCCCCTGAGCTGGGGAAAGTCCGGACAAGGGAGAGGGGTGTAACCACCCCCCTCCTGGTCCCACCCATGGGCAGGACCTAGTCGCGTGCCAGCCCCTTTTCTGAGAATAAAGGTAGGAGCAGGCCCCTTCCCACAGTAGATAATTCTGAATCTTGACTACTTTCCACGAAAGGATTCTTGACTATTTCTGAAGACTCTCCCTTGTGGCTAAGGAGTAGCCACCCTGCACCCGCAGGCACCATCTAAGCATTGCGGTTTGCTGTAAGTCCATCCTCCGGATCAAGACTGCCCAGCTCGACGAGACCCGGATTCCCTGGCATCTCTGACCTCTACCTGCATCATCAGCCCAGCTGAGATTCGTGGGTGTGACGAGACCTGAAGGGACCGGCCATCTTCAAAACTGCACGACGCTTAACCAGCACGACCGCCGAGGGATCCTCGAGTGAGTGCTTTGGGGTTTGAGAAGCCCTAACCCTGAGCAGCTCCAGCACCGAAGTCCAGCCCCCCAGCATCCACGAGATCTGCGTGGGGCCCTTCTGCTCTTTGCTGCTCACCGCGTTGTCCGGTCACTTGCCTGCTGGCTAGTGGCCCTCCTGACGACGAACCACGACGATTACACCGCTGGTCTGGTTGCTCCAGACTGGCCCTTGCTCCCTTCCACGAGAGGAGCACCCCGGACCCTCCTGGTCCACTCCAGATGCCATCTTGACTCCACCGCGTGGGCTTGACTTTGCCAAGGTTTGTTGCCCCAACCCTGGGTCCAGCATCGCCGACAGCAGACACCTTCGTGGGACAGCTCGCACCTCCAGCCTGGTCGCCGACAACGCCTCCTGGTCCGAGGGACAGCAGAGTCTAGCGTCGCCCACTCACCTGGTCGAGGTGACTTCATCCGGTGCCATCCTGGTTCCCACCTAATCACTGGCTAGTGATTAAGAACTGAGTCCCCTCTGCTTTCAGGTCGTCTCCATCACCGATCCAGGCTTGGATCCCATCGAACATCATCACTGGTCGCCTGCCAGCAACTTCTTCTTTCAGGCTCCATAGACTGTAACGAGGATTCCCGACGTCTTTTGAACCCTATGCAGCCGCAGCCCCTGGGCTAGGTAACCAGAGCATCTCGGTGCTCCAACGTAGGTTCACTATCTAAGTGTCCAGATCCTTTTTCGTTTTCAGCCTATCTAGTCGGATTCGTCCGATAACAGTAACTTTACGAATACTAGCATCCATAGACTTTGTCCCGCATCCCGCGTGAGAGTGCACACTCTGCACCCGATCTCCCTAGGCCTCCTGCTCCTAACCTTAGGGTTCAGTAGTGTAGTCCTAGCGATCCTGAAGCCTCTGGATCTTGTTACTTACCTGCTAGTATTTCGCATTCCACTTTTAGTGTATATAGTTTTTCGTGCCCCTCGGGCATTTGTGTAAATTGTGCGACTTAAAGTATTTTCGTAAGAGTTTTGTTGTGTGCTTAGCTCCCTGACTCATAAAGAGTTCAGGGTAGACTTGTTGTAAATAAATATCCTTTTATTTTCATAACAACTTGTGTGGTGTCCTTTCACTTGGTGTCCAAGGGGTATATGTGATGGTATAACAGCTGGCTTAACACGCCCTCTAGGGTTTAGCCTAAAGACTGCTCTTGTCCATGCTACTAGGATAGCTGGTCTATAAGGTTGACTTACAACCAATCATCAATAAGGGTCGTTTGGTATGATACAAAGTGATCACTAGAATAGTGAGCACTATATATCAGGCCAACTTCTCACATTGGTGAGCAGCGGTTGGGATTTGAGCTTGCTGTTGTTTTACCACACGTATCCTAAGAATATCATTTGAAAGATCTCATAAGTACCAAGGTACATATAACTTAGCTTAGAATACTCTGGGTTCTACTGAACCAGCTGTTGTAGTGTAACAGGGCTTAGCACACCCTGACTACAACTCTCAGCAAGGGATCAGTAGGCAAACAAATAGTGTAGGTAAGTGCACCACTTACACCTCACTAGAAAAGCATGTCTGACAAAGGAGAGAACACAGAAGCTCCCATTATGTCAGTTGACCCTCCACAGGTCATGTCAAGATATGCAGCTCTTAGCTTCCAGGAGATGAGACAAGTGTGTACCTCCAGGAAGCTAAAACAGGGTTCTAACCCTACCATCCCATTTCATATAGGTCTCTTAGAGACTTATGATGCAAGGAGGGCTTCTAACACAGGCCCTTCTAATCCAGATGGGAGAATGCCCCCCTTAGAGGGAACCCTTGGGGACCCTGACCTTAACCTCAATGGAGAAGAAAGTGAAGGAGAGGAAGAGGATCAGGAGTTGTCAGGGGATGAGGCAGACAAGGGTCAGGTAGAAGTCAGTAGACTCACCAGGACCAACTTAAGCAGGCATGAAAATGGACTTGAGGGACCCCCAGGCCCACTCTCAGGCAGGCTTAACATTGGGAGTGGACGAGTTAGGTCTCTATCCAGAGGCTCTAACAGATCCATTCGTACCAATGGCTCTCAGACCTCTTCTCACAGAGGGATGACATCCCCTCAGAGAAGAGAGCATGAAGCTAAGATGAGGGAAGTCAATCTGAGGATTGAGAGGGAAGAACTTGCCCTTGCCAAAGAGAGACTTGCCTTTGCTAGAGAGCAGAAATTGAGTGGGGCAGACCCCACTGGTGGCAGCATTATCCCTAGAGATAAAGACAGGAGTTTAGACACTAGACACCTGAGTAAAATAGTGCCCCCCTTTAAACAAGGGGATGACATCCACAAATGGATGACTGCTTTGGAGAGGGCCTGCACTGTCCAGTGCGTCCCCCAGAGTCAGTGGGCAGCTATCTTGTGGCTCTCCTTTGAAGGCAAAGGTAGAGATAAGCTCCTCGCTACTAGAGCTGAGGATGCTAACAATTACCAAGTCCTGAAGAATACACTGGTTGATGGGTTTGGCTTAACAACTGAGCAGTACAGGTTGCTGTTCAGGGACACCCAGAAAACACAGTCTCAGGATTGGACTGACTTTGTTGATTGTGCCACTAAGGCTCTAGAAGGCTGGCTATTGGGTAGTAAAGTTACTGACTTCACAGGATTGTATAATCTTATTATGAGAGAGCAAGTCTTAAATAATTGTCAGAACCAGTTATTACACCAGCACCTGGTAGACTCTGATCTGACCTCTCCACAAGAATTGGGTAAGAGGGCAGACAAATTGGTCAGAACCAGGATTAGGCCTAAGAACCAGGGTGGTGACCAAAAGAAAGAATCAACCAAGCCTCAAGAGAAGGGTGGGAATAAATCTTCTGATCAAACCCCAGGGCCCCAAAAATCCTCTGAAAAGGGTGGGTCCCAAAATCCTTCCAATACCCAAAAGAAACCTTATTGTCATACCTGCAAACAGGTGGGCCATTACAAAACTGACAGCAGTTGCCCAAGGGCCAACAACAATAAGGAGAACATCCCCCCCAAGTAACACTTCCAAGCCTCCTGTTACTACTAGTAGTAATCCCCCAGGTGGTGGGAGTGCCCCCAAGAATTTGGGTGCATTTACTTTGGGAGTTCCTGGGGACTCTGGCCTAACCAGGTCCCCTGACTTAGATACTCTTGTCTGTGAGACTGGCATGGGGTTTGCCAACTTCACAGCTTGTCCCGACATTTTGGGCAAGTACAGACAGGAGCCCCTCATCAATGGTTCAAAAGTTGAGGCCTACAGAGACACAGGGGCTAGCATCACCATGGTAGCTGAGAGCCTAGTCCCCTCAAGGCAACTTATGCCTGGAGCCACATATCAGGTAACCAACATTGATGGAGTGCAGAGAGATCATCCCATAGCAGTGGTCAATCTCAGCTGGGGAGGTGTCACTGGCCACAATAGAGTGGCAGTGTCACCAAACTTGTCTGTAGATTGCCTACTGGGGAATGATTTAGAGATCTCAGCCTCGGCTGAGGTAGAGCAAGAAACCCATTTTAAAATGGTAAACCTCCATGGTAAGGTTAGTGGGGCAGTGATAGCCACAGCCCCAGTCCAAGATGTCCTCCCTGAACAGGTCACCAATCTCAGACAGATTCCTTCCCTGAACAGGTTGGCAAGGCTGTGATGGTCACAGCCCATACCCAAACTGAGTCCCTTCCTGAAAAGGTTGGTGGAGTTGTGATGGCCACAGCTCAAACTCAGACAGATAATAGTGTTGTGAAGCCTGAAACGATGGATCACTCCACTCAGACAGAGAGCATTGAGGAGGAAGAGAAATCTCCCTCCCACCAGACTTTAGGAAAGGATCAGCCTCCTCAGGGAACTGATCTGACCCCTTGTGAAGAAACTGCCCCAGAGGTAGTCAGGCCTAGCCTGGCAGAACCCCTGATGTCAGTGGACCCTTCCAAGGTAGGACCCATTCTGGAGCAGGTAACCTGCCCCTCTCTACCCTGCCTCAGTCAGCCCAGGGCTGTAGAGGCCAGGAAGGCCAGTGGTGGACCCCAAAGGGCCCCCTGTCCAAAAGAACTCCCCAATCAGCAGATTAGGGTCACTGAAGATAGCAGGGCTAGCCAAGTGAAAATAAAACAAACTCCTGAGGGATCCCCCTTAAACTTAGTTAAGGACCTCCCACAGATGGACACTCCTGGGCACAGCCAAACCTGGGACCTAAGGGCCCCAAACCTGACCTGTCCCTCCAGTAAGCCAAACAGAGGGACCCAGCCTCCAGCTTTAGGTAGCCAGAGGTTGACCCTGAGAGCTCACAGCAACTCAGTCAAGGAAAGAAAGGCATATATGGTGGATAGTGATTGGAGGAAGTTGAGCCCAACAGTAGTGGAGTCTCACTTCAGTACTCCATCCCAGCACCAGCCTTTTACTTTGCCAATACACACCACAGGTAGAGATTCCCTATGGTGGAGACCCTCAGATACCCTTAGGGTGAGGGATTGCTTAGTGGACCATGATATAGGGGGTAACCATGCCAGTGCCTATACCACCTCATATGGCCACTCAGGCAATATAGGCTTACCTGATCAAGGATAGCCTTATCTCCTTTAGTTTGGGGGGGGGGGGGGGGGGGGGTATGTATGAAGGTGGATATCTGACTATGGTTGCCCCCAACCTTTTTGCCTGGTGTTTTGCTGGTTTTCCGACTTAGTTGACCTGGGACCCTGCTATTCAGGGCCCCAGGCCTACTGCTCTCTCTGTAAAATGGATTCCATGTACCTTAGGTACATATCTAATTGGATACTGAGTCACCTTATCAGTCCCTGTACAGTGTACCTTAGGTACCCAGGGCATAGGTGTACCCAGGACCTACCAGGGGCTGCAGCATGTATTATGCCACCCCTGGCTGGCCATCCAAATCTGACACAACTGGCTGCACGACAGCTGGGGCAAGGTGGTGAAATCACCCTTTGCTTTAGATATAGTATTCCTATATCTAACCCTAAAATGGACACATGTATTCCTATCAGTCACTCCTATGGCAGGCCTTATCAATCCTGAAGGCAGAGTGCTTGGAATTATGTGAGATGGTGCTCTGGCATGAGCTGAGCCCGTTTGCAGCTTGCGGAACCAAGTCCTAATAGCTGTTCCATGATAACGCGTACCATATACTCTTAAGTGCCTTATAATCCTCGCGGTTATTTGCCAACTTTGGTATCGCTTTATCAAAACATGTCGAGTAAGGTGTCATACGAATTGGAATACTAACCCCTCGCCAATTCTGGCGACGGGGTTAGCATTCCACCCTTCTAGAGGGACACAACATGTATGTAACTGTGAACCCCGGTTAAAGTTAACTCGAGCCTCAGCATCACAAAATGGATGCTGCCACCACAGACACAAGTCTGACCTCCTGCTGCTGGGAGTCCTTCCAGCGAGGAGAGCTTGGACAAAGGGTTTCCTGTCAGGGGCGGTGCTAGCACCATCCCAGACAGGGTTTTGTGTATCCCAGGTAGGCAGGGCTGAGAGGAAGGTGACTGCAAGTGGCACCCCGGTGCTCACTGTGCATATGCCGGCTTGAACCAGTTCTAGGGGCACACCAGCCCCTGAGCTGGGGAAAGTCCGGACAAGGGAGAGGGGTGTAACCACCCCCCTCCTGGTCCCACCCATGGGCAGGACCTAGTCACGTGCCAGCCCCTTTTCTGAGAATAAAGGTAGGAGCAGGCCCCTTCCCAAAGTAGATAATTCTGGATATTGACTACTTTCCACGAAAGGACTCTTGACTATTTCTGAAGACTCTCCCTTGTGGCTAAGGAGTAGCCACCCTGCACGCGCAGGCACCATCTAAGCATCGCGGTTTGCTGTAAGTCCATCCTCCGGATCAAGACTGCCCAGCTCGACGAGACCCGGATTCCCTGGCATCTCTGACCTCTACCTGCATCATCAGCCCAGCTGAGATTCGTGGGTGTGACGAGACCTGAAGGGACCGGCCATCTTCAAAACTGCACGACGCTTAACCAGCACGACCGCCGAGGGATCCTCGAGTGAGTGCTTTGGGGATTGAGAAGCCCTAACCCTGAGCAGCTCCAGCACCGAAGTCCAGCCCCCCAGCATCCACAAGATCTGCGTGGGGCCCTTCTGCTCTTTGCTGCTCACCGCGTTGTCCGGTCACTTGCCTGCTGGCTAGTGGCCCTCCTGACAACGAACCACAACGATTACACCGCTGGTCTGGTTGCTCCAGACTGGCCCTTGCTCCCTTCCATGAGAGGAGCACCCCGGACCCTCCTGGTCCACTTCAGATGCCATCTTGACTCCACCGCGTGGGCTTGACTTTGCCAAGGTTTGTTGTCCCAACCCTGGGTCCAGCATCGCCGACAGCAGACACCTTCGTGGGACAGCTCGCACCTCCAGCCTGGTCGCCGACAACGCCTCCTGGTCCGAGGGACAGCAGAGTCTAGCGTCGCCCACTCACCTGGTCGAGGTGACTTCATCCGGTGCCATCCTGGTGCCCACCTAATCACTGGCTAGTGATTAAGAACTGAGTCCCCTCTGCTTTCAGGTCGTCTCCATCACCGATCCAGGCTTGGATCCCATCGAACATCATCACTGGTCGCCTGCCAGCAACTTCTTCTTTCAGGCTCCATAGACTGTAACGAGGATTCCCGACGTCTTTTGAACCCTATGCAGCCGCAGCCCCTGGGCTAGGTAACCAGAGCATTTCGGTGCTTCAACGTAGGTTCACTATCTAAGTGTCCAGATCCTTTTTCGTTTTCAGCCTATCTAGTCGGATTCGTCCGATAACAGTAACTTTACGAATACTAGCATCCATAGACTTTGTCCCACATCCCGCGTGAGAGTGCACACTCTGCACCCGATCTCCCTAGGCCTCCTGCTCCTAACCTTAGGGTTCATAGTGTAGTCCTAGCGATCCTGAAGCCTCTGGATCTTGTTACTTACCTGCTAGTATTTCGCATTCCACTTTTAGTGTATATGGTTTTTCGTGCCCCTCGGGCATTTGTGTAAATTGTGCGACTTAAAGTATTTTCTTAAGAGTTTTGTTGTGTGCTTAGCTCCCTGACTCATAAAGAGATCAGGGTAGACTTGTTATAAATAAATATCCTTTTATTTTCATAACAACTTGTGTGGTGTCCTTTCACTTGGTGTCCAAGGGGTATATGTGATGGTATAACAGCTGGCTTAACACGCCCTCTAGGGTTTAGCCTAAAGACTGCTCTTGTCCATGCTACTAGGATAGCTGGTCTATAAGGTTGACTTACAACCAATCATCAATAAGGGTCGTTTGGTATGATACAAAGTGATCACTAGAATAGTGACCACTATATATCAGGCCAACTTCTCACAAGCAGCTTAAACGGATTCAAAGCCTGGGATCTTATTGGCATCTCGCAACTTGGTGACATATGGGGAGGGAATCACATGCGCACTTTTCAAGACCTACAAGCCCAATATTTCCTACACTCCTCTCAGTTTTATAGATACCTGCAGCTGCAACATGCACTCCACACCCACATATCCAACGGCACCGCGCTACCAGAATATAGCCCACCCAAGGCTCAAACCATGACAGGTAACCCTCGGAAGGGAGGGATCTCCCGTATTTACCGAACTCTCACAAACAATACTCCCAACATGTTGCACCGACTTAGGCACAAATGGGAGGGTTGGATTGGACCTCTGGAGAAAGAGTACTGGAGCGACGCATTGATGGCAAGTAAAACGATTACCATTTCCGCTAGGCTCCCCCTGGTTCAACTGTATTATTTACATACCGCATACCTCACACCAAAGCGCCTTCACAGTGCAGGGTTTAGACCTACTGCATCATGCACACGCTGCAGCCAAGAGCAAGCAGACTTCTTACCCATGGTATGGTCCTGCCCCCTCTTCACAAGCTACTGGAACTCAATAGAGAGCGAAGTTACGGAGATTCTAGGCTGGGAGTTTCCGAAGAGGCCACTAACCGCGCTCCTGGGAATTACAGATGGGTTGGATGGGTACAGATCTGATAAATTATTTCTAAACACAGCTCTGATAGTGGCCAAGAGATATTTTTGTTAACTGGCTAAATACTGATTCCCCTAACATAGCGAAATGGCGAAGAGGGGTGGACTGGTGCGCAGCACAGGAGAAACCCATGTATGCGGCAAAAGGGTGCCCGGCGAAGTATCGCAAAGTATGGGGCAAATAGTTGGGATTGCAACATGCCTTCTTCAGGGACTGTGTATCGAGAGGGAAGGTCATACGTTGTTTTCCCTTCATAAATATGTACTCCAGGGGGCGGATCTACAAGAAAGTGGAAAGCCAGATTTGATTTAAGCCACTAGTGCGTCCCATTTTTCCAATCTTGAAAGCACCATCAGGGAGGGGGTTCAGAATTCCTCATGGAGGGGAGGCCAGAGTTATTAACAACCACTGGAAAGGAGGCATATATCGCCGAGATTTTATCTGCATAAAAATGGGCAATCTTATTAAAGCTGCTCCTACTAGAGTCAATGCCCGCAGATACGGTATCCAGGGAGGTAATACAATTTTAAAGATCTCCCGCTGGGTGTTCTTGGCCTCGCCAATCTTTCATGTATACAATTCCATCCGCGCCACCCTGATCTTTTTATGGCATTCATTTAGCAAACGTTGGTAAGAAAATGCACCCCGTTTTTACCTGTTAGAGTGGTACTTAATGGGACCCTGAATAGTAAGCGTAGTCATGTTGACAACAGTATGGTGTTTACTCCACATATAGATGAGGCCTTTGTAGGTGACAAACCTGAGTGTGATGCCCCGTTCGATCTGTCAAGTTCGGGAGACAGGACATCATTGAAGTCTCCCCCCAGGATGTGTCCGGAGGAGGGAGGTCTCTAATATTATATCTGTAAGTTTAGTCAAAGTATAGCCTTGGAGGCGGGGATGGGCATATGCACTGATGATAGTAACATTACGTCTGTCCCAAGGCCCTGAACTGCAGTATACGTGCCCAGGGTGTGTACCCATGTTTTTAGTACTCGGAAAGGGGGTGATTTCTTGATCAATATCGCCACCCCCGGGATCCTGAAATGAACCCCATGTGTGCCAGATTGATGCACGCCACCCTGGCCAGAAAGAGACAGCGGTTGCCCATGAGATGTGTCTCCTTGATTTTGTAGCCTATCCCGTTCACGTTCCAAGTGAAGATGGAGTATTGCCTAGAGTCCCAATCTGTGAGACTCATTAGCTTGGATGGGTATTGGAGGATACCCAATCCCTTCCGGTATCACCTCTGGGTCAATATCGTCAGCTGCAACGTTCTACTGAAGATCAATGTATAAAGTGTAACACACAAAACAATCCAATCTACAACTCCTCCCACCCCATCCCACCATCACCGCATCTGTAGTCTTCAGCAACGGGCCAAGGAGACATATCGCAGGCCCAACTCGGGTGATCTGATGTGCTTCCCATTACCAACCATCAAATTATAAAAAGAGGAAGAAGGGGTGATTTGTGGAGAATGAAGATATTAAAAACCAAGGAGGGGCGGGGGCAAGGAGTAATGAACGAAGAAGAGAAAAATGAAACCGAGTGAGAGAGTAGAACACAAGTGATCACACCCTGCTGGCAGCTGGAAACACAATAAAGTCAACGAGAAGAGTGTTATCTTAAACGTCCAGGTGGGGTGGCTCTAAGGAGTGGTCATGAGCTTTGCTGGTAATTTAGTGGTCACCACCGCTTCTTGTTGTCCTGCATCCATAGCTTGAGATTGTAGCTGTGGGGTTGCCATGTATGGCTTGCAGTATGTCTGCATATTGCTGGGGCCAGGGATGGCAGTTTCTACCTGTACTGCTGGAGGGGTAACGACTCTGGAATAGCAGTCCAGTTTGCCCTGTTGAGCTGGTTTGGGTTCCTTGTCCTTAGCACTGAGAAGTTGCCCCTGTGCGACCACTGGTGATTGTATTGAATTTGTCCGCACAGGTAGAAGTAGGCCCTGAGCGTGGTGAGGAAAGAGCAGAATAAGAGGGCACGCTGGGCATCAGGTCGGAGGAGCAGTTCTAAAGTGCGCCAGCGTCTGCACTCTCCTTTAGTCCGGTAGGGTCCCAGAAAAACCCAGCGAGTCACACAGCTCCTTAGTGTGGATCTCGGGTTACAGCATGCACCATTCTCAGAGCAACAGCCTTTGGGTGGGCTTCCATAAAGAGGGCTCTCCACAATCCGGTAGTGGGGGCACCCTCCAGGATACCCTCCCCCCCCCCAGAGAGCAGATCTCAGGGACCATCCTTAATGCATCAGCTCAGGACAAGCACTGCATTCTCGTTGGAGCAGCTGGTGTCACATAGTCCTGGAAGCCGCCCCTGCCTATGGCGTGGTGTTTGGGCCCTTAATGTTAGTAGTAAGCCTTCTCAGTGCCCTCAGCTCACATGGGGAAAAAGGGAGGGAGGCACTCAGACTTCAGGAGCATGGCATGTGTTTGTCATTCTGCTCCCCCCTGGTCTCTCATCACCCACCTCATGGCTGCAGCAGGCCTCCGTTCCAAGGCTGACCTCGGTCCTGGGCCGGTCGCCGCAGTAGACCTTCAGGGGTCATCCAACTCTCTCAACCAACAGTAGAGGGTGGGGACTTTCCCCCGATCATGGCTCCCCAGATGGCCACCACTCATCTGGGCCTCTCTGGCTGTGCCCAAGGCAGTGACAGAACTGGGCTCCAGCCGTAACACCTCCACAGTACCCAGGTCCGGAGTACTGGGAGGCTCCAGGTGACCAGCAAAGCTGCCGGTGCTTTCATGGCTCAGCTCATCGGGTCTCGGGCCAGGGGTACCGATTCCTTGGGAGCCACTTTCTCCCAGGACCACGCCAGCGAGCCGGCCTCCCTGCCCCTCAGCTCCATCCTCAGATGACGCACAGCACAACTGCCATTAAGCAATTCAGCACGGCCGGCCCTCTCGCTCCCCAGCACACTCCAGGACTCCTCACTTAGTGTATATAGCTCTACAAAGTTTATTTAGGAGAAGTAAGGATCCTTAAGGGGGTGGCTCTTTCACTCTAATTCTCCATGCCCATATACATCAAAAATTGAGAAGTAGCAAACACTATCGGTTCTCTTGTAAGCTTTTCATGATCCTTAAGGCCTTCCAATAGTACCGGACGCCAATCAGGCTGCATACTGGAATACTCCATTTAGTATGGGCCTTATGTACCTTGGGCAAAAGAAGACTCTTCTGCATGGAGCTTTCCCTATATGCTCTTTCCCACTCCCTCTCTCTTTCAAGCCTAGTGCCCGGGAGCATCCCCACCTCCTCTTCTGGCAACTATCATCCTTTCCAGTCGCAGCGCTACATGTGTCCTCCCTTAGGCCTTCTCCTTACATATGTTGAAAGCAACTCAATGGTGTTGTTTGCTCACTGCTCCTTGGAAGAGATGCCAGGAGCTCACAATGTTGCTGACAGTGAAGGGCACTCATGCCTTTTTGTTCAAGATGGGAATCGTTGTCCAAAAGAAGAAAAAAAAAAGAGAAAGAAACCTGCACAATAACACGGCTGCTAGTGGTGGCTGCATCATTCCATAATGCGTGCAGGCATGAAGCATGCACATGCCTGAGCCACCACGCACGTGCACAAAATGACACTATCCCAAGGTGGATTGGTAAATAACAATAGGAAATTTAACTTGCATGAAAGCACTTTTTGTATTGTGGCATGGCCTGGCAGCAAATGGGAGCTACCAGGCTGTCAAAACAAAAAGAAAAAAAACTATTTAAAGGACTATGGGGTGGCGAGCTATGGATAAGTGGCTGGAGGAAGCGAGGCTGAATGGAGTATCTGGGAGTAGAGGCAAAGGTGCAACAGAGGCACTTGACGCGGGCCCTGAGTGGGAGGAAGAAGAAAAAAAATAAAAAAGAAAAGCCAGGGAGGGGTTGGGAAATAGATAAATGAGCCCATGGGAGGGTGAGTGAGCCAGACAGAGAATGTACAAGTCAAACAAACTACCTACACTTCAGGAAAGCGCTGAAGAATATGGGCCATATTTATGGCAAAGTCATGCACCATGCTGCACTGCGCAGTAGGAAAAGGGCAGGAGTATGCCGTATGTTTGAAAAAATACAGCACAATTCTGCCTTTGCACCTGCACTAGCGCCGTTTTGACTGCCTAGTTCCAACACAGGCACCCTTGCACCATTGTGCAAGGTTACCGGTGTGATTTAAGTAGGATTGTTTGCATCATCCATGGATGTTGCATGGAACACCCATGCTCCACCCATGGAACACCTCCCTGGCTCAGAATAATGCAATGATGTGTGCTGCGTTACATTACTCTGGATTTACAAAGCCACTCTGGGCCAAGCTAGGTGGCCTTGCGTGGCTTCATAAATCGCATTTTGGGCTTGCATCGCACATGCACCACATTGCATATACCCCTATGTTCTTCTGGAAAAGTGTTTGACTAGGAAATCTGATCACTAACCACCCTCTCAGCGACCTCCATAACCACTCTCCCCACAGGGATTAGTGAGCTAGATGCCAGTTAGGCCATCAGGCCCATTGCGACTGACCGTCGAAGTACACAAACCATTCACCATCTGATTGTTGACCACAAGTAAATGGTGGAATCAACACTCTCGAACACCTGCTCATCTGCAGATCGTGAAACAGAACCATAAGTGGACAGGATCAACCATTTAATCAACAAAACACTGTGGTCCCCAGGACTGACGGAGTAGTGAAGAAGGTGTTATCAACATTCGCAGTGTGTTGCAAAACACCTCAACTCTAATCAGAGCCTCTGTGCAAGTCAAGAGTTTAGATGTAGTGACATTTTCTCACTGCACCTTTAACCCCATGTGCTCCAGGTCGGGGTGCTGATGGCCACATGCAACACCCCGCGTGTGTGAATTACGGCGAGTATTGTTTGCTTGAATTGGAGACACATGGAGTGAATAAGACGCTAAGAGTTGGTTCTATCTACCAGATTCAAGAGGGACGATTCGGCCCAGGGAAGAGTTAACAGTAGGAAACCTTCTAAGCCTCAGGGACCTCCAAGCTGAGTCCCCTTTGGGTTCTGCACTCAATAAATCCACTGCACTATCGCAGGTGTTGTGCCCGGTACAGGCAGGGCCAGGACAGACCTTCAGCAATCTCTGGTACAGGTGGAAGTTCTTCAGGCACAAGAGTCAGCAGATCCTCAGGTGAGTGCTCGGCTTGAGTCGACCAGCCCATGTCCACACTGTGGTCCAGTGCGCGCAGAGGTCAGCTCTTCACTCAGGTGCTTGGAAGTCTCCAAGCGATCTTCTAAAGCCAAGACTTTCCTTTCACCAATGCAGTTTGGATTCTCCAGCAGACTGTAGGAGACTTGATAAAAGAAAAATCACTCTCCAATATTGTCTAAAAATCACTGTCAACTATTGTCAAAGTGAAACGTTCATTGTATAACTTTGTATTTGGTTTCTCAATTTGAGTCCTATTTGCAGTGTCAGCTGCTTCAGAATTATTCGCTCTCTGTGTTTGTTTCTCTCTGCACTGACCCTGCGAACACCCTCAGCTGTTCTAATATCATTTATACAACTTTGGGCCACGTCTATCCCAGAACGCAGCACTGGTCATCGGTAGCAGTTATAAACCCCGGGTCTTGCCAGTGACCTTTACAATGAGTACTCATGCTAATTATGAAATAATAATAATAGTTTGTTGTTGCTGTTTTGTTATTACTTAATTAATTAATTACTACTACTGCTGCTCTTACACAGTACAAATAGACCGCGCGTTTGGTCCATAGAACTGAAACGTTTCTCTCAGATTTATTTATTTTTGCAGAAAGAGTATAGTGCAGCGCAGAGGAAATGACGTGCTGCTGCCGTCATCCCCTGCGCTGCGGTCCTCCAGGCTGCGCTGTGCGTCTGCGTGTGCGCGCGCCCTGCCTAGCAAAGCTTGGCACTGGACGCATACCCTTCCAGCGGTGGTTCCCAAAGTGTGCGCCGCGGCGCCCCTGTGCGCCGTGATGAGAAGCCAGGGGCGCCGTGGCGCCACCCAGGATGTGGCTCCTTTGTGCTGAACGTGACCTCAGCCCTCGCCCTCTGCATTTAAATGGCTCAATTAAGAGCTCGGTGCGGTTACGGAGAGTGCTGTGGACATTGGTATGGTTTGTTTCAGAGTTTAAGCACTGGTCTTTGTTTCTGAATGAACATCTTACCCTGTGCATTGTGTTTTTTTGTTGATGGTAAATACAAGTTACACAACGCTCTGGTGCTTTCCATTTTACTTTCCCTTTCATGGAGTGTGGCGGCGTCTGTATATGCTTTCCTTTGGAGTTCCAGCCGGGTGCGTCTTGTGTCATAAATCTGAATTACATTGAAGGCAGAAACAGCTTCGAACGGCTGACAGCACGGCAGAAATAGAGTGGGAGAAAGTTGTCAAAACAGCAAAGGTTGTGTTAATAATTACTGTTGTAGAGTTGGATTTTTACAGTGGGGCCAGTACACTTCCGGTTTGGATGTATCGAATAGAGGTGGACAGCCTCGAATAAGTGTGATAGCAAGTGTTCAAAGAAACGGATATTTGAAAATATAGCTTACAAATATTTATTTGTGGCAAATACTTTTTGAGGGAAGGGTACTCAATTGTTTTTATTCACAAGTAAGCAGCATTACTGTGAGGTGTCAGAGCGCTTTACATAATAACCAGTTGTGATACATAAGGAATTAGGATTACATGCGTTACATAAAAGATACAAGCAGAAAAAATTGCAAATGTACAAGTTATAAAGTCACACACGGAAGAGATATAAACAGAAATACATTGCAAATGTACAAGTAGTAAAGTCACACAGGGAAGAGACAAATATAAAAAATTGCAAATGTACAGGTTGTAAAGTCACTCAAGGAAGAGATACAAATGGATAAACTCTAAGAGTCACATAGGAATGGTAGAGAGTACAAAGGTCTACTGCGGTGGTTCCCAAAGTGTGCGCCGCGGCACCCCAGTGTGCCGTAAAAAAATGGTGGGGAGCCACGGCCCGATGCCAATTAGGTCAAGGGAGCCACGGGTCAAAAAAGTTTGGGAACCACTGCCCTTCCAGTGATGAATCCTGTGCCCAGTCACATTCGGACACATTCACACGCTGAGGCAGATTAGTGAAGGCTTTGCAGTGGTGCAAATAGTGCTTTGTGATTCACGGTCAGGGCATGTTCCATGAGCCTGTCAGACCTTGCTTGGCATCAACGCAGAATGTACCTGTTTGAGGCAGACGCAAAGTCTGAGAAATGGTTCAATTTCTCCTCATTTTTAACGTGTTGCTCGTGTGCTGCACCCTTCATAACACATTCATTGTGTGAAAAGTTAGTCTCAGCATCGGATTTGTGCTGGGGTCATGCCTCCCAGTACAAACCATATGCCAGACGTTGTACACACAACCTCGCACTACGGCACAAAGGAGGGTGTGTGGTGCTCGGCAGCCTGAAGCAGCGCAGATGAGGGGAGCAGCTAAAGGCCAAAGTTAGCAAATGTAGCTCAGCACAGCTTCGTGCCCCAGGGAAAAACAGTGAAGAAACTTTGGTGCAAGTACTGCTTTGTGCTATAATAAATGAACCCCGGTATGTGTGCCCCCTTTTTCCCCCAGCGTCTTGAGACCCTCACGGGTAAGTAGTGCGCTCTACAAATTCTTGATTGATTGATGTGTGCTGTGCGGTGCAGCACACATGCAATGTCAACAGATTAGTGCCTGCTTCAAGGACTCGTTCGTTTTTTATACAAAGCACAGCCTGGCTATCTTAGTAGATCAGGCTTTGCACTAACATCTATGGGAGGTCCTCTGATCTGCCCAAGTAACTCCCCATGACCACCTCCATTTCGAAGCAGCGCAAAGCACAGTTTGTGCTGGGGAGGCTTCTTTCCAGTGGATAATATCTTTTGTGCTGGAAAATAAATAGCCATGCAAGATTTGCTACTGCTTTGCATCCGTTTGCACCAGGCAAATCCTTAGTAATTCTGACTTTTGCTACATGCGGGGTATTAGGGGCCGTGAAGACAGCAGCAGAGCCAAAAGGCTCTTGGAAATATCACACATAGTTGCATCAACATTTTGAAAATGCCGCACATAAGCAATCTGAAACCTTGGCAGCTTGAGCTGCTCACCCGGCCCCATGGAGGGGCCTCGCTCACCTGCCCCCACGGAGGGGCCCCGGTTACCTGGCACCACGGAGCTTGGGAGAGCCCCCGAGTGGCTGCGGTTCTGTGATACCGGCGGCTCCCTTTGCTGGTTTCCAGTGCTTGGTTTCCCTCTCTGCCCGCCCGGCCCGGTCCTGCCCAGCTCCAGGCCCTCCCAGCGGTGGTGTCCCGGGCCCTCTCCTGCGGTCCTCCCCAGCCCCGGCCCCTGCCCTGCGGTCCTGCCCAGCCCCGGGCCCTCCCAGCGGTGGTGTCCTTGTCCCGGCACCGGGCCCTCCCCAGCGGTAGGGTGACCAACTGGCATGGGTGCAAATTCAGGACAGTGAGTGTAAAAATTCGGGACAAAGGGTCAGAATTCAGGACGAAAATTCAGGACTGAAGGTCAGAGTTCAGGACAAAAATTTGGGACAAAAGGTACATGTTACAGACACATCAGAGGAAGTTGCGTAATATTACATAAGTAAATAGACAACTTACACAAGTACAAGTAAAAAGACGTTTATATTAGATTGAGAGAACCTTCCACTGCATCTGTTGTATGCCGGATTGAAACTTATATACAGGTGTATGAATATTGGATGCACCTGGGTAACATGAGCCAAAATGAAACTTCCACCCCCCAGAGCTTGGCCCCTGGTGAGGTGACAGGAGCCCATAAACAAAAACACTTTGTCATGCCCTGGGCTCTGGCAGGAGCAGTGGCGGCTGGTGACATTTGAAAGTGGTATGGCGTAAAAGTTTGATATGAGTGCCCAGTGGTGAGCGCAGTGAGCGAGCCTGAACGTAATTAGGGGGGCTTTTTCTCTCCCGAGAAAAGTTTGAAAAAAGAGTGGGCAAATGGTGCCTTTTCAAGAATATTTGAGAAAGCAAGAAGGCTAATAAAGCAATTGTGAAAGTGTAGTTACTGCATCAATAAAGAGATTTCGTATGATAATGACGTAAGAAGCTGCTTATTCAGTATAACCACATAGCTGTTAGTCTGTCTGGCATGGCTGTCCATCTCTCTCTGCTCTGGCTCCTCTCGAGCCCCAGCCTTTATGTTCCCTCCTGCCAGGTCCTACTGTTTTTGCGCTCTCCCTTATCTCCACCTACTTTCCAGACAGTCAACGCCTTGTTCTGCCTGGGTTCCCTCGGTTCCAGCACATTGTTTGTGTGCTAGAAGTCTTCTGTGGTATCATTTGAAACCTTTGCATTGCTCGTATGCTCCCTCTCCCCTAAATGCTCTCTCTCTGTCTGGACCATCAATCTCCAGTGGTATCCTTCGACTCCAGTGATTTAGTCCTGCAATCCCACCTCTCTGTGTTCTGTCCTTCAATGCACCCTCAGCCTACTGCAATCTTAAAACTCAGATCCAGAACATTACAGTAAGCGAATTCTCCAGATCATTCTAAAATACTCTGATCCCAACAAACGCACACTAACACTTGTACCTGCAAAGAACTATCCAGAGAACTGTCCGACAAACCTGCAGAACCATTCCTACAGTGACATAATTGATCCACATTATCCTTAAAATTCTCTGTTCACAACCCCTTACTCCAGACAGGCATTCAATTTTGTGAATCTAAAAAATGCCTTGTACGTGAGGCCTTCACACACCTTTTGCTAGTGGGACACGCTAGATGCACTGTGGGATAGACTCAGGGCACAAGTCCTAAAAAAAGAAGTGGGGGACGCTGTCACCGGAAGTGACATCACGACGGAAGTGACGTCACGAAAGGTGCCGAGCTCCTCATCCCAGAGAGGCCAAAGAGTGAAGTCCAGCTGTGCGGCAGGGGGGACGGCGTCCCCCGGTAAAATAAGCGGGGGGACGCCGTCCACCCGCATGGTACCCCGACTCGAGCCCTTGATTAGACTACCTTACATCATTTCTTATGTTAGTCAGTCTACTTTATGTAGCCACACAAAAGAAGGCAACAGATGGTAGGCAACAACAACATCCAAATATAAAGAAGAGTAAAATAAGTAAAAGCAACATAATTAACTAAACAAGGCAGTGAGTACTCTGGCTTCCCATTACGCATACCAGCATAAACATTCCACAGTGTTACTTCTATTCGGTAAGATAGCTGAGCACATGCTGCAGTGATTAACATAATAACCTGCAAGTAATACTTCAGACACCTTGCTGGTGCCTTTCAGCGTTTCACCCTTTCATGGATCATAAAATGACGATCATTGGGGTAATAGAAGCTGTATTGCGCAAGGCTCATGACACAATTCCATATGTGGTGCAAGATATGTAACACCATATCATTAATCCGGTTTACAAAAGCAAATTGTGTTGAACCTGTTCGTTTAAGGCTACTGTAGGAGAGTAGGGTCTGCAATCCTATGATCACCCAGATTTTTTGCTTTTGTTTCACTGGTTTACGACTTTCTCGGGCTGTGGGCCTGCCAATCAGACCCACAGCCTAGCTGTTCTCTCGCTAAATTGATGTGTACCCTAGGTGCATTACCCAATTGGAACTGGGCCACCTTGTCAGACCCTGTAACTCAGGGCATCGGTGTACCCAGGGCCTACCAGGGGCTGAAGCATGTATTATGCCACCCCTGGATGGCCATCTAAATCTGACACAACTGGCTGCGCGACAGCTGGGGCAACGTGGCGTACTCGCACGTTGCTTTAGGTATAGTATCCCTATATCTAACCCTAAAATGGACACCCGAGTTCCTATCAGTCACTCCTATGGCAGGCCTTAACAATCCTGAAGGCAGAGTGCGTGGAATCGGGTGAATTGGACTCTGGCACGAGCCGAGCCCGGTTGCAGCTTGCGGAACCAAGACCCAATGGCTGTTCCATGATAACGCGTACCATATCGGTAACTTCGGTATCGCGTTATCAAGACATGTCGAGTAAGGTGTCATACGAATCGGGATGCTGACCCCTCACCAATGCTGGCGACGAGGTTAGCATTCCACCCTTCTAGAGGGACACGACATGTACGTAACTGTGAACCCCGGTTAAAGTTAACTAAAGCCTCAGCTCCACAAAATGGATGCTGCCACCACAGACACGAGTCTGGCCTCCTGCTGCTGGGAGTCCTTCCAGCGAGGAGAGCTCGGACAAAGGGTTTCCTGTCCGGGGCGGTGTTCGCACCATCCCAGACAGGGTTTTGTGTATCCTGGGTAGGCAGGGCTTTACAAGAAGGTGACTGCGGAGTGGCACCCCGGTGCTCACTACGCATCTGCCGGTTAGAACCAGTTCCAGGGGCGCGCAGCCCCTGACCTGGGGAAAGTCCGGCAGGGGAGAGGGGTGTAACTACCTCCCTTCCTGGTCCCACCCCTAGGGCAGGACCTAGTCATGTACCCACCCCTTTCTTTAGGATAAAGGCCGTAGCGGGGACCCTTCCAAATTAGATCATCTTTGAATCAAGAATACTTTCTACGAAAGGACTTCGAGACTCTTCTTAAGATTTCTCCCTTGTGGCTAAGGAGTAGTCACCCTGCGTCCGCTTGCACCATCTAAGAACTCTGCGGTTTGCTGCAAGTCCTTCCTCAGGAATCCGACTGCCCAGCTCGACGAGAACCGGCTTCCCTGGCACCTCTGACCTCTACCCACATCGTCAGCTCAGCTGAGATCTGTGGGTGCGACGAGACCTCGAGGGACCGGCCATCATCAAAACCTGCACGCTTTCTTAACCAGCACGACCACCGAAGGAATCCTCTGGTGAGTGCTCTGGGGTCCGAGAAGCCCCGACCCTGAGCAGCTCCAGCACCGAAGTGCAGCCTCCCAGCATCTCCACGATCTGCGTGGGGCCCTTCTGCTTCGCTGTTCAGCACGTTGTCCGATCACTAGCCGCTGGCTTGTGACTCTTTTGGACGACAACAGACAACCAACGCTGCTGGTCTGGTAGCTCCAGACCAGGCCTTTGCTCCCTTCTGCGAGAGGAGCACCCCGGACCCTCCCGGTCCACTCCAGACGCCATTTTTAGGCCCACCACGTGGCCCTGAAATCTGCCAAGGCTTGTTGCCCCAATCCTGGGCCCAGCGACGCCGACAGCATCAACCTTCGTGGGACAGCTCCCACCTCCATCCTGGTCGCCGACAACGCCTCCTGGTCCGTGAGACTGCAGAGCCTAGCGTCGCCCACTCACCTAGTCGAGGTGACGATCATCCGGTGCCCTCCTGGTACCCTCTGACTACTGGCTAGTAGTACGAACTTGGCCCCCTCTGCTTTCAGGTGTCATCGATCTCTGATCCAGGCTTCGATCTCTACGAACTATTCACCACTGGTCGCCGGCCAGCAACTCCTTTCTTCCGGCCCCCGGCTCGTCAGCGAAGACCCCCGACGCCTGTAAGACTTGTGCAGCCGCAGCCCTTGTGGCTAGGTAACTTCGGCATTTCGGTGCCCGCATAGCCTCCTTACTTAAGGGTCCTGAGTCCCTCGCTTCTGACTTGCCTTATCGGGTCCGCCCGAGACCACTAAACTTTCCGTGCCCTCGGGCACTTGTTTTGATTGTGCACTTGAAGTATTTTCTTAAGAGTTTTGTTGTGTGCTTAGTACCCTGTCCTCATAAAGAGTACAGGGCTGTTGTGATTCTAATAAATACACTGTTTATTTTCATAACACTTGTGTGGTGTCCTTTCACTTGGTGTTCAAGGAGTATGTGATGGTATAACAGCTGGCTTAACACGCCCTCTAGAGTTTAGCCCGAAAACTGCTCGTATCCACGCTACTAAGATAGCTGGTCTAAGGTTGACTTACAACCAATCACCATAAGGGTCGTTTGGACCGGTGCATAGTGATCACTAGAATAGTGAGCACTGCATATCGGGAACTTGGGAGTTACGTTCGATGATAAACTCCTTTTTCATCACCATGTGAACTCTGTTGTTTCATCGTCATTTAACATCCTGCGAAAAATCAAGAAGCTCTTGCCATACCTCCCCATCACAACAGGCAAAACGCTCATCTCAACTTTGGTGTTTTCTCGCACCGATTATTGTAACGCCCTTCTCCTCAACGCGCAGGAAAAAGTCATTTCCAAGTTGCAAATGATTCAGAACGCTTCTGCCAGAGTTCTACTTGGCATTCCAAAATTTGCCTCTGTTACAAAACATTTGGCCCAACTACATTGGCTCCCGGTCAGAAGCCGTACTAAGTTCAAGTCCTTGTGCATTGTGTACAAGGCAATAAACAACATGGGACCCAAATTTCTCAGAAACTCCTTAAAGCCCCTCCCAACTCGCAGAACGCTTCGTTCCAACACGGCCCTCCTGCTTCAAACCCCCAGAACAAGGAAAGTAAACTGGGGAGACAGACGCTTCAGTGTTGCAGCAGCAAGATTATGGAACTCCCTTCCTCTCATTATAAAATCTAGCCCCACATTGCTCATTTTCCGAAAGCAACTTAAGACTTGGTTGTTTTCTCAATAAGCCCTCAGCTTTTTAGACTCAGAACCTACTTGTCCTTAAGATACTGGTACTATACATAGCTCTTAGCGCCGAGACACCCAAGGGTAATTGTAGCGCTTTAAAAGTTACATAAATAAATAAATAAACTTCTCACATTGGTGAGCAGCGGTTGGGATTTGAGCTTGCTGTTGTTGTACCACGCGTATCCTAAGAATATCTTGTGAAAGATCGCATAAGTACTTCAGGTACATATAACTTAGCTTAGAATACTCTGAGTTCTACTGAACCAGCTGTTGTAGCTCCTCAAGGACTAGCACACCTTGGCTACAACTCTTAGCAAGGGATCAGTAGGCAAACATATAGTGTAGGTAGGTGCATCACTTACACCACACTAGAAGCAGCATGTCCGACAAAGGAGGAAACTCTGAGTCTCCCCTTGTGTCAGTCGACCCTCCACAGGTCACGTCCAGATATGCTGCACTTAGCTTCCAAGAGATGCGACAACTCTGTACATCTCGGAAGTTAAAACAGGGTTCAAACCCTACAACTCCGTTTCTGATTGGTCTCTTGGAGACTTATGATGCTAGGAGGGCCGGTAACACCGACCCTTCTCATCCGGAAGGGAGTATGCCCCCCCTCGAGGGAACCGCAGGTGACCCTGACCTTATCCATCTCTCCGCAGAAGGTGAAGAGGAGGATGAGGAGCCAGAGACATCTGAGGACGAGGCAGACAAAGGTCCAGTCATAGTTAGCCAGCTAACGCAGGACAACTTAAGCCGGCATGAGAATGGTACTAGGAGACCCCTGGGGCCCCTCTCAGGCCAGCTTAACATTGGGAGTTGGCGAGTTAGGTCTCTGTCGAGAGGCTCTAACAGATCCGCTCGAACCAATGGCTCTCGGGGCTCTGCTCGAAGAGGGATGACATCCCCTCAGAGGAGAGTGTACGAAGCTAAGGAGCGGGAAGTCAATCTGCGGATCGAAAGGGAAGAACTTGCCCTAGCCAAAGAAAGACTCGCCTTCGCTCGAGAGCAAGAATTGAGTGGGACCCTTCCCACTGGTGGCAGCATTCCCCCACGGGAAAACAGGAGTTTAGACACTAGGCACCTGAGTAAGATAGTGCCCCCCTTTAAGCAAGGGGACGACATCCACAAATGGATTACTGCTTTGGAGCGGGCCTGCACTGTACAGTGCGTCCCCCAGAGTCAGTGGGCAGCTATCTTGTGGCTCTCCTTTGAAGGTAAAGGTAGAGATAAGCTCCTCACTACTAGAGCTGAGGATGCTAACAATTACCAGGTCCTGAAGAACACAGTGATTGATGGGTTCGGCCTAACCACTGAACAGTACAGATTGCTGTTCAGGGATACCCAGAAAACTCAGTCTCAGGACTGGTCTGATTTCGTTGATTGTGCCACTAAGGCTTTGGAGGGCTGGTTGCTGGGCAGTAAGGTTACTGATTACACAGGATTGTATAATTTGATCATGCGAGAACAGATTTTAAACAATTGTCAGAACCAGTTGTTGCATCAGCACCTTGTCGACTCAGATCTGACCTCTCCCCAAGAATTTGGAAAGAAGGCAGACAGATGGGTCAGAACAAGGGTTAAGCAAAACCAGGGCCAGAACCAGGGTGGTCAGAAGAAAGCAGACCAGAAGGGTAAAGATTCAAAAGGGGAACAAAATGACCAGAAGTCTTCGACAGGTCCCCAACAACCCAAAGAGGGGGGGGGGTCAGGCTTCCCAGAAAAAGAAGAATCAAGAAGGCCAATCGAAAAGGTGGTGCCAATACTGTAAAAGTAAAACTCACTGGTTTAGTGAGTGCACCAAGAAAGGAGGGCAGACTCCTGCTACTGCAGCCCCTAAGGCACCTGTGCCCCCTAGTACAGCCAGCAGTAGTAGTGCGCCTCCCAAGGGACTAGTTGGGTTAACCTTGGGTTCTGAGGGGTGTGACAACCTAGTTGGTACACTCACTCAGGCTGTCCTTGTCTGTACGGGGGATGTGGATATATCCCCTGATGTCAGTCCCAATACTTTGGGCAAATACCGACAGACGCCTTTGATCAATGGAAGAATGGCTCAGGCCTATAGGGACACTTGTGCCAGTGTCACCATGGTGACGCCTAACTTTGTGGACCCTGGACAGATCATGCCAGGTACAGATTTCCTGGTGACCAATGACAGCAACGTCACTACCAGTCATAGTATGGCGATTGTTGCTTTCTCCTGGGGAGGGGTAAATGGCCAGAAAAAGGTTGTTGTTAGTTCAGACTTCCCAGTGGATTGTTTGTTGGGCAATGATTTGGAGTCATCGCAATGGTCAGAAGTGGAGCACCGGACTCACATGGAGATGTTAGGCTTGCCAGCACATGTGCTTGCTGTGACTAGGTCACAGGTCAGAAGATGCCCCACTGAACAGGTGCTGGATCCTGGAACAACGGACCAGACCCCTTCCAAGAAGAAGAGCAGTCGGGTTAAGGCCTCGCCTTCCCCCTTGCCCCAGGTCGAGGATCAAGTCTCAGAGGAGGCTGACCTCCAGGAATTGCGGGAAACTGAACCTAAAGAACTCGAACTTGATCAAGTTGAGTTTCTGGGCTCAGGGGGACCCACACGAGAAGACCTGGGGAAGGACCAGCTAGACTGCCCTCAGACAGAAGGCTGCTGCTGAGGCTGCTGGGAACGCCACAGGTACCCACAAGGTATACTGGGAGGATGGACTCCTGTACACTGAGGCAAGAGACCCCAAGCCTGGCATGACCAGGAGGCTGGTTATCCCCTTGTCTCAGCGTGGTTTCCTTCTTACCTTGGCCCACGAGATTCCCTTAGCAGGACACTTAGGCCAGACGAAGACGTGGGACAGGCTTGTCTCGCATTTCACTGGCCTCACATGAACGAAGATACCAAGGAGTTTTGTCGCTCCTGTGTCACTTGCCAAGCCAGTGGTAAGTCAGGTGGCACTACAAAGGCCCCCCTTATACCAATGCCTGTGGTGGGGGTGCCCTTTGAACGAGTGGGGATTGACATTGTCGGTCCAATGGAACCCCCAACAGCATCAGGGCACAAGTTTATACTGGTGGTAGTGGATCATGCCACCAGGTATCCTGAAGCTATTCCCCTTAGGACCACTACAGCCCCTGTGGTGGCAAGGGCCCTAGTTGGAGTATTCTCCAGAGTGGGCTTCCCTAAGGAGGTCGTCTCTGACAGAGGTGCAAACTTCATGTCGAGCTACTTGACTGCTATGTGGAAGGAATGTGGTGTCAACTACAAGTTCACTACACCCTATCATCCACAATGCAATGGGCTTGTTGAGCGGTTCAACAGGACCCTGAAAGGGATGATTCACGGACTACCTGAAAAGCTCCGGCGTAGATGGGATGTCCTGATTCCCTGCCTTTTGTTCGCTTATAGAGAAGTCCCACAGAAGGGGGTTGGCTACAGCCCTTTTGAACTTTTGTACGGGCATCCTGTAAGAGGACCCCTGTGTTTGGTGAAGGAAGGATGGGAGAGACCTCTCAAAAAGCCTGCAACCAGCATAGTGGACTATGTGCTTGGCCTCCGCTCCCGGATGGCTGAATACATGGAGAAGGCATCTGAAAACCTTAAGGCCAGCCAAGAACTCCAAAAAGCTTGGCATGACCAAAAGGCTGTCTTGACTGTTTATCAGCCCGGACAGAAGGTGTGGGTGTTGGAGCCAGTGGCCCCAGCAGCACTCAAGGACAAATGGTCCGGGCCCTACACCATCCTGGAGAAAAAGGGAGAGGTCACCTACCTGGTGGACCTTGGAACTCCCAGGAGCCCCCATCGGGTGCTCCATGTCAACAGGCTCAAGGCATATGTCGACAGGAAGGACATGAGCTTGCTCATGGCCATAGATGAGGGACAGGAGGAAGAGAGTGACCCTCTCCCAGACCTGCTCACTCAGAATCCTGACGATGGATCGGTAGATGGTGTTATCTTTTGTGGCAGCCTCTCCGAACATCAACAGGAGGATTGTAAACGGGTTCTTCAATCCTTCCGGCATATGTTCTCTCTAACACCCAGTCAGACCAATTGGTGTGCCCATGAGGTTGACACTGGTGACAGCTTGCCCGTCAAGAGTAAAATCTACAGGCAACCCGATCACGTTAGAGACTGCATCAAGACTGAAGTGCAGAAAATGTTGGAGTTGGGAGTCATTGAACCCTCGGATAGCCCTTGGGCTAGTCCCGTAGTTCTAGTGCCGAAACCTCACACCCCGGGTGGTAAGAAAGAGATGAGGTTCTGCGTAGACTACAGGGGTCTCAATGCAGTCACTAAGACTGATGCCCACCCAATACCAAGGGCAGACAAGCTTATCGATAGATTGGCTTCGGCCAACTACTTAAGTACGTTTGACCTGACAGCTGGGTATTGGCAAATCAGGTTAGCTGAGGACGCCAAGCCTAAGACCGCATTTTCTACCCCTGGTGGACATTATCAATTTGTGGTAATGCCCTTTGGTTTGAAAAATGCACCTGCCACCTTCCAACGGTTGGTGAATCACGTTCTCACTGGGCTGGATGACTTCTGTGCGGCGTATCTTGACGATATTGCTGTCTTTAGCTCCACCTGGGAGGATCATCTGGTCCACCTGCGGAAAGTGTTAGAGGCTCTGCAAGCAGCAGGTCTCACTATCAAGGCTACCAAGTGCCAGATAGGGCAGACACAGGTTGTATACTTGGGGCACCTTGTCGGTGGAGGCCAAGTTCAACCACTGGAGAGCAAGATACAGTCGATCAGGGACTGGGCTCCTCCAACCACCCAGACTCAGGTTCGAGCTTTCTTGGGCCTGACTGGTTACTACCGAAAGTTTGTCAGAAATTACGGGTCGATTGTGACTCCCCTTAATGAACTGACAAGTAAGAAAATGCCAAAAAAGGTTCAGTGGACAGCGAGCTGTCAAAAAGCATTCGATGACCTAAAACAGGCCATGTGCACGGCACCTATCCTCAAGAGTCCAGACTACTCCAAACCATTCATTGTCCAAACAGATGCTTCTGAGTTGGTTGTGGGAGCTGTTCTATCTCAACTGAATTTTGATGGTAATGACCAGCCCATCGCTTTTATAAGCAGACGGCTGACCCCCAGAGAGAACAAGCATTGGAAATGCAATAGGTCTCGCACCATTAGAGTTAGTGCTTTTAGAATTGTTTATGGGTTTTTTTTGTAAATGTTTAGCATTTTTGTTTCCTGTAGCCAATGCTAAAGTATTACAAATAAAAAAAGCCATAAACATTTCTAAAAGCTCTAACTGAAATGGTCTGAGAACTATTGCACTGTGTGAGGGTGAGGGTGAGTGAGGGTGAGGGTGAGTGAGGGTGAGGGGTTGAGGGTGAGTGAGGGTGAGTGAGGGTGAGTGAGGGTGAGTGAGGGTGAGTGAGGGTGAGGGGTTGAGGTTGAGGGTGAGGTGTTGAGGGTGAGTGAGGGTGAGGGTGAGTGAGGTGTTGAGGGTGAGTGAGGGTGAGTGAGGGTGAGGGTGAGTGAGGGTGAGTGAGGGTGAGGGGTTTTGGGTGAGTGAGGGTGAGGGGGAGTAGTTGAGGCTGAGTGAGGGTGAGTGAGAGTGAGGGTGAGTGAGGGGTTGAGGGTGAGGGGTTGAGGGTGAGGGTGAGTGAGGGTGAGGGGTTGAGGGTGAGTGAGGGTTCGAGGGTGAGGGGTTGAGGGTGAGTGAGGGTTTGAGGGTGAGGGTTTGAGGGTGAGGGAGGGTGAGTGAGGGTTAGGGTGAGGGGTTGAGGGGGAGGGGTCGAGGGGGAGGGGTTGAGGGTGAGTGAGGGTGAGTGAGTGAGGGTGAGGGGTTGAGGGTGAGTGAGGGTGAGGGGTTGAGGGTGAGTGAGGGTGAGGGGTTGAGGGTGGGTGAGTGAGGGTGAGGGGTTGAGGGTGAGTGAGTGAGGGTGAGGGGTTGAGGGTGAGTGAGGGTGAGGGGTTGAGGGTGAGTGAGGTTGAGGGTGGTTGAGTGAGGATGAGTGAGAGTGAGGGTGAGTGAGGGGTTGAGGGTGAGGGGTTGAGGGTGAGTGAGTGAGGGTGAGGGGTTGAGGGTGAGTGAGGGTGAGGGTGAGTGAGGGTGAGGGGTTGAGGGTGAGTGAGGATGAGTGAGAGTGAGGGTGAGTGAGGGGTTGAGGGTGAGGGGTTGAGGGTGAGGGGTTGAGGGTGAGTGAGGGTGAGTGAGGGTGAGGGGTTGAGGGTGAGTGAGGGTGAGTGAGGGTGAGGGGTTGAGGGTGAGTGAGGATGAGTGAGAGTGAGGGTGAGTGAGGGGTTGAGGGTGAGTGAGGGGTTGAGGGTGAGTGATGGTCAGGGTGAGTGAGGGTGAGGGTGGGTGAGGGGTTGATGGTGAGTGAGGGTGAGTGAGGGTGAGTTTGAGGGGTTGAGGGTGAGGGTGAGTGAGGGTGAGGGGTTGAGGTGGTGAGTGAGGGAGTGAGGGTGAGGGTGAGGGGTTGAGGGTGAGGGGTTGAGGGTGAGGGTGGGTGAGGGGTTGAGGGTGAGTGAGGGTGAGGGGTTGAGGGGGAGGGGTTGAGGGTGAGTGAGGGTGAGGGGTTGAGGGTGAGTGAGGGTGAGGGGTTGAGGGTGAGTGAGGGTGAGGGGTTGAGGGTGAGTGAGGGTGAGGGCGAGTGAGGGTGAGGGGTTGAGGGTGAGGGGTTGAGGGTGAGGGGTTGAGGGTGAGTGAGTGAGGGTGAGTGAGGGTGAGGGGTTGAGGGTGAGTGATTCACGACAAGGTGCAACTTCAAGTTTGGGGAGCATTCACCTATCCTCTGTCAAGTTTTGAGCAAAATTAGCACCCGGGAGCACCCCCCAAAATAGTAAGTTCGCAAACTTTGTGCTCTGTTTATGTATCTTACTGGAGGGATGGTTGGTGAGACTGGCGTTTTTGCGTTCCTTGTCTAGTGCTTTCCTGCTGTCCGGGCTGCGCAGCCGGGACTGCAAGTGCAGCACGGAAAGCAGCCAAACTGAGCAGGCGGCAGTGCAAGCGCAGCGACGTGTGCAGCCAACTGAGAAGCGCCAGTTGGAGTGCAGCTCCGCGTGCAGCCGGCAGTGCAAGTGCAGCTGAGGGAGCTAGAGTGCCGCAGACATTCTGGTTCCCAGAAGGATTGAGTCGGCGTGGTGGGTCTCCAACGTGTGTGTGGGGGGTGCTGGGGGTGAGGTAGTGATATCTGTGTTGCGTAAATCTGGGATTAATTTAAAGTGAAGAAGGGCTGTGTGGGAGTACTCTGCATATATAAAGTGTGTATGTTGTGTTTGTGACAGTAACTAAAGTGTGGCGCTTAAAATGTGTGTGGGGTGGGTTCTGCAAAGCCAGGTGTGACATACAGAATGGGTGTAAAGTGCGTGTCTGCAAAGTGGGGTAAATTATATTCTAGGGAAATATCAAGAATGAAGCTCCTCTTCCCTTACTGTTAATTAATACATTTGTGTAGGAAGGTGGATATCTGACTATGGTTACCCCCAAACTTTTTGCCTGGTGTTTAGCTGGTTTTTGACTTAGTTGGCCTGGGATCCTGCTATTCAGGGCCCCAGGCTGATTGCTCTCTCCTTAAAATGGACTCCATGTACCCTAGGTGCATAACATAATTGGAACTGGTTCACCTTATAGGCCCCTGTAACAGTGTACCCTAGGTACCCAGGGCATAGGTGCATCCAAGGCCTACCAGGGGCTGCAGCACGTCTTGTGCCACCCCTGGCCTGGCCTCCATATTTGACACAACTGGCTGATCACTCAGCTGGGGTAAGTTGGTGTAATCACCTCTTACTTAGGTACAGTATGTCTGTGCCTAACCCTAAACTGGACACATATGTTCCTATCAGCCACTCCTATGGAAGGCCTCATCAATCCTGGAGGCAGAGTGCTGGGAAATATGTGAGATGGTGCTCTAGCATGAGCTGAGCCTGTCTGCAGCTGTCGGGAACAACTCCCTAAGCTGTTCCGGGATATTGCCATACCATATACTCTTAAGTGCATTATAATCCTCGCGGTTAAATGCTATCTTTGGTTTGGCTTTATCAAAACATGTCGAGTAAGGTGTCATACGAATTGGAATACTATCCCCTCGCCAATTCTGGCGACGGGGATAGCATTCCACCCTTCTAGAGGGACACGACATGTGTGTAGCCTTAACCCCGGTTAAAGTTAAACAGAGCCTCAGCTTCATAAAATGGACGCTGCCACCACAGACACAAGTCTGGCCTCCTGCTGCTGACCGAAACTCGGCAGATGGTGGCCTGGACAAAGGGTTTCCTGCCTTGGGAGGTGCGAGCACCACCCCAGACAGGATTTTGTGTATTGGGTAGGACAGGGCTGAATAGAATCAGACATGCCCGGGGCACACAAGGTGTCCCCGTGCATAGGCCAGCCCAAACCGGTTCTGGGGCCTTCCAGCCCCAGTCCTGGCGCGGAGCTGGACAAAGGAAAGGGGGTGTAACCGCCCCCCTTCCTGGTTCCTCCCAGAGGAGGGACCTAGTAGGTGATCCACCCCCTAGATTGGAATAAGAAGGGGAGCAGTGCCATTGCACAGCAGATCATCCCGAAATCAACTTAAAACTAAGAAGAAGACTGGACTTCGACATTCTGCTGCACAGAAGACTGAAGAAGAATCTCCCTTGTGGCCAAGGAGTGACCACCCTGTGAACACAGGCACCAACCAGCAACTCGACGTCTGCTTTGCCGCTGCCTCCCGCCGGAGCCCGAGCCCAGAGCCCGACAAGAACCAGATTCCCAGACCTCTCAGAGCCCGATCCACAGTCCCTGCAAAGAAGGGACCCGTGGAGGCACCGAGTGACGTGGGACCGGACCTCTTGGAAGACACTCGTAAAGCTGACTGCGCAGCTTCTGAGGCATCCTCGACGTTGTGCTTTGGGGACTGAGAACCCCCACCACCGAGCAGCCCTTGCACCGAAGATCAGCCCCCCAGCATCTCCACGATCTGCGTGGGGCCCTTTTGCACTGTGCCACTCGACGCGCCATCCCGGCCACTAGCCACGCGGCCAGCGGCCATCTTGGCGACGAACCCGAAGATTTAAACAGCAGGTCTGGTTGCTCTAGACCTACCCAAGCTCCTGTGAAAAGGAGCACCCGCTCTGACCTTGCTGGTCCGAGTGAACAGCATGTTTCAACTTCTGCGTGGCTTGCATTTGCCAAGGCCTGTTTGCTCCGATCAGGTCGCCGACACCGCCAACAGCGAGAAGCCTACGTGGGACAGCTCGTGACCGACTCCTGGACGTCCTCGACCCCGGGTATCCACGTGGCTGCAGAAAGAAGCTACCCGACAACGCCTGTTTGCACCCGACATCGCCTGGTTCCAATCTGGTTCCACGGTAGTCACTGGCTAGTGACTTTGAACACTGTCCCCTCTGCTTTCAGGTCTTCAACTCTTCAGATCCACCCTTGGATCCACCGGAACTCTTCTCATCGAGCCGCCTGCAGCATCTTCAGCTCCAAGCACCATCGACCAGCGTGACGAAACCCGACACATCTTCGACCCTGTGCACCCGCTTCCTGTGGGTGAGGTAACTCAGCTCCGCCGGTGCTCCTGCACTGGTACACATCCCAAGGGCCTGTGTTTTAAGTTTCAGCTCCGTAGGTCACTCGGAAGGTTCCTAACTTTCTAACTTTGTACTTTTTACGCACCATAGACTTTGTATTGGAAAGTGCGTGCACTTTGAACACTGCACCCGAGTCCCGTGGGCCTTTCCCGACTTAGTTATTTCCAGTCTCGAATAGCTCCAGCGATTCCCAAGGCCCTAGGCCTCTTCACTTCCCTCCTGGTATCTCTTATACCACTTATTTAGTATATGGTTTAGGTGGCCCCTAGGGCTCATCCATATTGTGCAACTTTTGTGTATTTTAAACTGTCTTGTGATTTAACGCTTGTGCTTCTGTGCTCATAAAGAGTCCAGGGGATTTTATAGTTAATAAATCAATATATATTTTCAATATATATCTGTGTGGTGTCCCTTTCATTTGGTATTCAAGGGGGTTGTGTATGGTATAACAGCTGGCTTCACATGCCTTTCAGAGTTTAGCCTAAGACTGCTTTGTCCACGTTACCACTAGGATAACTGGTCTACAAGGTTGAATTACAACCATCATCATAAGGGTTGCTTGGCATGGTACAAAGTGATCACTAGAACTAGTGAGCATTATATACCAGGCCAACTTCTCACATTGGTGAGCAGCGGATTGGGATCTGAGCTTGCTGTTGTTTTACCATTACAATCTTTGAGATTATCATTCGAAAGATCATACAGGTACCTGCTAGGTACATATAAAACAAGACTAGTATACTTAAGTTCTACTGAACTTAGTTGTTGTAGAGCAAAGGGAGTAGCACACCCTAGCTACAACTACTAGATAGGTTTAGTAGGTAAACACCAGTGTAGGTAGATTGCAACACATCCACCCACACTAGAGCAATGTCTGGAGCAGAGGGTTCCACTGGGAATGTCTCTGTTGAGAGTGACCCTCCAAGGGCACCATCCAAGTTTGCTATTTTTCCCTTTAAGGAATTAAGACAGCTTTGTGTCTTAAGGGGTCTGAAGACAGGGCCTTCCCCTACTGCAGACCACCTAAGAGAGCTTTTGGATCAGTCTGAAGCTCTAAAGACCTCTAAAGCAAACCCCACAGGGAATGCTGAAGGAGGCCATCCTTCAGAGGATGACACTGTAGACCCCCCTGCCCCTATCATCCTAGTAGATGAGGATGCCTCCATCACTGGAGCTCCTCAAGTAGATGTAGAGGAAGAGGAAGAAGAAGAGGGGGAGGAGGTGGAAAGCAGTGAGTCAGATGATGACAGAGATAGTCAGGTGCTGGTCAGTAGACTGAACCAGGCTAACTTAAGTCAACTTGGGAATGAATCAGGTAACAACCCATTCAGACCCTCAGGTGGACTTAACCAGGAGCCTAGGAGGAGAAGGATTCACTCAGGTGACTCTGACAACTCCTATGCTTCTAGAGGTTCTCATGGTCACTCCAGAAGGAGGATGACTAGCCCTCAGAGAAGGGAACATGAGACCAAATTGAGAGAATCTCAAATTAGAGAGGCTGAATTGAGAGTCCAGAGACAAGAGTTAGAGATTGCCCTGGCCCAAGAGAAACTTGCTAGAGCAAGACAGCCTAGAGAGAGTGGATTAGGATCCACTGGTGGCAGCAATATCCAGAAGGATAAAGACAGGTCCTTTGATACAAGAAACCTGAGTAAGATTGTGCCCCCCTACAAAGCTGGGGATGATATCCACAAATGGATGACTGCACTTGAGAGAGCCTGCATGGTACAGCAGATCCCTCAGGAGCAGTGGGCAGCAATCTTGTGGCTCTCCTTTGAAGGTAGAGGCAGAGACAGACTCCTCACAGTTAGTGATGGGGATTCTAGAAACTACATGGTCCTGAAGAGTGCTCTGATTGATGGGTTAGGCTTAACCACTGAACAGTACAGGTTAATGTTCAGAGATACCCAGAAGACACAGACTCAGGACTGGTCTGAATTTGTTGAGTGTGCCACTAAGGCTCTGGAGGGCTGGTTGCTGGGAAGTAAGGTTAATGACTATACAGGATTGTATAATTTAATTATGAGAGAGCAAATCTTAAGTAATTGTCAAAATCAGCTTCTACATCAGCACCTGGTTGACTCTGATCTGACCTCCCCACAAGAATTGGGTAGGAGGGCAGACAAATGGGTCAGAACCAGGATCAGGCCTAAGAACCAAGGTGGTGACCAAAAGAAAGAGACTACCAAGCCTCAAGAGAAGGGTGGGGATAAAAGTAAGGAAAAGACTTCCCCAGGGCCCCAAAACTCCAAGATTTGGGGTGGGTCCCAAGACACTTCTACATCCCAGAAAAAGCCTTATTGTCATACCTGTAAACAGGTGGGGCATTACAAAACAGATAGCTGTTGTCCCAAGAATGGCAATAAGGAGAATATACCTCCAGGTAAGGCTCCAACACCTCCTGTCACTGTTAGCAGTGGTCCCCCAGGTGGTGGGAGCACCCCCAAGAATTTGGGTGGGTTTACTTTTGGAGGACAGGTGGACTCTGGCCTATCCAGGTCCCCTAACTCAGATACTCTTGTCTATGAGACTGGCATGGGGTTTGCCAATTTCACAGCTTGCCCAAACACTTTGAGCAAGTATAGACAGGAGCCCCTCATCAATGGCTTGAAAGTGGAGGCCTTCAGAGACACAGGGGCTAGCATCACCATGGTGGCTGAATGTCTAGTCCCCTCAAGGCAACTTTTACCTGATGCCAGATATCAGGTGACAAACATTGATGGCATAGAAACCAATCATCCCATGGCAGTAGTCAATCTTAGCTGGGGAGGTGTCACTGGCCCAAAGAGAGTGGCAGTGTCAGCAAACTTGCCTGTAGATTGCCTACTGGGTAATGATTTGGAAATCTCAGCCTGGGCTGAGGTTGAACAGCAAACCCATTCTAGAATGGTAAATCTCCATGGAAAGGTTAGTGGGGCTGTAATGGCTACAGCCCCAATTCAAGATGTCCTTCCTGAAAAGGTTGGGAGGGCTGAGCAAACCTCAGCCCCATCTTTAGATAACTTCCCTCCTGGAAAGAGTAGCAGGGCTGTACTAGTAACAGCCCATACCCAAACTGAGTCTCCTCCTGAAAAGGTTGGTGGGGCTGTGATGGCCACAGCCCAAACTCAAACTGATACATGGGTAGTGAAGCCTGAAATGATGGATCACTCCACCCAAACAGAGAGCATTGAGGAGGAAGAGAAATCTCCCTCCCACCAGACTTTAGGAAAGGATCAGCCTCCTCAGGGAACTGATCTTACCCCTGATGAAGGAACTGTCCCAGAGGTTGTTAGGCCTGGCCTAACAGAGCCTCTGATGGCAGTGGACCCTTCTCAGGTGGGACCCAGTCTGGAGCAGGTAACCTGCCCCTCTCTACCTTGCCTTACTCAGCCCAGGGCTGCAGAGGACAAGAAGGACAGTGAGACCCAAAGGGCCCCCTGTCAAATAAAGCACCCCCATCAACAGATTAGGGGCACCGAAACTAGTAGCCCTAGTGAGGTGAAAACTTTAAAAACTCCTGAGGGATCCCCCTTAAAAGTAGTTAGGGACCTCCCCCAGATGGATATTGTTGGGCACAGCCAAACCTGGGACCAAAAGGCCCCAAACCTGACCTGTCCCTCCAGTAAGCCAAACAGAGGGACCCAACCTCCAGCTTTAGGTAGCCAGAGGTTGACCCTGAGAGCACAGTGCAACTCAGTCAGAGAAAGAAAGGCACACATGGTGGAGAGTGATTGGAGGAAGCTGAGCCCTACAGAGGAAACTCACTTCAGTACTCCATCCCAACACCAGCCTTTGACTTTGCAAAGACACACCACAGGTAGAGATTCCCTATGGTGGAGACCCTCAGATACCCTTAGGGTGAGGGATTGCTTAGTGGACCATGAGACAGGGGGTTACCAAGCCAGAGCTGGTACTTCCTTATATGGCCACTTAGGCAATATAGGCTTACCTGGTCAAGGATAGCCTTATCTCCTTTCGTTTGGGGGGGGGGTTATGTAGGAAGGTGGATATCTGACTATGGTTACCCCCAAACTTTTTGCCTGGTGTTTAGCTGGTTTTTGACTTAGTTGGCCTGGGATCCTGCTATTCAGGGCCCCAGGCTGATTGCTCTCTCCTTAAAATGGACTCCATGTACCCTAGGTGCATAACATAATTGGAACTGGTTCACCTTATAGGCCCCTGTAACAGTGTACCCTAGGTACCCAGGGCATAGGTGCATCCAAGGCCTACCAGGGGCTGCAGCACGTCTTGTGCCACCCCTGGCCTGGCCTCCATATTTGACACAACTGGCTGATCACTCAGCTGGGGTAAGTTGGTGTAATCACCTCTTACTTAGGTACAGTATGTCTGTGCCTAACCCTAAACTGGACACATATGTTCCTATCAGCCACTCCTATGGAAGGCCTCATCAATCCTGGAGGCAGAGTGCTGGGAAATATGTGAGATGGTGCTCTAGCATGAGCTGAGCCTGTCTGCAGCTGTCGGGAACAACTCCCTAAGCTGTTCCGGGATATTGCCATACCATATACTCTTAAGTGCATTATAATCCTCGCGGTTAAATGCTATCTTTGGTTTGGCTTTATCAAAACATGTCGAGTAAGGTGTCATACGAATTGGAATACTATCCCCTCGCCAATTCTGGCGACGGGGATAGCATTCCACCCTTCTAGAGGGACACGACATGTGTGTAGCCTTAACCCCGGTTAAAGTTAAACAGAGCCTCAGCTTCATAAAATGGACGCTGCCACCACAGACACAAGTCTGGCCTCCTGCTGCTGACCGAAACTCGGCAGATGGTGGCCTGGACAAAGGGTTTCCTGCCTTGGGAGGTGCGAGCACCACCCCAGACAGGATTTTGTGTATTGGGTAGGACAGGGCTGAATAGAATCAGACATGCCCGGGGCACACAAGGTGTCCCCGTGCATAGGCCAGCCCAAACCGGTTCTGGGGCCTTCCAGCCCCAGTCCTGGCGCGGAGCTGGACAAAGGAAAGGGGGTGTAACCGCCCCCCTTCCTGGTTCCTCCCAGAGGAGGGACCTAGTAGGTGATCCACCCCCTAGATTGGAATAAGAAGGGGAGCAGTGCCATTGCACAGCAGATCATCCCGAAATCAACTTAAAACTAAGAAGAAGACTGGACTTCGACATTCTGCTGCACAGAAGACTGAAGAAGAATCTCCCTTGTGGCCAAGGAGTGACCACCCTGTGAACACAGGCACCAACCAGCAACTCGACGTCTGCTTTGCCGCCGCCTCCCGCCGGAGCCCGAGCCCAGAGCCCGACAAGAACCAGATTCCCAGACCTCTCAGAGCCCGATCCACAGTCCCTGCAAAGAAGGGACCCGTGGAGGCACCGAGTGACGTGGGACCGGACCTCTTGGAAGACACTCGTAAAGCTGACTGCGCAGCTTCTGAGGCATCCTCGACGTTGTGCTTTGGGGACTGAGAACCCCCACCACCGAGCAGCCCTTGCACCGAAGATCAGCCCCCCAGCATCTCCACGATCTGCGTGGGGCCCTTTTGCACTGTGCCACTCGACGCGCCATCCCGGCCACTAGCCACGCGGCCAGCGGCCATCTTGGCGACGAACCCGAAGATTTAAACAGCAGGTCTGGTTGCTCCAGACCTACCCAAGCTCCTGTGAAAAGGAGCACCCGCTCTGACCTTGCTGGTCCGAGTGAACAGCATCTTTCAACTTCTGCGTGGCTTGCATTTGCCAAGGCCTGTTTGCTCCGATCAGGTCGCCGACACCGCCAACAGCGAGAAGCCTACGTGGGACAGCTCGTGACCGACTCCTGGACGTCCTCGACCCCGGGTATCCACGTGGCTGCAGAAAGAAGCTACCCGACAACGCCTGTTTGCACCCGACATCGCCTGGTTCCAATCTGGTTCCACGGTAGTCACTGGCTAGTGACTTTGAACACTGTCCCCTCTGCTTTCAGGTCTTCAACTCTTCAGATCCACCCTTGGATC
The DNA here is from genome assembly GCF_964263255.1 of Lissotriton vulgaris. Classification (NCBI taxonomy): domain Eukaryota; kingdom Metazoa; phylum Chordata; class Amphibia; order Caudata; family Salamandridae; genus Lissotriton; species Lissotriton vulgaris. Next base: position 510,017 of record NW_028253739.1, read on the forward strand.
CACCGGAACTCTTCTCATCGAGCCGCCTGCAGCATCTTCAGCTCCAAGCACCATCGACCAGCGTGACGAAACCCGACACATCTTCGACCCTGTGCACCCGCTTCCTGTGGGTGAGGTAACTCAGCTCCGCCGGTGCTCCTGCACTGGTACACATCCCAAGGGCCTGTGTTTTAAGTTTCAGCTCCGTAGGTCACTCGGAAGGTTCCTAACTTTCTAACTTTGTACTTTTTACGCACCATAGACTTTGTATTGGAAAGTGCGTGCACTTTGAACACTGCACCCGAGTCCCGTGGGCCTTTCCCGACTTAGTTATTTCCAGTCTCGAATAGCTCCAGCGATTCCCAAGGCCCTAGGCCTCTTCACTTCCCTCCTGGTATCTCTTATACCACTTATTTAGTATATGGTTTAGGTGGCCCCTAGGGCTCATCCATATTGTGCAACTTTTGTGTATTTTAAACTGTCTTGTGATTTAACGCTTGTGCTTCTGTGCTCATAAAGAGTCCAGGGGATTTTATAGTTAATAAATCAATATATATTTTCAATATATATCTGTGTGGTGTCCCTTTCATTTGGTATTCAAGGGGGTTGTGTATGGTATAACAGCTGGCTTCACATGCCTTTCAGAGTTTAGCCTAAGACTGCTTTGTCCACGTTACCACTAGGATAACTGGTCTACAAGGTTGAATTACAACCATCATCATAAGGGTTGCTTGGCATGGTACAAAGTGATCACTAGAACTAGTGAGCATTATATACCAGGCCAACTTCTCACATTTTGGATCGTGAAAAGTGCGAGACAACCGATGGCAGTCACGTAATCCTCAGCTTGCAGCAGAGTTCAAACAAACAAAACAAGATCAAGCCACAATTCCCCACACCAAACCAAAAAGGGGGGAAGTGGGGGTTTAAAAAAAAATGCGACACGGCGGGCAGGGGAGGGGGCGGAGCGGCATTCAGATTACATTTTGTACCAACAGGATGTCAGCATTTTACTTTGCGAGAGCACGCTAGAGAACAGAAACAGCAACAACATTGGCGGTTCAAAGGCTAGACTCCTTAATCCGAAATATGTTCCACTGGCTATGGGTTCCAGCAACAGAAAGGCAGCGCCATTTCTCGCGCCAGTAGTGGCACGCAGCCGCTGGGGTGACCGCAGCTCACACAAAGTAGGGGCTGGCATTCCTGGGATGCCAAAGATCTGAGGTGGGGGAGGGAGAGGTGAAAGGCTTCACAGATTTGTTCAACAAGGAAGTAATAAACAATGCGCGACGTCGGGAACTGCGGGCGAGCTCTTTTTGTGTGCATATAAAGTGTCAAATAAAGCGACTGCCAAGGTAGCTGTAGCCAAGGCGTGGAACGGCCGCCATTGTCCCGGGCTGATTGGAATGGAAAGTGAAATGTTTCAGGAAAGCATGTCGTGCCTGCATAGAAGAAGCTCATTAAAGACAAGACGGAGGGAAGAGAGGGGAGGGGGAGGAGAAATGCGACACGGCGGGAAGGGGAGGGGGCGGAGCGGGTAAAATAAACAAGACGGAGGGAAGAGAGGGGAGGGGGGAGGAGAAATGCGACACGGCGGGAAGGGGAGGGGGCGGAGCGGGTAAAACAAGACGGACGTGCACGCGCTTTTAAGCTCAATGCGCATGCGCATTGAGCTTAAAAGTCACGGGCACTGCAAGGAATCGCCACGATTCCTTGCAGTGGATAAAGAGTGGATAAGTCCCAATACTCTCGCTTGCTCGATGCGCATGCGCATCGACAGGCGAGACCTAAAAATTGGTCAGCTATAGAGAGGGAGGCCTTCGCTGTGGTGTGGGCCCTGAAGAAACTGAGGCCATACTTGTTTGGCACTCATTTCAAGATTCAGACCGACCATAAGCCCCTCCTATGGCTAAATCAGATGAAGGGTGAAAACCCCAAACTGCTTAGGTGGTCCATTTCCCTACAGGGGATGGACTTCACAGTGGAGCATAGACCTGGCACTGATCATGGCAATGCAGATGGGCTCTCCAGGTATTTCCACTTAGAACAAGAAGACTCACCTGGTCAAGGTTAGTTTATTGTCCCAACGTTTGGGGGGGGGGTCATGTAGGAGAGTAGGGTCTGCAATCCTATGATCACCCAGATTTTTTGCTTTTGTTTCACTGGTTTACGACTTTCTCGGGCTGTGGGCCTGCCAATCAGACCCACAGCCTAGCTGTTCTCTCGCTAAATTGATGTGTACCCTAGGTGCATTACCCAATTGGAACTGGGCCACCTTGTCAGACCCTGTAACTCAGGGCATCGGTGTACCCAGGGCCTACCAGGGGCTGAAGCATGTATTATGCCACCCCTGGATGGCCATCTAAATCTGACACAACTGGCTGCGCGACAGCTGGGGCAACGTGGCGTACTCGCCCGTTGCTTTAGGTATAGTATCCCTATATCTAACCCTAAAATGGACACCCGAGTTCCTATCAGTCACTCCTATGGCAGGCCTTAACAATCCTGAAGGCAGAGTGCGTGGAATCGGGTGAATTGGACTCTGGCACGAGCCGAGCCCGGTTGCAGCTTGCGGAACCAAGACCCAATGGCTGTTCCATGATAACGCGTACCATATCGGTAACTTCGGTATCGTGTTATCAAGACATGTCGAGTAAGGTGTCATACGAATCGGGATGCTGACCCCTCACCAATGCTGGCGACGAGGTTAGCATTCCACCCTTCTAGAGGGACACGACATGTACGTAACTGTGAACCCCGGTTAAAGTTAACTAAAGCCTCAGCTCCACAAAATGGATGCTGCCACCACAGACACGAGTCTGGCCTCCTGCTGCTGGGAGTCCTTCCAGCGAGGAGAGCTCGGACAAAGGGTTTCCTGTCCGGGGCGGTGTTCGCACCATCCCAGACAGGGTTTTGTGTATCCTGGGTAGGCAGGGCTTTACAAGAAGGTGACTGCGGAGTGGCACCCCGGTGCTCACTACGCATCTGCCGGTTAGAACCAGTTCCAGGGGCGCGCAGCCCCTGACCTGGGGAAAGTCCGGCAGGGGAGAGGGGTGTAACTACCCCCCTTCCTGGTCCCACCCCTAGGGCAGGACCTAGTCATGTACCCACCCCTTTCTTTAGGATAAAGGCCAGAGCGGGGACCCTTCCAAATTAGATCATCTTTGAATCAAAAATACTTTCTACGAAAGGACTTCGAGCCTCTTCTTAAGATTTCTCCCTTGTGGCTAAGGAGTAGTCACCCTGCGTCCGCAGGCACCATCTAAGAACTCTGCGGTTTGCTGCAAGTCCTTCCTCAGGAATCCGACTGCCCAGCTCGACGAGAACCGGCTTCCCTGGCACCTCTGACCTCTACCCACATCGTCAGCTCAGCTGAGATCTGTGGGTGCGACGAGACCTCGAGGGACCGGCCATCATCAAAACCTGCACGCTTTCTTAACCAGCACGACCACCGAAGGAATCCTCTGGTGAGTGCTCTGGGGTCCGAGAAGCCCCGACCCTGAGCAGCTCCAGCACCGAAGTGCAGCCTCCCAGCATCTCCACGATCTGCGTGGGGCCCTTCTGCTTCGCTGTTCAGCACGTTGTCCGATCACTAGCCGCTGGCTTGTGACTCTTTTGGACGACAACAGACAACCAACGCTGCTGGTCTGGTTGCTCCAGACCAGGCCTTTGCTCCCTTCTGCGAGAGGAGCACCCCGGACCCTCCCGGTCCACTCCAGACGCCATTTTTAGGCCCACCACGTGGCCCTGAAATCTGCCAAGGCTTGTTGCCCCAATCCTGGGCCCAGCGACGCCGACAGCATCAACCTTCGTGGGACAGCTCGCACCTCCATCCTGGTCGCCGACAACGCCTCCTGGTCCGTGAGACTGCAGAGCCTAGCGTCGCCCACTCACCTAGTCGAGGTGACGATCATCCGGTGCTCTCCTGGTACCCTCTGACTACTGGCTAGTAGTACGAACTTGGTCCCCTCTGCTTTCAGGTGTCATCGATCTCTGATCTAGGCTTGGATCTCTACGAACTATTCACCACTGGTCGCCGGCCAGCAACTCCTTTCTTCCGGCCCCCGGCTCGTCAGCGAAGACCCCCGACGCCTGTAAGACTTGTGCAGCCGCAGCCCTTGTGGCTAGGTAACTTCGGCATTTCGGTGCCCGCATAGCCTCCTTACTTAAGGGTCCTGAGTCCCTCGCTTCTGACTTGCCTTATCGGGTCCGCCCGAGACCACTAAACTTTCCGTGCCCTCGGGCACTTGTTTTGATTGTGCACTTGAAGTATTTTCTTAAGAGTTTTGTTGTGTGCTTAGTACCCTGTCCTCATAAAGAGTACAGGGCTGTTGTGATTCTAATAAATACACTGTTTATTTTCATAACACTTGTGTGGTGTCCTTTCACTTGGTGTTCAAGGGGTATGTGATGGTATAACAGCTGGCTTAACACGCCCTCTAGAGTTTAGCCCGAAGACTGCTCGTATCCACGCTACTAGGATAGCTGGTCTAAGGTTGACTTACAACCAATCACCATAAGGGTCGTTTGGACCGGTGCATAGTGATCACTAGAATAGTGAGCACTGCATATCGGGCCAACTTCTCACAGCTACCACTTTCAAATGTCACCAGCCGCCACTGCCTTTGTCTTTGCTATTAGTGACGTCCCACACCAAGATGATGGTACTATGCATTGTATGGAAAATACTGCATGGTCTGACGCCTATTTACCTTTCTAAATATTTTACTCTAACAATACCACAGAGATGTTTACATCTGCAGCAAATTCAAAACTTGATCTCCATAAGTGCCACTTTTATAAGATGGTAGTGAGATGGCAAGCACTTGCGGGTAGCTGGGGTCATGTTATTGATCTAGTTGCCGGTATCACTTTGTTCTGTCTCAAGTTTTCTTGGTTTTCAGCATGAGCTTTAAAGATTATTACCTGAGCCAGGAATATCTTTTCTATCTTTTTAGATTTTATTTATTCTTTTTCGCAAGGTGTTACTGCATGGATTCTCATAAAGCGCACTTACTTTAGAGACTGACCTCATGATTTCTTGACCAGCGATATTAAACAGGTGCAGTGTATTAAAAGAATTAAGTAAGGTGAAATGATTGCTCAAAGAGCTGGGTTTTGAGCCTTCCTTTCAACACAGTCAGAACTCCAAAATCCCTAATAGGCAGCAGAAAGGCTTTCCATTCCAGGTCACAGAAAATGAAAATGTAGATCCACTCTGCCTGGTTGGTCTGAATCTTCACACACAGGGCAACATGTTTTTCGCGGCCTGTAGTGCTTTGTGAGGTTTATTCATTTTAAAAGGAGGAAAAAAAGGAAACAATTGACCCAGATGGCAATGTGTACGATACAGAGTGATTTAATTGTGTGTGTTCCTTTAATCATAGCTGTGGCTAATTGGAAGAAATTATGTGAGCGGCTGCATTATGGAGTTGTTGCAACTTATCAAGCAAGTAGCTGCATACATTAGTTAAGACTTAACAGGAGAGGGCTGAAAACTGAGAACTGTGAAGCTCTTATTTAACAAATTATTAGATGATAAAATCACTTGCAATTGATAAAGATCCGTTCATACAGAGTAGCTGACAGGGTTAATTTTGCCATCACAAGCACCTGATAGTTATCGTTGTCTTTTATATATTGTTACACACCTAGTGTCAAATCTGTGCAAAAGTCAATGTGTGTGGCCTCAGGAGTCATGTTTCTGCAGCCCAAAGCTGTTCCCGAAGCAGTAGTGCCCAACAGCACGGTGGATATCGAAGCAAGACGTTTAATACATAAACAGGAAACCCCTTCATCAGCCTGAAAGAGTTCCTTTTTTATGTGGATTTGAATACTTATCACAGTAGATAATAGCCTGTTTTCCATGGTATAGTGTGCCAATCTGAGATCTATCGCAAAAACAACAAGTGATGGACCGAATGTGGATCAATGTCACACATTCCCCCAGTCAAAAGATCTGGGCCCAAATCCATCGTTTTTTTGCACTCCACACCACCCTGGGTTAGACAATGGCGATATGCAAATCAGCTCTGACCCTGTTGCCCCATGGGAACAGTCCAGTCCGAACTACAAAAGCCATGTCCTTCCCAGAACGGAATCAAGCATCCGAGGACCGGACCGGTTTCGAGGTAACACCTCTCATCAGCCCGGCTAGCTTGACTCCAAGTGGTGTGGAGTGCCTGGGACCCACGTCTGGGCATCCCCAGCGCACTTAGGGCGGCAATTGCAAAAACAACAAGTGATGGACCGAATGTGGATCAATGTCACACATTCCCCCAGTCAAAAGATCTGGGCCCAAATCCATCGTTTTTTTGCACTCCACACCACCCTGGGTTAGACAATGGCGATATGCAAATCAGCTCTGACCCTGTTGCCCCATGGGAACAGTCCAGTCCGAACTACAAAAGCCATGTCCTTCCCAGAACGGAATCAAGCATCCGAGGACCGGACCGGTTTCGAGGTAACACCTCTCATCAGCCCGGCTAGCTTGACTCCAAGTGGTGTGGAGTGCCTGGGACCCACGTCTGGGCATCCCCAGCGCACTTAGGGCGGCAATTGCAAAAACAACAAGTGATGGACCGAATGTGGATCAATGTCACACATTCCCCCAGTCAAAGGATCTGGGCCCAAATCCATCGTTTTTTTGCACTCCACACCACCCTGGGTTAGACAATGGCGATATGCAAATCAGCTCTGACCCTGTTGCCCCATGGGAACAGTCCAGTCCGAACTACAAAAGCCATGTCCTTCCCAGAACGGAATCAAGCATCCGAGGACCGGACCGGTTTCGAGGTAACACCTCTCATCAGCCCGGCTAGCTTGACTCCAAGTGGTGTGGAGTGCCTGGGACCCACGTCTGGGCATCCCCAGCGCACTTAGGGCGGCAATTGCAAAAACAACAAGTGATGGACCGAATGTGGATCAATGTCACACATTCCCCCAGTCAAAAGATCTGGGCCCAAATCCATCGTTTTTTTGCACTCCACACCACCCTGGGTTAGACAATGGCGATATGCAAATCAGCTCTGACCCTGTTGCCCCATGGGAACAGTCCAGTCCGAACTACAAAAGCCATGTCCTTCCCAGAACGGAATCAAGCATCCGAGGACCGGACCGGTTTCGAGGTAACACCTCTCATCAGCCCGGCTAGCTTGACTCCAAGTGGTGTGGAGTGCCTGGGACCCACGTCTGGGCATCCCCAGCGCACTTAGGGCGGCAATTGCAAAAACAACAAGTGATGGACCGAATGTGGATCAATGTCACACATTCCCCCAGTCAAAAGATCTGGGCCCAAATCCATCGTTTTTTTGCACTCCACACCACCCTGGGTTAGACAATGGCGATATGCAAATCAGCTCTGACCCTGTTGCCCCATGGGAACAGTCCAGTCCGAACTACAAAAGCCATGTCCTTCCCAGAACGGAATCAAGCATCCGAGGACCGGACCGGTTTCGAGGTAACACCTCTCATCAGCCCGGCTAGCTTGACTCCAAGTGGTGTGGAGTGCCTGGGACCCACGTCTGGGCATCCCCAGCGCACTTAGGGCGGCAATTGCAAAAACAACAAGTGATGGACCGAATGTGGATCAATGTCACACATTCCCCCAGTCAAAAGATCTGGGCCCAAATCCCTCGTTTTTTTGCACTCCACACCACCCTGGGTTAGACAATGGCGATATGCAAATCAGCTCTGACCCTGTTGCCCCATGGGAACAGTCCAGTCCGAACTACAAAAGCCATGTCCTTCCCAGAACGGAATCAAGCATCCGAGGACCGGACCGGTTTCGAGGTAACACCTCTCATCAGCCCGGCTAGCTTGACTCCAAGTGGTGTGGAGTGCCTGGGACCCACGTCTGGGCATCCCCAGCGCACTTAGGGCGGCAATTGCAAAAACAACAAGTGATGGACCGAATGTGGATCAATGTCACACATTCCCCCAGTCAAAAGATCTGGGCCCAAATCCATAGTTTTTTTGCACTCCACACCACCCTGGGTTAGACAATGGTGATATGCAAATCAGCTCTGACCCGACAAAAGCATTCCTTCCCAGAACGGGAATGCAAGCATCCGAGGACAGGGACCGTTTCGAGGTAACACCTCTCATCACCCGCTACTTGACCCAAGTGTGTGGAGTGCCTGGACCCAAGTCTGGGCATCCCAGCGCACTTAGGGGGCGCAATTGCAAAAACAACAAGTGATGGACCGAATAGTGATCAATGTCACACATTCACATTCACCCAGTCAAAGATCTGGGCCCAAAACCATCGTTTTTTTGTCACTCCACACCAACCCTGTTAGACAATGCGAAATGCAAATCAGCTCATGACACCTGTTGCCCCATGGGAACAGTCGCAGTCGATATACAAAAGCCATGTCCTTCCAGAACGGAAATCAAGCATCGAGTCCCGTTCGTGGTTACACCTCTCAATCTGCCCGGCTAGCTGACTCCAAGTGGTGTGAGTGCCTGGGACCCCAACTCTGGGCAGCCCCAGCGCACTTAGGTGGCGGCAATTGCACAAAAACAACAAGTTGATGGACGCGAATGTGGATCAATGTCACAACATTCCCCCATTCAGAAGGGATGCTGGGCCCTAAATCCAGCGTTTTTTTTGGCACTACACACCACCCTAGGGTTAGACAATGGAGATATGCAAATCAGCTCTGACCCGGTTGCCCTCCATGGAACAGATCCAGTCCGAGACTACAAAAGGCCATGTCCTTGCCAGAACGGAATCAAGCTTCGATGACCGCCCGGTTTTCGAGGTAACACCTCGTCATCAGCCCCGGCTAGCTTGACTCCAAGTGGTGTGGAGTGCCTGGGGACCCACGTCTGGGCATCCCCAGCGCACTAGGGCGGCAATTGCAAAAACAACAAGTGATGGACCGAATGTGGATCAATGTCACACATTCCCCCAGTCTAAAGATCTGGGCCCAAAACCATCGGGGTTTTTTGCACTCCACACCTCCCTGGGTTAGACAATGGCGATATGCAAATCAGCTCTGACCCTGTTGCCCCATGGGAACAGTCCAGTCCGGAACTACAAAAGCCATGTCCTTCCCAGAACGGAATCAAGCATCCGAGGACCGGACCGGTTTCGAGGTAACACCTCTCATCAGCCCTGGCTAGCTTGACTCCAAGTGGTGTGGAGTGCCTGGGACCCACGTCTGGGCATCCCCAGCGCACTTAGGGCGGCAATTTGCAAAAACAACAAGTGATGGACCGAATGTGGATCAATGTCACACATTCCCCCAGTCAAAAGATCTGGGCCCAAATCCATCGTTTTTTTGCACTCCACACCACCCTGGGTTAGTCAATGGCGATATGCAAATCAGCTCTGACCCTGTTGCCCCATGGGAACAGTCCAGTCCGAAGCTACAAAAGCCATGTCCTTCCCAGAACGGAATCAAGCATCCGAGGACCGGACCGGTTTCGAGGTAACACCTCTCATCAGCCCGGCTAGCTTGACTCCAAGTGGTGTGGAGTGCCTGGGACCCACGTCTGGGCATCCCCAGCGCACTTAGGGCGGCAATTGCAAAAACAACAAGTGATGGACCGAATGTGGATCAATGTCACACATTCCCCAGTCAAAAGATCTGGGCCCAAATCCATCGTTTTTTTGCACTCCACACCACCCTGGGTTAGACAATGGCGATATGCAAATCAGCTCTGACCCTGTTGCCCCATGGGAACAGTCCAGTCCGAACTACAAAAGCCATGTCCTTCCAGAACGGAATCAAGCATCCGAGGACCGGACCGTTTCGAGGTAACACCTCTCATCAGCCCGGCTAGCTTGACTCCAAGTGGTGTGGAGTGCCTGGGACCCACGTCTGGGCATCCCCAGCGCACTTAGGCGGCAATTGCAAAAACAACAAGTGATGGACCGAATGTGGATCAATGTCACACATTCCCCCAGTCAAAAGATCTGGGCCCAAATCCATCGTTTTTTTGCACTCCACACCACCCTGGGTTAGACAATGGCGATATGCAAATCAGCTCTGACCCTGTTGCCCCATGGGAACAGTCCAGTCCGAACTACAAAAGCCATGTCCTTCCCAGAACGGAATCAAGCATCCGAGGACCGACCGGTTCGAGGTAACACCTCTCATCAGCCCGGCTAGCTTGACTCCAAGTGGTGTGGAGTGCCTGGGACCCACGTCTGGGCATCCCCAGCGCACTTAGGGCGGCAATTGCAAAAACAACAAGTGATGGACCGAATGTGGATCAATGTCACACATTCCCCCAGTCAAAAGATCTGGGCCCAAATCCATCGTTTTTTTGCACTCCACACACCCTGGGGTTAGACAATGGCGATATGCAAATCAGCTCTGACCCTGTTGCCCCATGGGAACAGTCCAGTCCGAACTACAAAAGCCATGTCCTTCCCAGAACGGAATCAAGCATCCGAGGACCGGACCGGTTTCGAGGTAACACCTCTCATCAGCCCCGGCTAGCTTGACTCCAAGTGGTGTGGAGTGCCTGGGACCCACGTCTGGGCATCCCCAGCGCACTTAGGGCGGCAATTGCAAAAACAACAAGTGATGGACCGAATGTGGATCAATGTCACACATTCCCCCAGTCAAAAGATCTGGGCCCAAATCCATCGTTTTTTTGCACTCCACACCACCCTGGGTTAGACAATGGCGATATGCAAATCAGCTCTGACCCTGTTGCCCCATGGGAACAGTCCAGTCCGAACTACAAAAGCCATGTCCTTCCCAGAACGGAATCAAGCATCCGAGGACCGGACCGGTTTCGAGGTAACACCTCTCATCAGCCCGGCTAGCTTGACTCCAAGTGGTGTGGAGTGCCTGGGACCCACGTCTGGGCATCCCCAGCGCACTTAGGGCGGCAATTGCAAAAACAACAAGTGATGGACCGAATGTGGATCAATGTCACACATTCCCCCAGTCAAAAGATCTGGGCCCAAATCCATCGTTTTTTTGCACTCCACACCACCCTGGGTTAGACAATGGCGATATGCAAATCAGCTCTGACCCTGTTGCCCCATGGGAACAGTCCAGTCCCGAACTACAAAAGCCATGTCCTTCCCAGAACGGAATCAAGCATCCGAGGACCGGACCGGTTTCGAGGTAACACCTCTCATCAGCCCGGCTAGCTTGACTCCAAGTGGTGTGGAGTGCCTGGGACCCACGTCTGGGCATCCCCAGCGCACTTAGGGCGGCAATTGCAAAAACAACAAGTGATGGACCGAATGTGGATCAATGTCACACATTCCCCCAGTCAAAAGATCTGGGCCCAAATCCATCGTTTTTTTGCACTCCACACCACCCTGGGTTAGACAATGGCGATATGCAAATCAGCTCTGACCCTGTTGCCCCATGGGAACAGTCCAGTCCGAACTACAAAAGCCATGTCCTTCCCAGAACGGAATCAAGCATCCGAGGACCGGACCGGTTTCGAGGTAACACCTCTCATCAGCCCGGCTAGCTTGACTCCAAGTGGTGTGGAGTGCCTGGGACCCACGTCTGGGCATCCCCAGCGCACTTAGGGCGGCAATTGCAAAAACAACAAGTGATGGACCGAATGTGGATCAATGTCACACATTCCCCCAGTCAAAAGATCTGGGCCCAAATCCATCGTTTTTTTGCACTCCACACCACCCTGGGTTAGACAATGGCGATATGCAAATCAGCTCTGACCCTGTTGCCCCATGGGAACAGTCCAGTCCGAACTACAAAAGCCATGTCCTTCCCAGAACGGAATCAAGCATCCGAGGACCGGACCGGTTTCGAGGTAACACCTCTCATCAGCCCGGCTAGCTTGACTCCAAGTGGTGTGGAGTGCCTGGGACCCACGTCTGGGCATCCCCAGCGCACTTAGGGCGGCAATTGCAAAAACAACAAGTGATGGACCGAATGTGGATCAATGTCACACATTCCCCCAGTCAAAGGATCTGGGCCCAAATCCATCGTTTTTTTGCACTCCACACCACCCTGGGTTAGACAATGGCGATATGCAAATCAGCTCTGACCCTGTTGCCCCATGGGAACAGTCCAGTCCGAACTACAAAAGCCATGTCCTTCCCAGAACGGAATCAAGCATCCGAGGACCGGACCGGTTTCGAGGTAACACCTCTCATCAGCCCGGCTAGCTTGACTCCAAGTGGTGTGGAGTGCCTGGGACCCACGTCTGGGCATCCCCAGCGCACTTAGGGCGGCAATTGCAAAAACAACAAGTGATGGACCGAATGTGGATCAATGTCACACATTCCCCCAGTCAAAAGATCTGGGCCCAAATCCATCGTTTTTTTGCACTCCACACCACCCTGGGTTAGACAATGGCGATATGCAAATCAGCTCTGACCCTGTTGCCCCATGGGAACAGTCCAGTCCGAACTACAAAAGCCATGTCCTTCCCAGAACGGAATCAAGCATCCGAGGACCGGACCGGTTTCGAGGTAACACCTCTCATCAGCCTGGCTAGCTTGACTCCAAGTGGTGTGGAGTGCCTGGGACCCACGTCTGGGCATCCCCAGCGCACTTAGGGCGGCAATTGCAAAAACAACAAGTGATGGACCGAATGTGGATCAATGTCACACATTCCCCCAGTCAAAAGATCTGGGCCCAAATCCATCGTTTTTTTGCACTCCACACCACCCTGGGTTAGACAATGGCGATACGCAAATCAGCTCTGACCCTGTTGCCCCATGGGAACAGTCCAGTCCGAACTACAAAAGCCATGTCCTTCCCAGAACGGAATCAAGCATCCGAGGACCGGACCGGTTTCGAGGTAACACCTCTCATCAGCCCGGCTAGCTTGACTCCAAGTGGTGTGGAGTGCCTGGGACCCACGCCTGGGCATCCCCAGCGCACTTAGGGCGGCAATTGCAAAAACAACAAGTGATGGACCGAATGTGGATCAATGTCACAGATTCCCCCAGTCAAAAGATCTGGGCCAAAATCCATCGTTTTTTTGCACTCCACACCACCCTGGGTTAGACAATGGCGATATGCAAATCAGCTCTGACCCTGTTGCCCCATGGGAACAGTCCAGTCCGAACTACAAAAGCCATGTCCTTCCCAGAACGGAATCAAGCATCCGAGGACCGGACCGGTTTCGAGGTAACACCTCTCATCAGCCCGGCTAGCTTGACTCCAAGTGGTGTGGAGTGCCTGGGACCCACGTCTGGGCATCCCCAGCGCACTTAGGGCAGCAATTGCAAAAACAACAAGTGATGGACCGAATGTGGATCAATGTCACACATTCCCCCAGTCAAAAGATCTGGGCCCAAATCCATCGTTTTTTTGCACTCCACACCACCCTGGGTTAGACAATGGCGATATGCAAATCAGCTCTGACCCTGTTGCCCCATGGGAACAGTCCAGTCCAAACTACAAAAGCCATGTCCTTCCCAGAACGGAATCAAGCATCCGAGGACCGGACCGGTTTCGAGGTAACACCTCTCATCAGCCCGGCTAGCTTGATTCCAAGTGATGTGGAGTGCCTGGGACCCACGTCTGGGCATCCCCAGCGCACTTAGGGCGGCAATTGCAAAAACAACAAGTGATGGACCGAATGTGGATCAATGTCACACATTCCCCCAGTCAAAAGATCTGGGCCCAAATCCATCGTTTTTTTGCACTCCACACCACCCTGGGTTAGACAATGGCGATATGCAAATCAGCTCTGACCCTGTTGCCCCATGGGAACAGTCCAGTCCGAACTACAAAAGCCATGTCCTTCCCAGAACGGAATCAAGCATCCGAGGACCGGACCGGTTTCGAGGTAACACCTCTCATCAGCCCGGCTAGCTTGACTCCAAGTGGTGTGGAGTGCCTGGGACCCACGTCTGGGCATCCCCAGCGCACTTGGGGCGGCAATTGCAAAAACAACAAGTGATGGACCGAATGTGGATCAATGTCACACATTCCCCCAGTCAAAAGATCTGGGCCCAAATCCATCGTTTTTTTGCACTCCACACCACCCTGGGTTAGACAATGGCGATATGCAAATCAGCTCTGACCCTGTTGCCCCATGGGAACAGTCCAGTCTGAACTACAAAAGCCATGTCCTTCCCAGAACGGAATCAAGCATCCGAGGACCGGACCGGTTTCGAGGTAACACCTCTCATCAGCCCGGCTAGCTTGACTCCAAGTGGTGTGGAGTGCCTGGGACCCACGTCTGGGCATCCCCAGCGCACTTAGGGCGGCAATTGCAAAAACAACAAGTGATGGACCGAATGTGGATCAATGTCACACATTCCCCCAGTCAAAAGATCTGGACCCAAATCCATCGTTTTTTTGCACTCCACACCACCCTGGGTTAGACAATGGCGATATGCAAATCAGCTCTGACCCTGTTGCCCCATGGGAACAGTCCAGTCCGAACTACAAAAGCCATGTCCTTCCCAGAACGGAATCAAGCATCCGAGGACCGGACCGGTTTCGAGGTAACACCTCTCATCAGCCCGGCTAGCTTGACTCCAAGTGGTGTGGAGTGCCTGGGACCCACGTCTGGGCATCCCCAGCGCACTTAGGGCGGCAATTGCAAAAACAACAAGTGATGGACCGAATGTGGATCAATGTCACACATTCCCCCAGTCAAAAGATCTGGGCCCAAATCCATCGTTTTTTTGCACTCCACACCACCCTGGGTTAGACAATGGCGATATGCAAATCAGCTCTGACCCTGTTGCCCCATGGGAACAGTCCAGTCCGAACTACAAAAGCCATGTCCTTCCCAGAACGGAATCAAGCATCCGAGGACCGGACCGGTTTCGAGGTAACACCTCTCATCAGCCCGGCTAGCTTGACTCCAAGTGGTGTGGAGTGCCTGGGACCCACGTCTGGGCATCCCCAGCGCACTTAGGGCGGCAATTGCAAAAACAACAAGTGATGGACCGAATGTGGATCAATGTCACACATTCCCCCAGTCAAAAGATCTGGGCCCAAATCCATCGTTTTTTTGCACTCCACACCACCCTGGGTTAGACAATGGCGATATGCAAATCAGCTCTGACCCTGTTGCCCCATGGGAACAGTCCAGTCCGAACTACAAAAGCCATGTCCTTCCCAGAACGGAATCAAGCATCCGAGGACCGGACCGGTTTCGAGGTAACACCTCTCATCAGCCCGGCTAGCTTGACTCCAAGTGGTGTGGAGTGCCTGGGACCCACGTCTGGGCATCCCCAGCGCACTTAGGGCGGCAATTGCAAAAACAACAAGTGATGGACCGAATGTGGATCAATGTCACACATTCCCCCAGTCAAAAGATCTGGGCCCAAATCCATCGTTTTTTTGCACTCCACACCACCCTGGGTTAGACAATGGCGATATGCAAATCAGCTCTGACCCTGTTGCCCCATGGGAACAGTCCAGTCCGAACTACAAAAGCCATGTCCTTCCCAGAACGGAATCAAGCATCCGAGGACCGGACCGGTTTCGAGGTAACACCTCTCATCAGCCCGGCTAGCTTGACTCCAAGTGGTGTGGAGTGCCTGGGACCCACGTCTGGGCATCCCCAGCGCACTTAGGGCGGCAATTGCAAAAACAACAAGTGATGGACCGAATGTGGATCAATGTCACACATTCCCCCAGTCAAAAGATCTGGGCCCAAATCCATCGTTTTTTTGCACTCCACACCACCCTGGGTTAGACAATGGCGATATGCAAATCAGCTCTGACCCTGTTGCCCCATGGGAACAGTCCAGTCCGAACTACAAAAGCCATGTCCTTCCCAGAACGGAATCAAGCATCCGAGGACCGGACCGGTTTCGAGGTAACACCTCTCATCATCCCGGCTAGCTTGACTCCAAGTGGTGTGGAGTGCCTGGGACCCACGCCTGGGCATCCCCAGCGCACTTAGGGCGGCAATTGCAAAAACAACAAGTGATGGACCGAATGTGGATCAATGTCACAGATTCCCCCAGTCAAAAGATCTGGGCCAAAATCCATTGTTTTTTTGCACTCCACACCACCCTGGGTTAGACAATGGCGATATGCAAATCAGCTCTGACCCTGTTGCCCCATGGGAACAGTCCAGTCCGAACTACAAAAGCCATGTCCTTCCCAGAACGGAATCAAGCATCCGAGGACCGGACCGGTTTCGAGGTAACACCTCTCATCAGCCCGGCTAGCTTGACTCCAAGTGGTGTGGAGTGCCTGGGACCCACGTCTGGGCATACCCAGCGCACTTAGGGCAGCAATTGCAAAAACAACAAGTGATGGACCGAATGTGGATCAATGTCACACATTCCCCCAGTCAAAAGATCTGGGCCCAAATCCATCGTTTTCTTGCACTCCACACCACCCTGGGTTAGACAATGGCGATATGCAAATCAGCTCTGACCCTGTTGCCCCATGGGAACAGTCCAGTCCGAACTACAAAAGCCATGTCCTTCCCAGAACGGAATCAAGCATCCGAGGACCGGACCGGTTTCGAGGTAACACCTCTCATCAGCCCGGCTAGCTTGACTCCAAGTGGTGTGGAGTGCCTGGGACCCACGTCTGGGCATCCCCAGCGCACTTAGGGCGGCAATTGCAAAAACAACAAGTGATGGACCGAATGTGGATCAATGTCACACATTCCCCCAGTCAAAAGATCTGGGCCCAAATCCATCGTTTTTTTGCACTCCACACCACCCTGGGTTAGACAATGGCGATATGCAAATCAGCTCTGACCCTGTTGCCCCATGGGAACAGTCCAGTCCGAACTACAAAAGCCATGTCCTTCCCAGAACGGAATCAAGCATCCGAGGACCGGACCGGTTTCGAGGTAACACCTCTCATCAGCCCGGCTAGCTTGACTCCAAGTGGTGTGTAGTGCCTGGGACCCACGTCTGGGCATCCCCAGCGCACTTGGGGCGGCAATTGCAAAAACAACAAGTGATGGACCGAATGTGGATCAATGTCACACATTCCCCCAGTCAAAAGATCTGGGCCCAAATCCATCGTTTTTTTGCACTCCACACCACCCTGGGTTATACAATGGCGATATGCAAATCAGCTCTGACCCTGTTGCCCCATGGGAACAGTCCAGTCCGAACTACAAAAGCCATGTCCTTCCCAGAACGGAATCAAGCATCCGAGGACCGGACCGGTTTCGAGGTAACACCTCTCATCAGCCCGGCTAGCTTGACTCCAAGTGGTGTGGAGTGCCTGGGACCCACGTCTGGGCATCCCCAGCGCACTTAGGGCGGCAATTGCAAAAACAACAAGTGATGGACCGAATGTGGATCAATGTCACACATTCCCCCAGTCAAAAGATCTGGGCCCAAATCCATCGTTTTTTTGCACTCCACACCACCCTGGGTTAGACAATGGCGATATGCAAATCAGCTCTGACCCTGTTGCCCCATGGGAACAGTCCAGTCCGAACTACAAAAGCCATGTCCTTCCCAGAACGGAATCAAGCATCCGAGGACCGGACCGGTTTCGAGGTAACACCTCTCATCAGCCCGGCTAGCTTGACTCCAAGTGGTGTGGAGTGCCTGGGACCCACGTCTGGGCATCCCCAGCGCACTTAGGGCGGCAATTGCAAAAACAACAAGTGATGGACCGAATGTGGATCAATGTCACACATTCCCCCAGTCAAAAGATCTGGGCCCAAATCCATCGTTTTTTTGCACTCCACACCACCCTGGGTTAGACAATGGCGATATGCAAATCAGCTCTGACCCTGTTGCCCCATGGGAACAGTCCAGTCCGAACTACAAAAGCCATGTCCTTCCCAGAACGGAATCAAGCATCCGAGGACCGGACCGGTTTCGAGGTAACACCTCTCATCAGCCCGGCTAGCTTGACTCCAAGTGGTGTGGAGTGCCTGGGACCCACGTCTGGGCATCCCCAGCGCACTTAGGGCGGCAATTGCAAAAACAACAAGTGATGGACCGAATGTGGATCAATGCCACACATTCCCCCAGTCAAAAGATCTGGGCCCAAATCCATCGTTTTTTTGCACTCCACACCACCCTGGGTTAGACAATGGCGATATGCAAATCAGCTCTGACCCTGTTGCCCCATGGGAACAGTCCAGTCCGAACTACAAAAGCCATGTCCTTCCCAGAACGGAATCAAGCATCCGAGGACCGGACCGGTTTCGAGGTAACACCTCTCATCAGCCCGGCTAGCTTGACTCCAAGTGGTGTGGAGTGCCTGGGACCCACGTCTGGGCATCCCCAGCGCACTTAGGGCGGCAATTGCAAAAACAACAAGTGATGGACCGAATGTGGATCAATGTCACACATTCCCCCAGTCAAAAGATCTGGGCCCAAATCCATCGTTTTTTTGCACTCCACACCACCCTGGGTTAGACAATGGCGATATGCAAATCAGCTCTGACCCTGTTGCCCCATGGGAACAGTCCAGTCCGAACTACAAAAGGCATGTCCTTCCCAGAACGGAATCAAGCATCCGAGGACCGGACCGGTTTCGAGGTAACACCTCTCATCAGCCCGGCTAGCTTGACTCCAAGTGGTGTGGAGTGCCTGGGACCCACGTCTGGGCATCCCCAGCGCACTTAGGGCGGCAATTGCAAAAACAACAAGTGATGGACCGAATGTGGATCAATGTCACACATTCCCCCAGTCAAAAGATCTGGGCCCAAATCCATCGTTTTTTTGCACTCCACACCACCCTGGGTTAGACAATGGCGATATGCAAATCAGCTCTGACCCTGTTGCCCCATGGGAACAGTCCAGTCCGAACTACAAAAGCCATGTCCTTCCCAGAACGGAATCAAGCATCCGAGGACCGGACCGGTTTCGAGGTAACACCTCTCATCAGCCCGGCTAGCTTGACTCCAAGTGGTGTGGAGTGCCTGGGACCCACGTCTGGGCATCCCCAGCGCACTTAGGGCGGCAATTGCAAAAACAACAAGTGATGGACCGAATGTGGATCAATGTCACACATTCCCCCAGTCAAAAGATCTGGGCCCAAATCCATCGTTTTTTTGCACTCCACACCACCCTGGGTCAGACAATGGCGATATGCAAATCAGCTCTGACCCTGTTGCCCCATGGGAACAGTCCAGTCCGAACTACAAAAGCCATGTCCTTCCCAGAACGGAATCAAGCATCCGAGGACCGGACCGGTTTCGAGGTAACACCTCTCATCAGCCCGGCTAGCTTGACTCCAAGTGGTGTGGAGTGCCTGGGACCCACGTCTGGGCATCCCCAGCGCACTTAGGGCGGCAATTGCAAAAACAACAAGTGATGGACCGAATGTGGATCAATGTCACACATTCCCCCAGTCAAAAGATCTGGGCCCAAATCCATCGTTTTTTTGCACTCCACACCACCCTGGGTTAGACAATGGCGATATGCAAATCAGCTCTGACCCTGTTGCCCCATGGGAACAGTCCAGTCCGAACTACAAAAGCCATGTCCTTCCCAGAACGGAATCAAGCATCCGAGGACCGGACCGGTTTCGAGGTAACACCTCTCATCAGCCCGGCTAGCTTGACTCCAAGTGGTGTGGAGTGCCTGGGACCCACGTCTGGGCATCCCCAGCGCACTTAGGGCAGCAATTGCAAAAACAACAAGTGATGGACCGAATGTGGATCAATGTCACACATTCCCCCAGTCAAAAGATCTGGGCCCAAATCCATCGTTTTGTTGCACTCCACACCACCCTGGGTTAGACAATGGCGATATGCAAATCAGCTCTGACCCTGTTGCCCCATGGGAACAGTCCAGTCCGAACTACAAAAGCCATGTCCTTCCCAGAACGGAATCAAGCATCCGAGGACCGGACCGGTTTCGAGGTAACACCTCTCATCAGCCCGGCTAGCTTGACTCCAAGTGGTGTGGAGTGCCTGGGACCCACGTCTGGGCATCCCCAGCGCACTTGGGGCGGCAATTGCAAAAACAACAAGTGATGGACCGAATGTGGATCAATGTCACACATTCCCCCAGTCAAAAGATCTGGGCCCAAATCCATCATTTTTTTGCACTCCACACCACCCTGGGTTAGACAATGGCGATATGCAAATCAGCTCTGACCCTGTTGCCCCATGGGAACAGTCCAGTCCGAACTACAAAAGCCATGTCCTTCCCAGAACGGAATCAAGCATCCGAGGACCGGACCGGTTTCGAGGTAACACCTCTCATCAGCCCGGCTAGCTTGACTCCAAGTGGTGTGGAGTGCCTGGGACCCACGTCTGGGCATCCCCAGCGCACTTAGGGCGGCAATTGCAAAAACAACAAGTGATGGACCGAATGTGGATCAATGTCACACATTCCCCCAGTCAAAAGATCTGGGCCCAAATCCATCGTTTTTTTGCACTCCACACCACCCTGGGTTAGACAATGGCGATATGCAAATCAGCTCTGACCCTGTTGCCCCATGGGAACAGTCCAGTCCGAACTACAAAAGCCATGTCCTTCCCAGAACGGAATCAAGCATCCGAGGACCGGACCGGTTTCGAGGTAACACCTCTCATCAGCCCGGCTAGCTTGACTCCAAGTGGTGTGGAGTGCCTGGGACCCACGTCTGGGCATCCCCAGCGCACTTAGGGCGGCAATTGCAAAAACAACAAGTGATGGACCGAATGTGGATCAATGTCACACATTCCCCCAGTCAAAAGATCTGGGCCCAAATCCATCGTTTTTTTGCACTCCACACCACCCTGGGTTAGACAATGGCGATATGCAAATCAGCTCTGACCCTGTTGCCCCATGGGAACAGTCCAGTCCGAACTACAAAAGCCATGTCCTTCCCAGAACGGAATCAAGCATCCGAGGACCGGACCGGTTTCGAGGTAACACCTCTCATCAGCCCGGCTAGCTTGACTCCAAGTGGTGTGGAGTGCCTGGGACCCACGTCTGGGCATCCCCAGCGCACTTAGGGCGGCAATTGCAAAAACAACAAGTGATGGACCGAATGTGGATCAATGTCACACATTCCCCCAGTCAAAAGATCTGGGCCCAAATCCATCGTTTTTTTGCACTCCACACCACCCTGGGTTAGACAATGGCGATATGCAAATCAGCTCTGACCCTGTTGCCCCATGGGAACAGTCCAGTCCGAACTACAAAAGCCATGTCCTTCCCAGAACGGAATCAAGCATCCGAGGACCGGACCGGTTTCGAGGTAACACCTCTCATCAGCCCGGCTAGCTTGACTCCAAGTGGTGTGGAGTGCCTGGGACCCACGTCTGGGCATCCCCAGCGCACTTAGGGCGGCAATTGCAAAAACAACAAGTGATGGACCGAATGTGGATCAATGTCACACATTCCCCCAGTCAAAAGATCTGGGCCAAAATCCATCGTTTTTTTGCACTCCACACCACCCTGGGTTAGACAATGGCGATATGCAAATCAGCTCTGACCCTGTTGCCCCATGGGAACAGTCCAGTCCGAACTACAAAAGCCATGTCCTTCCCAGAACGGAATCAAGCATCCGAGGACCGGAACGGTTTCGAGGTAACACCTCTCATCAGCCCGGCTAGCTTGACTCCAAGTGGTGTGGAGTGCCTGGGACCCACGTCTGGGCATCCCCAGCGCACTTAGGGCGGCAATTGCAAAAACAACAAGTGATGGACCGAATGTGGATCAATGTCACACATTCCCCCAGTCAAAAGATCTGGGCCCAAATCCATCGTTTTTTTGCACTCCACACCACCCTGGGTTAGACAATGGCGATATGCAAATCAGCTCTGACCCTGTTGCCCCATGGGAACAGTCCAGTCCGAACTACAAAAGCCATGTCCTTCCCAGAACGGAATCAAGCATCCGAGGACCGGACCGGTTTCGAGGTAACACCTCTCATCAGCCCGGCTAGGTTGACTCCAAGTGGTGTGGAGTGCCTGGGACCCACGTCTGGGCATCCCCAGCGCACTTAGGGCGGCAATTGCAAAAACAACAAGTGATGGACCGAATGTGGATCAATGTCACACATTCCCCCAGTCAAAAGATCTGGGCCCAAATCCATCGTTTTTTTGCACTCCACACCACCCTGGGTTAGACAATGGCGATATGCAAATCAGCTCTGACCCTGTTGCCCCATGGGAACAGTCCAGTCCGAACTACAAAAGCCATGTCCTTCCCAGAACGGAATCAAGCATCCGAGGACCGGACCGGTTTCGAGGTAACACCTCTCATCAGCCCGGCTAGCTTGACTCCAAGTGGTGTGGAGTGCCTGGGACCCACGTCTGGGCATCCCCAGCGCACTTAGGGCGGCAATTGCAAAAACAACAAGTGATGGACCGAATGTGGATCAATGTCACACATTCCCCCAGTCAAAAGATCTGGGCCCAAATCCATCGTTTTTTTGCACTCCACACCACCCTGGGTTAGACAATGGCGATATGCAAATCAGCTCTGACCCTGTTGCCCCATGAGAACAGTCCAGTCCGAACTACAAAAGCCATGTCCTTCCCAGAACGGAATCAAGCATCCGAGGACCGGACCGGTTTCGAGGTAACACCTCTCATCAGCCCGGCTAGCTTGACTCCAAGTGGTGTGGAGTGCCTGGGACACACGTCTGGGCATCCCCAGCGCACTTAGGGCGGCAATTGCAAAAACAACAAGTGATGGACCGAATGTGGATCAATGTCACACATTCCCCCAGTCAAAAGATCTGGGCCCAAATCCATCGTTTTTTTGCACTCCACACCACCCTGGGTTAGACAATGGCGATATGCAAATCAGCTCTGACCCTGTTGCCCCATGGGAACAGTCCAGTCCGAACTACAAAAGCCATGTCCTTCCCAGAACGGAATCAAGCATCCGAGGACCGGACCGGTTTCGAGGTAACACCTCTCATCAGCCCGGCTAGCTTGACTCCAAGTGGTGTGGAGTGCCTGGGACCCACGTCTGGGCATCCCCAGCGCACTTAGGGCGGCAATTGCAAAAACAACAAGTGATGGACCGAATGTGGATCAATGTCACACATTCCCCCAGTCAAAAGATCTGGGCCCAAATCCATCGTTTTTTTGCACCCACACCACCCTGGGTTAGACAATGGCGATATGCAAATCAGCTCTGACCCTGTTGCCCCATGGGAACAGTCCAGTCCGAACTACAAAAGCCATGTCCTTCCCAGAACGGAATCAAGCATCCGAGGACCGGACCGGTTTCGAGGTAACACCTCTCATCAGCCCGGCTAGCTTGACTCCAAGTGGTGTGGAGTGCCTGGGACCCACGTCTGGGCATCCCCAGCGCACTTAGGGCGGCAATTGCAAAAACAACAAGTGATGGACCGAATGTGGATCAATGTCACACATTCCCCCAGTCAAAAGATCTGGGCCCAAATCCATCGTTTTTTTGCACTCCACACCACCCTGGGTTAGACAATGGCGATATGCAAATCAGCTCTGACCCTGTTGCCCCATGGGAACAGTCCAGTCCGAGCTACAAAAGCCATGTCCTTCCCAGAACGGAATCAAGCATCCGAGGACCGGACCGGTTTCGAGGTAACACCTCTCATCAGCCCGGCTAGCTTGACTCCAAGTGGTGTGGAGTGCCTGGGACCCACGTCTGGGCATCCCCAGCGCACTTAGGGCGGCAATTGCAAAAACAACAAGTGATGGACCGAATGTGGATCAATGTCACACATTCCCCCAGTCAAAAGATCTGGGCCCAAATCCATCGTTTTTTTGCACTCCACACCACCCTGGGTTAGACAATGGCGATATGCAAATCAGCTCTGACCCTGTTGCCCCATGGGAACAGTCCAGTCCGAACTACAAAAGCCATGTCCTTCCCAGAACGGAATCAAGCATCCGAGGACCGGACCGGTTTCGAGGTAACACCTCTCATCAGCCCGGCTAGCTTGACTCCAAGTGGTGTGGAGTGCCTGGGACCCACGTCTGGGCATCCCCAGCGCACTTAGGGCGGCAATTGCAAAAACAACAAGTGATGGACCGAATGTGGATCAATGTCACACATTCCCCCAGTCAAAAGATCTGGGCCCAAATCCATCGTTTTTTTGCACTCCACACCACCCTGGGTTAGACAATGGCGATATGCAAATCAGCTCTGACCCTGTTGCCCCATGGGAACAGTCCAGTCCGAACTACAAAAGCCATGTCCTTCCCAGAACGGAATCAAGCATCCGAGGACCGGACCGGTTTCGAGGTAACACCTCTCATCAGCCCGGCTAGCTTGACTCCAAGTGGTGTGGAGTGCCTGGGACCCACGTCTGGGCATCCCCAGCGCACTTAGGGCGGCAATTGCAAAAACAACAAGTGATGGACCGAATGTGGATCAATGTCACACATTCCCCCAGTCAAAAGATCTGGGCCCAAATCCATCGTTTTTTTGCACTCCACACCACCCTGGGTTAGACAATGGCGATATGCAAATCAGCTCTGACCCTGTTGCCCCATGGGAACAGTCCAGTCCGAACTACAAAAGCCATGTCCTTCCCAGAACGGAATCAAGCATCCGAGGACCGGAACGGTTTCGAGGTAACACCTCTCATCAGCCCGGCTAGCTTGACTCCAAGTGGTGTGGAGTGCCTGGGACCCACGTCTGGGCATCCCCAGCGCACTTAGGGCGGCAATTGCAAAAACAACAAGTGATGGACCGAATGTGGATCAATGTCACACATTCCCCCAGTCAAAAGATCTGGGCCCAAATCCATCGTTTTTTTGCACTCCACACCACCCTGGGTTAGACAATGGCGATATGCAAATCAGCTCTGACCCTGTTGCCCCATGGGAACAGTCCAGTCCGAACTACAAAAGCCATGTCCTTCCCAGAACGGAATCAAGCATCCGAGGACCGGACCGGTTTCGAGGTAACACCTCTCATCAGCCCGGCTAGGTTGACTCCAAGTGGTGTGGAGTGCCTGGGACCCACGTCTGGGCATCCCCAGCGCACTTAGGGCGGCAATTGCAAAAACAACAAGTGATGGACCGAATGTGGATCAATGTCACACATTCCCCCAGTCAAAAGATCTGGGCCCAAATCCATCGTTTTTTTGCACTCCACACCACCCTGGGTTAGACAATGGCGATATGCAAATCAGCTCTGACCCTGTTGCCCCATGGGAACAGTCCAGTCCGAACTACAAAAGCCATGTCCTTCCCAGAACGGAATCAAGCATCCGAGGACCGGACCGGTTTCGAGGTAACACCTCTCATCAGCCCGGCTAGCTTGACTCCAAGTGGTGTGGAGTGCCTGGGACCCACGTCTGGGCATCCCCAGCGCACTTAGGGCGGCAATTGCAAAAACAACAAGTGATGGACCGAATGTGGATCAATGTCACACATTCCCCCAGTCAAAAGATCTGGGCCCAAATCCATCGTTTTTTTGCACTCCACACCACCCTGGGTTAGACAATGGCGATATGCAAATCAGCTCTGACCCTGTTGCCCCATGAGAACAGTCCAGTCCGAACTACAAAAGCCATGTCCTTCCCAGAACGGAATCAAGCATCCGAGGACCGGACCGGTTTCGAGGTAACACCTCTCATCAGCCCGGCTAGCTTGACTCCAAGTGGTGTGGAGTGCCTGGGACACACGTCTGGGCATCCCCAGCGCACTTAGGGCGGCAATTGCAAAAACAACAAGTGATGGACCGAATGTGGATCAATGTCACACATTCCCCCAGTCAAAAGATCTGGGCCCAAATCCATCGTTTTTTTGCACTCCACACCACCCTGGGTTAGACAATGGCGATATGCAAATCAGCTCTGACCCTGTTGCCCCATGGGAACAGTCCAGTCCGAACTACAAAAGCCATGTCCTTCCCAGAACGGAATCAAGCATCCGAGGACCGGACCGGTTTCGAGGTAACACCTCTCATCAGCCCGGCTAGCTTGACTCCAAGTGGTGTGGAGTGCCTGGGACCCACGTCTGGGCATCCCCAGCGCACTTAGGGCGGCAATTGCAAAAACAACAAGTGATGGACCGAATGTGGATCAATGTCACACATTCCCCCAGTCAAAAGATCTGGGCCCAAATCCATCGTTTTTTTGCACCCACACCACCCTGGGTTAGACAATGGCGATATGCAAATCAGCTCTGACCCTGTTGCCCCATGGGAACAGTCCAGTCCGAACTACAAAAGCCATGTCCTTCCCAGAACGGAATCAAGCATCCGAGGACCGGACCGGTTTCGAGGTAACACCTCTCATCAGCCCGGCTAGCTTGACTCCAAGTGGTGTGGAGTGCCTGGGACCCACGTCTGGGCATCCCCAGCGCACTTAGGGCGGCAATTGCAAAAACAACAAGTGATGGACCGAATGTGGATCAATGTCACACATTCCCCCAGTCAAAAGATCTGGGCCCAAATCCATCGTTTTTTTGCACTCCACACCACCCTGGGTTAGACAATGGCGATATGCAAATCAGCTCTGACCCTGTTGCCCCATGGGAACAGTCCAGTCCGAGCTACAAAAGCCATGTCCTTCCCAGAACGGAATCAAGCATCCGAGGACCGGACCGGTTTCGAGGTAACACCTCTCATCAGCCCAGCTAGCTTGACTCCAAGTGGTGTGGAGTGCCTGGGACCCACGTCTGGGCATCCCCAGCGCACTTAGGGCGGCAATTGCAAAAACAACAAGTGATGGACCGAATGTGGATCAATGTCACACATTCCCCCAGTCAAAAGATCTGGGCCCAAATCCATCGTTTTTTTGCACTCCACACCACCCTGGGTTAGACAATGGCGATATGCAAATCAGCTCTGACCCTGTTGCCCCATGGGAACAGTCCAGTCCGAACTACAAAAGCCATGTCCTTCCCAGAACGGAATCAAGCATCCGAGGACCGGACCGGTTTCGAGGTAACACCTCTCATCAGCCCGGCTAGCTTGACTCCAAGTGGTGTGGAGTGCCTGGGACCCACGTCTGGGCATCCCCAGCGCACTTAGGGCGGCAATTGCAAAAACAACAAGTGATGGACCGAATGTGGATCAATGTCACACATTCCCCCAGTCAAAAGATCTGGGCCCAAATCCATCGTTTTTTTGCACTCCACACCACCCTGGGTTAGACAATGGCGATATGCAAATCAGCTCTGACCCTGTTGCCCCATGAGAACAGTCCAGTCCGAACTACAAAAGCCATGTCCTTCCCAGAACGGAATCAAGCATCCGAGGACCGGACCGGTTTCGAGGTAACACCCCTCATCAGCCCGGCTAGCTTGACTCCAAGTGGTGTGGAGTGCCTGGGACCCACGTCTGGGCATCCCCAGCGCACTTAGGGTGGCAATTGCAAAAACAACAAGTGATGGACCGAATGTGGATCAATGTCACACATTCCCCCAGTCAAAAGATCTAGGCCCAAATCCATCGTTTTTTTGCACTCCACACCACCCTGGGTTAGACAATGGCGATATGCAAATCAGCTCTGACCCTGTTGCCCCATGGGAACAGTCCAGTCCGAACTACAAAAGCCATGTCCTTCCCAGAACGGAATCAAGCATCCGAGGACCGGACCGGTTTCGAGGTAACACCTCTCATCAGCCCGGCTAGCTTGACTCCAAGTGGTGTGGAGTGCCTGGGACCCACGTCTGGGCATCCCCAGCGCACTTACGGCGGCAATTGCAAAAACAACAAGTGATGGACCGAATGTGGATCAATGTCACACATTCCCCCAGTCAAAAGATCTGGGCCCAAATCCATCGTTTTTTTGCACTCCACACCACCCTGGGTTAGACAATGGCGATATGCAAATCAGCTCTGACCCTGTTGCCCCATGAGAACAGTCCAGTCCGAACTACAAAAGCCATGTCCTTCCCAGAACGGAATCAAGCATCCGAGGACCGGACCGGTTTCGAGGTAACACCTCTCATCAGCCCGGCTAGCTTGACTCCAAGTGGTGTGGAGTGCCTGGGACCCACGTCTGGGCATCCCCAGCGCACTTAGGGCGGCAATTGCAAAAACAACAAGTGATGGACCGAATGTGGATCAATGTCACACATTCCCCCAGTCAAAAGATCTGGGCCCAAATCCATCGTTTTTTTGCACTCCACACCACCCTGGGTTAGACAATGGCAATATGCAAATCAGCTCTGACCCTGTTGCCCCATGGGAACAGTCCAGTCCGAACTACAAAAGCCATGTCCTTCCCAGAACGGAATCAAGCATCCGAGGACCGGACCGGTTTCGAGGTAACACCTCTCATCAGCCCGGCTAGCTTGACTCCAAGTGGTGTGGAGTGCCTGGGACCCACGTCTGGGCATCCCCAGCGCACTTAGGGCGGCAATTGCAAAAACAACAAGTGATGGACCGAATGTGGATCAATGTCACACATTCCCTCAGTCAAAAGATCTGGGCCCAAATCCATCGTTTTTTTGCACTCCACACCACCCTGGGTTAGACAATGGCGATATGCAAATCAGCTCTGACCCTGTTGCCCCATGGGAACAGTCCAGTCCGAACTACAAAAGCCATGTCCTTCCCAGAACGGAATCAAGCATCCGAGGACCGGACCGGTTTCGAGGTAACACCTCTCATCAGCCCGGCTAGCTTGACTCCAAGTGGTGTGGAGTGCCTGGGACCCACGTCTGGGCATCCCCAGCGCACTTAGGGCGGCAATTGCAAAAACAACAAGTGATGGACCGAATGTGGATCAATGTCACAGATTCCCCCAGTCAAAAGATCTGGGCCCAAATCCATCGTTTTTCTGCACTCCACACCACCCTGGGTTAGACAATGGCGATATGCCAATCAGCTCTGACCCTGTTGCCCCATGGGAACAGTCCAGTCCGAACTACAAAAGCCATGTCCTTCCCAGAACGGAATCAAGCATCCGAGGACCGGACCGGTTTCGAGGTAACACCTCTCATCAGCCCGGCTAGCTTGACTCCAAGTGGTGTGGAGTGCCTGGGACCCACGTCTGGGCATCCCCAGCGCACTTAGGGCGGCAATTGCAAAAACAACAAGTGATGGACCGAATGTGGATCAATGTCACACATTCCCCCAGTCAAAAGATCTGGGCCCAAATCCAACGTTTTGTTTGCAATCTGAGATCTATCAGCATTAGGACTGCACTGTCGTCTAAAAACGCTTTTGTGGCAAAGTCCAGCATAATGCTTTTTGTTTTCATTCATACCTCTGCTCTGCCAGCGTCTGCTGAGCAGTATTTCTACTACACCCCTCAAGAACGAACTAAAACGGGCCTGTAGGAGATACACCATAACCAGGGGTATATACAGCTTCACTGGCTCCTGATTAATGGAAGCCATTGATGGACCCCCTTAAAATGAAGTGGTGACACCCACTGAGCAATACTGCTGCACACTTTATCAATCCGTGCAAAGAGCAGTGAGGGTAGGAGGGGGCCCAGCAAATGCTGTCACTGGCCCATTATCATTCTGCGTGTGATAATTAGGCCGACATACAGAATGATAACGGTCCGATAGCAGCCTCTGTCAGGTCAGGGAGGGGCTGCTGCAGGCCCCTTTTCACAGCAGGAGTGCGAGCTGGCCCCTGCAGTGAGAGTTACAGAACTCTCAGCCTGCTTGCTGGGGGCAGCTCGCTGGAATGTCTGGAATTACGGACAAAAGGCGTCCGTGGAAGAAACCCTCCCGGACAACGGACAAGAGGCCCACGTTACCGGCAGTCCGTGAAATTTACGGACGGTTGGTCACCCTACCCAGCGGTCCTGCCCAGAGTGATTCTGGAGTGGCGCTGAGTGATGCTGGAGTGGCGCTGAGTGATGCTGGGGTGGCGCTGAGTGATGCTGTGGTGGTGCTGTGGTGGTGCTTTGTGGTGCTGGAGTAGCGCAGAGTGATGCTGTGGTGGCGCTGAGTGATGCTGGGGTAGCGCTGAGTGATGCTGGGGTGGCTCTGAGTGATGCTGGGGTGGCGCTGAGTGATGCAGGGGTGGCGCTGAGTGATGCTGGGGTGGCGCTGAGTGATAATGTGGTGGCGCTGAGTGGTGCTGTGGTGGTGCTGTGTGATGCTGTGGAAGGGAAGGGAAGAAAGAAAGAACGAAAGAAAGAAGGAAGAAGCGAGGAAGGAAAGAAAGAAAGGAATGAAAGGGAGGGAGGAGAGTAAGGAATGGAACAAAGAAAAGGAAGGCAAGAAAGGATGGAAAGGAAGTAAGGAAAGGAAGGAAGGAAAGGAAGAAAAGAAAAGAAGGAAAGAAAGGATGAAAGGAAAGAAAGAAAGGATTTTAATTGCAAGTGTCAACATGAACAGGCTTGTTTTGAAGAGGTAGTCCCCAAATTTGAGATTCCACGACAGAGAGGGGCTGTGAAGGACGGAGACGCGACAGGCAGAGGCCACGCGTGGCGGACATCAAAGGAAGGGTGGG
Source organism: Lissotriton vulgaris (assembly GCF_964263255.1). Lineage (NCBI taxonomy): Eukaryota > Metazoa > Chordata > Amphibia > Caudata > Salamandridae > Lissotriton > Lissotriton vulgaris. The sequence continues at coordinate 540,168 of NW_028253739.1, forward strand.
AGGGGAAAAAAACGCATTCGCGAGCGAGAAAAGCCATAAACACCAGGGGGGCGGGGAAGCAGATTGCCTTCAAGCTTTCAAGCCTTTGTGAGGCCAAGCGCGCGCCTGGGGAAGCTTCATGGTTGAGTGCACAACATGCATTGCACAAAATCCGGCTGGGATCAGAGATCTTCGTTCAGTAGTAATAGGTTCCGAGTTATAAATAACTCGACCTAAAAAGGGCATCCTGCGCATGCGCTTACTGATACGCATGCGCAAAAACGAGGGGGGAGACCAGCCAGATGGGGAGATTGAAACTACGGTACACCTGCCCGCGCTGCGCCAACAAATGAAACGCTGT